>NC_079441.1:11619170-11704170 GCF_903798145.1 Danio aesculapii
AAATATCCAGTGAGCGGCAGTTCTGTGGAAGCAAATGCCTTGTTGATGCCAGAGGTCAGAGGAGAATGGCCAGACTGGTTCAAGCTGATAGAAAGGCAACAGTAACTCAAATAACCACTCGTTACAACCGAGCATTTCTGAATGTACAACACGTCCAACCTTGAGGCGGATGGGCTACAGCAGCAGAAGACCACAACGGGTACTCAAATGACCTCCACAGTCACCAGTACTCAATCCAATAGAGCCCCTTTGGGATGTGGTGGAACAGGAGATTCGCATCATGGATGTGCAGCCGACAAATCTGCAGCAACTGCATGATACTATCATGTCAATATGGAGCAAAATCTCTGCAGAATATTTCCAGTATCTTGTTGAATCTACGCCACGAAGGATTAGGGCAGTTCTGAAGGCGAAAACGGGTCCAACTCGGTACTAGTAAGGTGTACCTAATAAAGTGGCCGGTAAGTGTATGTGTGTTTTTTTTTTTTTTCAGTGAATAGCTTTTATATTTATATTACTATAAATAATTTAAGAAATCCTTGAAATTAAAAAAAAGATTTTAAAAAATCCTCTTACATACAAAGCTTTTTTTAAATCCTGAATTGCAAATGTGTCAGTTTCTACAAGAGACTATTTTAGAATTAGTGTTTAATTCTATTATGTATTTAATTTTAGGTTACATTACAAATATCGCTCTAAATGCAAAACCCATTGACTTTTATTTACAGCTTGTTTAATCACACTTCTATGTTTAACTTAAAGACTGACACTTTTATTAAACAAGATGAATTGAATTGATCAAAAGTGCCAATAAACACATAAGATTAATATTCATGTTTCAATATTTTTTGTTTAAATCTTACATTATAATATTAAACAATCCTGAAACAAAAAAGAGTCAGTTTTTACAAAATATAATGTCAGTGTTGATAATAATTTACTCAACATTTTACAATACTTTTAAAAATTCACTTTTAAGAATTAAACCCTCAGGCTTTTATTTACAGCATATGCTTAATGAAAATATGTACACATTTATTCTATTCATATATGTTTTTTCTTCAATAATTTAAAACGTTTATTAAGCAAAGATTCAGTAGTTTTGATTAAGCAAGCATAAAAGTGATTCTGAGGCTCGGTTTGACTCAGCAGATTATCTTCATCATGTTTGCATAATTAAATGCATTAAGTTTCTGCCATTTGATTGGTTAATTAGATATTTGTGTTGACAATTTAATACAATACACAATTTACAATATTGTTTTATTATTACTTTTATTGTTTATTTTGTCTTAAAACGTGTGTTTTGGTTTTGATCAATGCCAGACTAAAGTCAAACATGCTTCATAATCAAACTTTACTTACAAGTACCTAATAAAGTGGCCGTCAGTCTACTTTTGTTTTTATACAAGTTTAACAGTGCAGATGTGATACAATTTTCGAGTTTCAACATTGGCATGAAAAACTTGAAAACTTGGACAGCATTTTTACACAGATTACCACAGTAAACAACAAAAACAACTACTCAATATGAAATTTCAGTCAAGTGTTTGAAAGAAAAGTCCAGTCTAAACAATAAAATCCATGTCTCATTCTCTTTTCTGGAAAATGATTATAACGCTTAAACGCTTTCACTTGTCAGTTTCACTTTGGTATTTGTGAACATTATCATGTGGCAAAGCTCGGTATGAAATGTTAGACTTGACTCCTTCAGATCGCTTTATTTTCTGTCTAAACTAGTTTCGAAGTACATACACTCACTGTCCACTTTATTAGGTACACCTGTCCAGTTGCTTGTTAACACAAATTTCTAATCAGCCAATCACATGGCAGCAACTCAATGCATTTAGGCATGTAGACATGATCAAGATGATCTGCTGCAGTTCAAATCAAGCATCAGAATGGGGATGAAAGGTGATTTAAGTCACTTTGAATGTGGTTGTTGGTGCCTGACAGGCTGGTCTGAGTATTTCAAAAACTCCTGGTCTACTGGGATTTTCACACACAACCATCTCTAGGGTTTACAGAGAATGGTCAGTAAAAGAGAAAATATCCAGTGAGCTGCAGTTCTGTGGTTAAACGGCTGCTGCTGGTGGTGTAATGGTGTGGGGGATATTTTCTTGGCACACTTTTGGCCCATTAGTACCAATTGAGCATTGTTTCAACGCCACAGCCTACCTGAGTATTGTTGCTGACCATGTCCATCCCTTTATAACCACAGTGTACCCAACTTCAGAATGACAACTTTATCAAACACCTTCAGATCACTTTATTTTCATGTTTAAAACTACATTTAATGTTGTTCGAAACAGAAAGATTGTTGATTTTTCTGTGTTCTGAGCAGATTTTAGGTACAATGAGTTCACTGTACTCAAATGGCCTCCACAGTCACCAAATATCATCCAATACTGCACCTTTGGGATGTGGTGGAACGGGAGATTCACATCATGGATGTGCAGCCGACAAATCTGCAGTAACTGTGTGATGCTATCATGTCAATATGGACCAAAATCTCTGAGGAATATTTCCAGTACCTTGTTCAATCTATGCCATAAAGGATTAAGGCAGTTCTGAAGGCAAAAGGGGGTCCAACCCGGTACTAGTAAGGTGTACCTAATAAAGTGGCCGGTGAGAGTTTTTTATTTTTTTATTTTCAATGAATAGCTTTTATATTTACATAACTATAAATAATTTAAGAAATCCTTAAAATTAAAAAAAGAAATGTTGTTTAAAACAGAATAATTGTGTATTTTCATGTGTTTTCAGCAGATTTCATCACTAACTAAAGTAATTTTCTGCAGTGCAGAATGACAACTTCATCAAATCACTTCATTTTCAATCTAAACTAGTTTCAAACTATATATAATGTTGTTTAAAACTAAGATTTCCCTGTGTTTTCAGCAGATTTCATCACCAGGCGAATCCTGCCAAGATCTATACGTTCTGTTGTCCGCCTGCCAAAAAACGCGACACAATGTTTTCATTGTGTGAACGTGATTAGTTATCAGCGTGTCTTCAGGTTCGCATGTAATGAGTGAACCTTCTTACCAAAGCATTCAGGAATGTCTGGATATAATCTGCGTCTCTGAACAGTCAAAAAGTCTCCGCATGCTCACACACTCTCAGCAGTTTATGAGCTCATGAAATCATTGTATGAACACCGTATCATTTTGCTGTGATTGTGTTTCTCTTTTGCCTTCCAGCTGATCTGCAAGTTTCTCTCACAGTCTTTTAAGGGTTTGTTGTGGCCCTGTTTGACCCCGGCGCTTCTGGTATGGGTTCACCAGGGATTAAGTTTTACAGATGGCCTGTTTGATATGAAAACAGGAAATGTTTCTATATTTTGGTCACGCATGCTCTTTTAATGGCCATCAATCATGTGTGGAACGATCTCTTCGTTTACTGTTGGCTTGTGCTGTTCTGGCAGTTTGGAAAGTTTCATTATAATCATGTTTAATGTTTATAAAACAAACTCATCTGATGTAAAGATCGAGAGGCTTTAGGTTGAGGTTGAATTCTTGTAGTATTTATATAAAACTGTCAGGGTAGAGGGTTTGTGAACACTGTCTGTGGTTATCTGTGTTAATGCCACATGATTATGTTTCGCTTACCTCCATGTGCGTTTGTTGTTGCGTGTCTGTGTTGTGGTCATGTGGGTTCATTGCTTGATGACAGTCAGCTGCTTCAGTTGTGGTTAATTTCCATGCATATATCTGAGCGGCGTCTCTTCGCTTCGTTGTCAGTTTGTTATTGTTTGTTCACACTGACTCCGTGTCTCTTCAGGACTCCTGTGGCATTCTCTGGATTACCTGAGCTGTAGTACATGGTCTCGGCTGTCTTCGGGACTGATTTCGGCTCATGTTTCAGCTAGTACGTTTGGTGGTTTGTGAACACTGTTTTTGGATTTTTCTTGCACCTATTCATCTATGATTTCCGGTCTTAATAAAGACTCTTGCACTTGGATTCATCTCTATTTGTTTTTGTTTTTGACACAAGCTTGATCGAATCAACGCTATTGATGCTTAAGTGATATATTGTGCTGCCCATGTTTGTGCTGCTCTGGCAGTGTGGAAAGCTTCATTATAATCGTGTTTAATGTTTATAAAATGAACTCATCTGATGTAAAGATCGGGAGGCTTGTGGGTTGAGGTTGAATTTTATAGCAGGGGTCACCAAACTTGTTCCTGGAGGGCTGGTGTCCTGCAGATTTTAGCTCCAACCCTAATGAAACACGCCTGAACAAGCTAATCAAGCTCTTACTGAGAGGTCCTGTTTTGATCCTCGATTGGTCTCACGCAGTCAAGTGATTCAGTTTCGCAGGTCAGAGTTCACCAAGCTTGAACTTTGCACCGCACAAACTTGCGAAACTTGACGCATGACCCCGCGTTTCCGGTCTGACGCATTCGCGTGCGTATGAATGGAAGTCTATGGGAAGAAAAGTCAAGTGTGACCGTAGCTTTACTAGGTATACTTGAAACATCCAGGCAGGTGTGTTGAGGCAAGTTGGAGCTAAACCCTGCAGGGACATCAGCCTTCCAGGACCGAGATTGTAGACCCTTGTCTTATAGAATTAATATCAAACATGATCGAATCAACGCTATCTCATGGCAGTTGGTAACTTTTTGATTTAGCCCATGTCTACACTAATAGATTTTAGTTTAAAAACGCATATTTTCTCTCAGTTTTGACCATCCGTCCACACCGAGGTGCAATTTTTAGGAAACGAAAACGTATCTTTTTGATAACGCTGTCCAAAGTAGATACATTTGAAATGTGTTGCAGTGTGGACTGTGAAAATGGAGGCTTTCGAAAACGTTACGCATTTTAGTCATGTTACAGATTCAGCTAACATAGTGTACGACATTGTAAAGCAGATGTGTTGGATGCTGTCCACTTTAACAGCTTTTCTAAAGATTATTGTTAATTTGTAGATGCTCTACATTGCCTCTCTTCAAAGGACACAGAACGTTTATTGGGAGCTGTAGCTCAGCGATGGAACCAGATAACAGTTGCGACATTTTGCCACAACGTTTCAAAGAGATGGAAAGTAAATAAACGGCTGCTGGATATAATGCAGGTAATATCATCTTACATCTGTGCAGTACTGAACGAAAGCATTTTCAGTCATTTTAGTGTGAATGATGGAAAGAATTGAAAATGATAGTGTGAACATGGAACGTTTTTAGACGAAAGCTATTTTTCAAATGTATCCTGATTAGTGTAGCTGTAGCCATAGTGGCTAATTCGTAGGAGTTTGTATGATCTCATGCGTACAATTTAGCACGATTTGCTCATCCCCCAACAACAGTTGGCTGGGGGTGACATGGGTGGAGTTTGGTGCCACAAAATCATACATTTTTATACGACTGAACTCGAATTAGTTCGAATTAGCCACTAAACTGACCAAACGTAAAATAGTTAAATTTCCTCATGAGATCAGGCTGGATAGAATGCTTTAAAAGGGTTAGTTCACCCAAAGATTTAAATTGAAGTCCATCTGAGCCAGAAGTTGCTGAGACGTTTATTTCAGTATGTTGATGTGCTTTCAACTGAAACTGAATATTGAATAGGGGGCGGGGCTTTGTTTTTTGCGCATCATTTTCTTGTATAAGACTAATGGTTAGAGGGGGTATTAATATGCAGTTACTATAGAAACCCTAAGGTTGACGTCAACTGAAGGATCACCACTCCGAAAGCAGAAGCAAATGATCAGACTTTGATTGAAGATTACCAAAGCAAACTTTTTTTAGTGGGTTAACTTGCACAAATTCATTATTTACTTTAAGATTAATGAAGTGAGCTGACAAAATAAACATTGTAAATTTAGATTTCAATCAGAATTTTAGTTAATTGCTTACCCGTTCCAATACTTGACACCTTCATTCATCTTTAGAACACAAATGAAGATATTTTAGTTGAAATCTGAGAGCTTCCTCATCCCCCTTTGACAGAAAGGTGCATAACTCGTGCTCACATAAAGAATGGCTTTTATTCAACAGTTTCTTCTCCTTAGTGTCAGTAAATTGTGCACATTCATGAGCACTATGCAATGATGTATGGCCTGGATGACCGAAAGCAACCTCTGTTTGAAACAAAACACAACGTGTGTATGTGCGCAATATACTGACACTGAAGAGAAGAAACTGTTGAATAAAGGTGTTATTTTTGTAAAGGTATTTAAGTTATTATTTAAGGTATTTAAAGTTATTATTATGGTACTTTGAACAGTTTGGGTTGTTGCTCTCAATGGAGGATGAGAGAGCTCCAGGGTTTCATCTAATATATCTTAATTTGTGTTCTGAAATGGACAAAGGTCTGAGGGGGTTTAAAACAACTTGAGGATGAGTAATTAATAACAGAATTTTCATTTTTGCGTGAACTAACCATTTTTTCTCTATACTTTATTTTTAAAAAATTCTCTTTTGTTCCGAATACATTGTTAAAATGAAAGTGACAACCTTTTTTTCTAGATGATGTTTTTTATAATAGAAAAAAAACATTATTTAGATCATTATATATTAAATCATGAATAATATTCATATTTTAGAAAGCATAGTTCTTTTTAAACCTCTTTACTCTTTAGGTTCTTTGCATGCATGGGAAACAAAAAAGTTTCTTTTATGGCACAGCTATGAAAACAGAGTAAATTATCTTTTTTTTGTTTCATTTTTATCAAAGAATTCAGAAAAATGCATCCCATTTTCCACAATAATAAGCAGTAGGTTTTAGTTGTTTTCAACATTTTATACTCTATCTAAAAATGTTCTGCCCTGATCTAGCAATTAATGTAATGTTTTTAGCATATTATTCAAAATAAACAATTCAAAACAGTTCAATAAATGTTTCTCAAGCACCAAATCATGGTAATACAACATATTATCATTATTCATTTTAATATTTACATTAGATTTGTCCAGCTTTCGTGACATTTTGGCTGCTTTTGCACAGGATGAAATCTTTATTTACTCCCACCACACATCTAAAAGCAGCTACTTCGTAAGTAATAACACAAAACAATGTGAACCACAACTCACTTCAGTTCCTGTCATGTTGGAATATTTAATCAATTTCATGTGTGTTAAATAAAAAAGGTCAGGAGAGGGTTTTCATCAATTCACAAATATTAGTAATTTATTGGATACAAATGAACAATTCGATTAACAGAATTCTGGTTATTCCCAATGCAAGAATTACATTCAGGAGGTGCGCAACAAATCTACATTTCCTGACTCAAGAATTTATACACAGGTGGAATTCGTCACTTGTCAATCATTCTCCTGTCTTCCAGTAGCTGAACCCAAACATACTTCCTCTTCTCTACAAATCCTCTGCACAACATTAAAAGCATAAGACTTTCAACTGCAAATATTCTGTGTTCAGTTTCAGCCCATCTCTGCTCACAGGTTGTTTAGCTGCAGAGCTCAAGTTAATTCTAGACATCCAGGCCTTTGCATTTCCATCAGCTCCATCTACTTCTGCAAAATGCTGATTGGTATTCAAGCATGTCACAGAGAAGAGGTTTGGTTAATATATCACCTTAAGCAATCCAAATGTTTCTTGAAAAAATAATAATAATAAAAAATAATTCCTTTTCCAATAGTCAATTAAATATTTGACAAACTGTGCCATTCCGTCGCTCCATAACATTTACAACCATTATCAAATCTCAGTCTTCACAATGTACAGGAGCACTCGATCTGAAATCACAGGAGATCTCATCTCCATCCTCGTTCAATTCTAAAATCTCCTTTCTTTTCTTTGGCAGTCTCAAGAGGAAAGTCCACTTGGAGCCAATTCGCGGAAACCCTGTCATTTCTTTTTTGGTCCTCCACTTATCGTCCTCGATAGCGTATTCCACAGTGGCTCTGCGGTTCACAGTGAACGCAGAGTCTCCTCTGACTACCGCGGTAAATAAAGCTCCTTTACTGTTCTCATACTGCCCAGCCAAGGCCGTCCACTGACCTGAAGTCAGATTATAACAATCCATTATGCACCTCAAAAAATCATCCGACGGCCCGTTCCTCATCACGTACAAATTGTCTCTGTGAGCCACCATGCAATGTCCGTAACTTTGATGCCGAACAAGGGTCGTGATCAACCTCCATTCATCTTTCTTTGCTACATATTCATAAATCTCGGTAGCATCTTTAGGCCTCCAAAGACAGATAAACAATCGTCTCATTGCTTTGGTACAAGCGACGTTGGATGCAGGTCTTGGAAGATGTGCAACAAAGCTCCAAGTATCCGATGAGACTTTATACTTTTCCACAGAAGACATCACGCTTTTTTCGTACTCTCCACCAATTACATACAGATCACCATCATATCCGACTAACGTACAGTTATACCGAAGCTGCTGAGGATTTGAAAACGTGCTCCACATGTCCGTCAACACATCATAGCAGAATCCTGAATCCACTACTTTATTAGTAATATCATAAACTCCTCCGACAATATAGATCTTATTGTCTAAAGCCGTTACTCCTGCCATGGTTGTGCTGGCGTTGAGAGGCAAATGTGTAAGAACCTTCCAGTCTTTCTCATCCTCATCAAGATAACAAACAGTCCTCAAGAAGTCCTGCAAAAGCTTTATACCTGGTGAATGAGTGCCAACCATGACGTACGTATTGGGAACTAAAGACTCAACATAGTCAATCAAATCCTCCGGCAAGCACTTTGCATGTTCTTTTAGATCCGAATACATGTCTCGAATAAACAAAGATGCACTTTTGAAGAGCTCAAGCAAACCGAAAGTCGACGCCGTGTGGTACATAAGAAGGCAGTTGTCTGAGTTTATAATATTTATAAGATGCTCAGTTAAAATCTTAATCTGAAGGAAGGCAGCACATTCGATGGCGTCGACGATTTCGTGATCGTTCAGCATTGGATTTTCGCCATTTATCACGCGGAGAGCGATATAAAATCCTCGAACGCTCGGCTTCTGAAGACTTATCTCATCCTGAAGGCATTCCTTCATCCCAGACTGGAAAAGAGCCCGGAAGAAATCGCAGTTCCCCTCAAGGAGGCTTCTGTCCAGCGTGAAAACGCTTTTGCCGAATTTCACTTTTATTTTTTGGAAATCCGTCGGCTGGTATAGCTTCTCTGAGCATGCACAGCTGCTGTTCTCCATCAAATTTCCTCCAGTCATTTTCGGTTGAACTCTAGAGGAAAGTCCGCTGTATGATCAAACCAGTGATCATCCATGGTCTTCTGAAAGGACAGTGTTTGGTTGGTGTGCAGTGTGTTTGTATTACTCCTGACTACCAGAATAGAATCGGCTATACATAGAAGTGAAAAGAGTGGCAGCATTATGCCGCTTGGAAAGCAGTGGCAGATAGCCATCGCTGTGGAGGGCAGCCGTCAGCAGGGTTATTTATCACTCTTTTGTTCTTGGCAGGCATTAAAAGCAGCCTAAATATTTCATCTTCTCCCTTTGATGAACAGGTGAACTGGCCCGAGCTGTAACAATGGTATGCCTGTATAGGGTCAGTCTTTATTCCTGGTGAACACGTGACTTCTCAAAATACCATCTGAATGTATTGTGACCATGTTATTTTGGGTGAAGGGGGGTGCCTGATGCAAAAATATATCTAAAAAGGCAGGAAAATGCTAAATGTAAAAAAGTAAAATGTTTACACATTGCCTACTTACTGTACACTGTTAATGGTTTTATAAGCTACACAGTATTTAACTGTAATATGAACTGTAGGACAGTTATGCAGTATGTTACTGTATTTTAAAGTATTTTTTGTGAAAATTACTGTATATATTACAATACTGTAAAGACATGCTGTAATGGTGCAGTAAATGTAAACAGTATTCATTCATTCATTTTCTTTTCGGCTTAATCTCTTTATTAATCTGGCGTCACCACAGCGGAATGATCCGCCTGTAAACAGTATGTTTGTTGTAATTGATTTACGGTAAGTTACTGGCGCACTCCTGCTAGTAAGTTACTGTAGATTCTATAGGAAATTGTTAACAGTGTACATATGTATGTGTCTACAGTATATATTTTATTTTTAAGCCCATGAGACAACACCACTAAGAAAGCAGTGGAACAACTGATTTTTAATCACAGTAAATGTAACAACTATTATTATTATTGTAATGTGAAGCAGGATGCTGACAAGGAAGTGCAGATCCAAACGCAGGTTTATTAAACCGAGTGTTCAGGCAAGCAACAGTCAACACAAAAAGGCAGGAAGCAGACAATGAAAAACAAACAAAACAAAGCAAGGTATGGAAGGCAAGAAAACACGTCGTAATGTTCACAAAAACTGTTTACAAGACTGAGCCATGAAGTCTGTGTGTGTGTGTGTGTGTGTGTGTGTGTGTGTGTGTGTGCGCTGTGTATATAGTCCTTGTAATTAGTCCATAATAATCCTCAGGCTGTGAGTGTGTGCAATCAGCAGAATCTGGAACAGGTGCGTGTGAGCGGTGCATGACTGGAACTTGTAGTCCATATACCAGCAGATTTGTAATCCTTTATCTGCCAGGATTAGATCGCTAGTGATTGTGAAAAGTATACCTAGTGTTATATTAATATATCTTTGTCAATCCTATAAATTCCTACAATAGCTTTATAAAGCAAATGGTAACATTTTACTCAAACGTGTACTTAATAAATTCAGTACATCCATTATTTTTCCTCCAAGTGGTCTCTTACATAGCTATTAATGATTTATACTGCTATATATAGCTATACTGTTTATGTGCACATACATATTTTGAGTAAAACACATTAAATGTCAAATCTAGAGAACTGACAATAGCTGTGAAGCCATCTCTTAATTTAAAGAATAATATTGATATACACTGAAAAAAATTATTCAAAGATGATTCCTTGGATTTACTAAAAAAATTTTACGTTAAGTGGTTGTAAATAATTTATTTAAGCTGAATTTAAACAAACAAATTAAGTTGAACATTGCTCAATTTAATTTGTTTGTATAAATTCAACACAAATAAATTGTGTGCAACAGTTTTGCATGCAACACTTTTTTCAGTGAGCACAACTTAAATATAACATGTAACATTTGTTGGTAATAAATATAGCTGTATGCATCTTGAAGAAAAGCATGTTTTGGTTGTGCACCATCTCTGCTGCAATTAATGTGGTTTACATCTAATAAAGATGTCATCTGAACAGGTAAGCCTCATACTGTTGTTTATTGGAAATTATTATGGTTTTAAATGATAACTTCTAAATAAGCCTTGCCAATGTTGATTCGGGTTTTATTACACATTTTCAGATTTTGTTTTAATATTGTTGACAAGTAATGCTATTTCCGATTTTTATATGTAATGTGTGTATTTATATAACGCAGTTAATGTGTATGGCCATACACCCAAAGCACTTCACAATCATGAGGGGGGTCTCTCTACACCACCACTGGTGTGCAGCATCCACTTGGATGATGTGAGGGTAGCCACAGGAAAATGGCGCCAGTGTGCTCACCACACACCAGCTATTGGTGAAGGGGAGAGAGTGATAGAGCCAATTTAATGGATGGGGATGATTGGGAGGTCATTATGGTTAAGGGCCGAGATGAAATTTTGTCAGGACACCAGGGTTACACCGCTACTCTTTACGAGAAGTTCCATGGGATTTTTAATGACCACAGAGAGTCAGGACCTTGGTTTATCGTCTCATGCGAACTATACTGGGGCATTAAGACTCACACAGATTGCAGGTTGAGCACCCCCTGCTGGCCTCACTAACACCACTTCCAACAGCAACCTAATTTTCCCATGTGGTCTCCCATCCAGGTACTGACCAGGCTCAGCACTGCTTAGCCTCAGTGAGTAACCGGTCTTGGGCTGCAGGGTGATATGGCTGTGATATGTGGCTTCTGGGATGGATTTAACCAATAAACATGGTAAGCAGCCACTTAGGGCCCCAGGAAATTTGGTGGCCCCCAATAAATACCCAAGTATAAATTATATGTAACATAGTTTTCTTTCGTATTTTCTAGGGTCTAACACATAAAATTGTATGGTAATTACTACATCCCTGAAAATTTGTCCCCCACCTCCAATCATGAAGCCGTCCAGCAGTCAAATCAGGTGGTGCAATGGGTAGCATGATCGCATCACTGCAAGAAGGTCGCTGGTTCGAGCCCCAGCTGGGTTAGTTGGCATTTCTGTGTGGAGTTTGCATGTTCTCTCTGTCTTTTTTTGGGTTTCCTCCGGGTGCTCCAGTTTCCCCCAAAGACCAAAGACATGCCCAAAGACCTCCATATAGATGAATTGAATAAGCTAAATTGGCTGTAGTGTATGAGTGTGCATAAGTATGTATGGGTGTTTCCCAGTGTTGGGTTATGGCTGGAAGGGCATCCGCTGCGTAAAAGTTGGCCGTTCATTCCGCTGTGGTGACCCCTGATTAATAAAGGGACTAAGCTAAAAAGAAAATTAATGAATGAAAGAAATGTTGAAAAGAGAATTGAGTAATATAAGAAAAACATATAACATATAAGATATAAAAATACATAAACAAAAAATATACAAATAATTATAGTAACAAACAAGCAAATAAATAAATAAATAATAAATGCAAGGGTGCATATTAGGACTTCTGGGCCCCCAAATCACTAAGTCCGTCCCTGTGTGCCATACAACAAAATGTGGTTAAATATACTGCATCTGAATATAATTTCATACTGTAGTCGTCGAAACTCATTTACTCAGCCAAATTCATGTATTTAAAAGAAAAGTTCCAAGATGACTTATTGTTCTGGTGTTCACTTTACCTTTTCATGAGACCTCAGCAGAGGATTTGTGAGAGGAAGTGAAGTACAAATTTCAATCCAAATTTAGCACCATAACCTATGATAATTTGGATGCAGCGAATGTCTCATTATTACACATTTCACCAGGTAAACTTCTTGAGAATCAAAATTTCGATCGCCCTGCGTTTATTTACAAAACTAGACAAAGAAATGTCAAGTGGTATCTTTGCTTGTCACTTTATCACGTGACAGTTTATGATGCAAGAAAATAATTTGAACAATTGTCACTTGTGCACAAACGAAAAATACATTTGTTACCTTGAAAATGACGATAAAAGCAGTTACAATTGTCAATTTTAGGATCTTCAATTGATTTTTTTAAATTAAAAAAACCTTTATAATGTTTATAAACAAAACAGTCTTTCAAAATCCAAACTCTTATATTTATTAATATTTTTTAGGAAAAGGAAGCAAAGGATGAAGTCTCTTAAAGCTATAAAAATGTAAAAGCTAGTAAATGATCACAAATCTGTATTTGGCTTCTTGTTAATGTCTTCCATTTTGCTTTGTTTTGGTTTTTTTTTTTTTTAATTATTAGTAAAGCTATTTGGATTTTCAGTTATACTTTTGTTTTGACTCTTGAGTTTTTACCTGTAGGCTAATATTGTTATTTAGAAATGCTAAAGAAAAACTAACTCTAAATTGGATGAATAGGCTACAAAATAGCCAAGATCTAGCCAATATAACACTTTATAAAGCTTTAGTATTTTGTTTAAAACGTCGCTGAGGAAAATGCGCGGGAAGAAAAGCTCAACCGAAAATCTCCTCATTTAAAGGTGATTGACTATGATTTTTAAAACGTTTACAGTGTGAGATTTGAAGTACGTGGGAGGCGGACCCACATTTTATCATGTGCTCCAACCCACCGAACCAAAATATCCCAACATTTCACTCCTCATTTCCATCCCGCAACATCCTCATAAGCCAGGAGTCCACTTGTAATAAGAAAGAAAGAAAAGAAATAATAAAGCAGTGTAAAACAAACGTCTTTTGCGTGAATTCGATACTTGGATAGTTGTGGAGATGTGGATTACGAGTACATTAACGCGCTCCAGCCGTTTTGTAGAGATCGCGTTTCGGTGAGAAATCAGCATCAGCAGGTATGAACTCAGAGACTAAAACGGGCTGTTTAATTCGGATCTGCTTCCTCATGCTAATCATCTAACCAGTCTTCAGGATGTCTCTAATGTTCGGGAAAGCAAGAACTTGCAATATCGTCACAGTTCCCGAGCACGAGCCCTCAGAGGTGAACATTGTGATTTTAGGAGCGATGGGCTCTGGAAAGTCAGGTATGAATAACGCTTTTATGAATATACTCTATTTTCATGGCGTGTTTACAACAACAAACATCGTTTTCATTGTACCAGGCTGAAATCTTTAGGCTACATATATTATAGCCTAGGCTACACGTCGTCATTGCAAAGTAACTTCAAAATAAGCGTTTTATATACAGTTGAAGTCAGAATTATTAGCCCTCTTGAATTATTAGCCCCACTGAATATTTTTCCCCATTTTTTGTTTAACATAAATAAGTTTTTTCAACACATTTCTAATATTTGATTTCTTTTATCTTTGCCATGATGACAGTACATAATATTTTAATAGATATTTTTGAAGAATCTAGTATTCAGTTTAAAGTGCAATGCAAAGGCTTAACTAGGTTAATTAGACAAGTTTTTAGGGTATTATAAGCAAATCATTGTATAACGATGGTTTGTTCTGTAGACTATAACACAAATATATGTTGGTGGGGCTAATAATATTGACCTTAAATGTTTTTTTTAAAGAATTAGAAAAAAACAGTTTTTATTCTAGCCGGAATAAAACAAATCAGACTTTCTCCAGAAGAAAAAACTATGGGAAATACTGTGCAAAATTCCTTGCTTTGTTAAACATGATTTGGGAAATACTTGAAAAAGAAAATTAAGTATACAGGAGGGCTAATAATTTTAACTTCAATATGGATCAAACGACGAAATGAGGTTTAAAACATCAAAACAATAACACAATTAGTAAATGTATACTTCTTAGATTTGTAATGTTTTGTTTAATTTCATTTAGGGTTTTTAAAGCCAAATATGATTATTTTCCTACATTGTTTTGCTATAATTTACAAGCATTAAAGTCTCATTCAGCGGAATAATAGTTTATATAGCAATATGTAGTATCAGGTATATTTATCTATAAGTCTGTCACGATATATCTTTTTTATTGTACAATATATTGCTCCAAAATATATTGAGATAAACAATATTATTGTCATTTTAAGACCATTTTATGCCACTCATTATATATTGCCAGAATGACAATATAATATCAGCACAATGCAAGTACACTCTTCCAAAGAACAATCTTTTATTCTTAAGACTATTTCATTTAATTATAGTCATGTTAACAGTTTAATAATTAGGCATTGAAATCAGAATGTGAAAGTGCATATCCTAAATCAATATTAATAAATGTTAACAAAAAAGTGCAAGGTAAAAAGTAACAGAGGCTGCAATATCTGCTACCAGATCAACTTTCAGTTGTCAAACACTCACATGAAAATATATTATAGTCATTAATAGTAAATACTGTAGTGTTTTTTAACCATACTGACACGTGCAATAGAGATGTTGCACATCAGCTAGTGTTGCTAGAATTGGTTTTTATGTATGGGCGATATATATTTTGCATCACCAAAAAATTATTGTGACAAATATTGTGACAGGCCTATTTAGAAAAATAACTATTTGTTGTCATTTTTGGTGCAGCCAGTGCAGCCACCAAATGCTCGATAATTCTTAATTTTTAGTCTTTATTCTTTATCTTTAAAACCACTAGGTTACTCTATTTTCCCAGTTTTCAATCATTTAAAATGTTGTAGAATTTAGTATCAATACTTATTCAAAATATAATATACTCACTCACTTACTATCCTTCGGGTTAATTCCTGAATTTTCATTGGCTGCCACAGCCGAATGAACCATAATATAATATAATATAATATAATATAATATAATATAATATAATATAATATAATATAATATAATATAATATAATATAATATATTTTGTTTGTTTTGTTTGCATGTTTTCTTTGTGTTCACTTTTGTCAATTTAATCAGATGTAAACACCAAAATGAGACATGACGTCTTTGACCCATATACAGTTGAAGTCAGATTTATTAGCCCTCCTGAATTATTAGCCCCCCTGTTTGTGTTTTTCCTCAATTTCTGTTTAACAGAGAAATTTTTTTCAACACATTTCTAATCATATTAGTTTAAAAACTAATTTCTAATAACTGATTTATTTTATCTTTGCTTAAAGGGGCTAATAATCTTGACCATAAAATGGTTTTCAAAAAATTCAAAACTGCTTTTATTCTAGCTTAAATAAAACAAATAAGACTTTCTCCAGAAGAAAAAATATTATCAGACATACTGTGGAAATGTCCTTGCTTTGTTTAACATCATTTGGGAAATATTTAAAAAAGAAAAAAATTTAAAGGGGGCTAATAATTCTGACTTCAACTGTATGTAGTCCTGTCACAATAATTAATATATCGAATTATCGCCCAACACATAAACATGACCTCAATCATTTTTGGTGATGCAATATATATATATATATATATATATCGCTGATACATAAAAACCAATTCTAGCAACACTTTAGCTGATTGTGCAACATCTCTATTGGAGGTGTCACTGTCAGTGTGTTTAAAAAAACACTATAGTATTTACTATAAATTACTATAGTATATTTTCATGTGTCTGACAACTGAAAATAGATCTGGTAGCAGATATCGCAGCCTCTGTTACTTATTACCTTGCACTTTTTTTGTAAACATTTATTAATATTATTTAGGATATGCACTTTCACATTCTGATTTCAATCTCTAATTATTAAACTGTTAACATGACTATAATTAAATGAAATGTTCTTAAGAATAAAATATAAGGTGTTCTTTGGAAGAGTGTACTTGCATTGTGCTGATATTATATTGTCATTCTGGCATTATATAATGAGTGGCATAAAATGGTCTTAAAATGACAATAATATTGTTTGTCGCAACATATTTTGGTGCAATATGTCGCACAACAAAAAATAGGTATCGCAACAGGCCTACATATAAGTATTTTAACTTTTTCACTTCTCTCTGTTTATTTATTTTTTTTGTACCATTTACTTACCAGGGGTGTGTTTCCCAAAACCATCGCTAGTCAACTAAAGTCGCAAGTTTCGTCATTACAAACATAGTTCGTTGCTTTGGCTTTACCCAAATCAAATCCATCAGTCCATCGAACATTCGCAAAATGCGTAGCAAACTTTTATGCTTGCCACTGCACCTCTGGAGCTGTAGTTAGAGACGTTGTTTTTGGCTGTGTTCTATTCGCAGTTATCCTCCCTATGCCCTATTCATTTAGAACAATCTAACATTTAAACTTGGAATGATTTGAAAAAAAAAAATAATTAAAAAAAAAAAAAATATATATATATATATATATAAATATATATATATATATATATATATATATATATATATATATATATATATATATTAGTCATCACTCTTAAGTGTGATTTGCTTTCAAAGTATTTTTACAGTTAAGTTTTAGCGATCTTCATATTGACAATTGCGCTCCCTTCACAGTGCACTTTGAAAACATTGATGCCATTTTGAACGCAGCCGTGGCTCATGACGAAAGCTAAAGGTGACCTGTTATTTAAAAGCTGAATTTACGCTTACTGTAAATTACAACCATTAACAATTTATATATGAGATTAGAATATGTGTTAGCTAAGTGGTTTGTAATGAGTGCATGTTTTTACCAAAACTAATATTGAATTTTTTTTAAGTGCGTGTGTGTAAAATAATATAACGTTATACAAAAAGTTATGGGCATTTTCTTTAAAGAGTTGATACTCCGCCCCGTTTAGAGGGTCATTATGGAGGTTTTACGTTATAACCATAACTAATGTGGTTCAAACGATGGATCGTTTCATCGTTCATTTCTCAAATGATACATCGTACTATGATAGTTCAGCCATTAGAGTTATGTCGTTGTTTGGGAAACGCACCCCAGTTAAATTGTGTTCCCGACACCATTCTTAGATATTTTTGTTGTTTTTGCTGTTGTTGTTGTTGTTGTTGTTGTTGTAAAGTTAACCATTGGTCAGAAAAAGGTCAGTTATGGTGCCGGTTAAAGGGCCATTTGACAAAAGATGCAAAAGATTTCTCATCATCCTCTTGGGATTTTCTTTTATGTAATCCAGAAATATTTCTGAACTCAGAGACTTACAGGAAGTTTGTCTGTCCCCGCAGCACTTACTGTCAAATTCCTCACCAAGCGCTTCATCAGTGAATATGACCCCAACCTCGGTGAGTTTCTCAACTTTTATGATGAATAATATATATGATATAATATATATAATATAATATAATATATATAATATAATATATATGATAACAAATATGGTAAAACAGGTAGAAGGTAGAAATCATTCAATGAGTGACTGAACTCTTGAATCCAGTAAATAATTTTGTCTTCCTCCATGTTTTTAGTGAGATTGGTTCTTGTCTTATAACACAAAACATACTTGAAATTAAATCATACAGATTATTATTTACATTACTAACTCCAGTGCTGTGCACTACAGTTCAATATAATGACTATAACAAATGTCAGATGAATCACTTTAAACCTTAAAAGAGTTTAACATAGAGACATAAATGTCCTTGTAAAGCCTCATTCTCATTTCCATGCCACTCTCTTTGGCAAAAGATGAAAAGTTAAGGCTTATACTGACAGCTTTTATGCATTTAAAATGACAAGTTTGACATTTTAGGACTCGCAGGCTTTGCCAAACCACTTGAAACCTTTGTTTTAAGTCTTTTCCAATTGCACAATATCCATGTTTTTTACTTAAAATGTGTCTTTTGTTGTTGTATCTATGGTTATATTATTAAGGTGCTATTATAAGATTTATTGATATTTTAGAAAAATGTATAAAGTTTTTGTTTGGGTCTTTAGTATAGTATTAGTATAGTATAGAATGTTTATTATTTTAGTATGGTAAAGTACTTTTGTTGTATTTTTGTTATTTTTTTAGTTCATTTTTTCATTTCAGGTTTATTTTTTTTTAATTAAGATAAACAGAAGAACAATGATAAATGTTTATGATTAATGATTAATCAATTAGCTATTATAATATATATATATATATATATATATATATATATATATATTATATATATATATATATATATATATTATATATAATATTACAATGTTCGCAATTAGCTAATAATAATTAGCTAATAATAATAAAAAAAATAATAATAAAAAAGAAAAAAGTAATAAAATAATGATTTTTTGTGCTTAATCTTCATTAATTGCATTCCAAAATGAAAGTTTCTTTTGCATATAAGATATGTTTGTATACTGTGTATATTTATTATGTATACATTAATACACACATGCATGTACATATTTGAGAAAATGTTTCTTTTTATTTCTATATAAAAATATATGTACTGTAAAAAATTGTATTATTGTGTTTTATTTATGTATGTGCATTATATATATATATATATATATATATATATATATATATATATATATATATATATATATATATATATATATATATATATATATATATATATATATATATAGAGAGAGAGAGAGAGAGAGAGAGAGACCTGAAAAATCACATGGACAGAAGTAATCACAGCCTTTGCTGTGAAGCTCTAAATTAAGCGCAGGTACATTCTGTTTCCACTGATCATTATTGAGATGTTTCAGCAGCTTAATTGGAGTTCACCTGTGGTAAATCCAGTTGATTGGACATGATTTGAAAAGGCATACACCTGTCTATATAAGGTCCCAGGGTTAACAGTGCATGTCAAATCAAATCAAATCAGGCCTTTATTTGTCACATAAACTTTCGTATAATGAAGTAATAATGAAATAATTTTCGTATAATGAAAAAAGCCCAGCAATCAGCACATAAACACAAAGACAAGACACAACATTGCCACAGGGGATGGGAACAGGGGGTGTGGATATAGTCCGATGAGGGCAGGCAGCCATCTGGTCCTGCAGCCATGGGGCGCTGGTCGCAGACCCCCTCCAGTGAGTGAAAGCACACGAAGGCGTGGTATGAGGGGATAGGTAGTGATTGTCTGTCTGTAGCTGTGTATGTATGTGTGCGTGTAAGTCTGTAGAGTCCAACAGGTGTCCTTGACAGGGAGCAGGAATTTCAGAGCGTCTCCTTATCTTGCTATTTGGGAGAAGTTGTTTTTCTCCAGCCAAGGACGTCTGGCAGGAAAACATAGGGCGCCGAAAGATTAGAAATAGTACTTCAACTTTAGGTCAGTATCTGCCAATTTCACAGATATTTAATGTCCATCACTCGTCTCCAGATCTGGCCAAATGTTCTTGCAGAGCCGCTAGTTTCACCCCGATGTTTTCAAATTTGTAATCTAGGACCATAGTCTGAGCATTTGCGACCCTACCCATATGCGTTTCAATCAAGCCTGCCAGCCTGGTGGGGTTTTTAGCAGCACCGACTGCTCATCAGTCGTCGATACCCCAGGGCCCCGCATAAGCCCATCAGCAGAAACCCTGTTATCAAAGTTCAGAATAGGTAAATATCTCCAATATCCTCCAGAGACAGAGCAGCCAGGCACAGGACACGCCACTTCTCCCACCCGTCCATCACGTGTCCAGCTGCAAACGTCCCTGCAGGACAAATGCACTCTCCCGAGTCCCAAACTTCTTGTCGAGAAGATGGTGTAAATCGCATTCAGAGACCAGTTGATCAAATCCATAATTCCTTATTCGTTTGGATAGCAGGGCATGGAGAGCCTCAGAGATAGAATAAGACGAAGACAAGAGGAGCTAGCAAGGAGAGATATTGGACGGAGAGGAAAAAAGTGCGACCACCTTCGCCGAGAGCCAAAGAAGAAAGTTAAAGCACAAACCAAGCATGAAGACAAAGGAATTGTCTGTAGACCTCCCACACAGGATTATCTCGAGGCACACGGCTGGGGAAGGTTACAGAAAAATTTCTGCTGCTCTGAAAGTTCCAATGAGCACAGTGGCCTCCATCATCCGTAAGTGGAAGGTTTAAAACCACCAAGACTCTTCCTAGAGCTGGCTGGCCATCTAAGCTGAGTGATCGGGGGAGAAGAGTGTTAGTCAGGGAGGTGATCAATAACCCGATGGTCACTCTGTCTGAGCTCCAACGTTCTTCTGTGGAGAGAGGAGAACTTTACAGAAGGACAACCATCTGTGCAGCAATCCACCGATCAGGCCTGTATGCCTGAGTGGCCAGACGGAAGCTACTCCCCACCTGGAATCTGCCAAAAGGCATCTGAAGGACTCTCAGACCATAAGAAACAAAATTCTCTGGTCTGATGAGACTAAAATTGAACTCTTTGGAGTGAATGCCAGGCGTTACGTTTGGAGAAAACCAGGCACCGCTCATCACCAGGCTAATACCATCCCTACAGTGAAGCATGGTGGTGGCAGCATCATGCTGTGGGGATGTTTTTCAGCAGCAGGAACTGGAAGACTAGTCAGAATAGAGAAAAAGATGAATGCAGCAATGTACAGAGACATCCTGAATGAAAACCTGCTTCAGAGTACTCTTGACCTCAGACTGGGGCAATGGTTTATCTTCCAGCAGGACAATGACCCAAAGCACATCGTCAAAATATCAATGAAGTGGCTATCAACTCTGTGGATGTCCTTGAGTGGCCTAGCCAGAGCCCAGAGCTAAATCCTATTGAACATCTCTGGAGAGATCTGAAAATGGCTGTACACCGTCACTTCCCATCCAACCTGATAGGGCTTAAGAGGTACTGCAAAGAGGAATAGGCAAAAATTCCCAAAGACAGGTGTGCCAAGCTTGTGGCATCATATTCAAGAAGAGTTGAGGCTGTAATTGCTGCCATATTTAATGTTTGTAATAATTGGGTTTGCTTTTTATACCTGGTAACCCTGGTTTTATCACATTTACAACTTGTTCAAATGCAATTCAATAATGGAATAATTAAAGGTTATAATAATAATACAATACTACAATAAAATGCACAAGCATGGCAAAACTATACATTTGTGAAAAACTCCATAATTAAAAGAACTAAGACAAAATAGTCACACTTTACAGTAAGGTTTGATTAGTTGATATATTTACTGACATGGATTATGAACAATACTTGTACGCCTGTTATAACTTATAGTCCAGCATATAATATTGCATTATTAACATCCAAATTCATGCTTGTTAACATTAATGCACCTTGAGTTAACATGAACTAACAATGAAAAACTGTATTTTCAGAACAAACACTGTAATAAATGGATTGTTCGTTGTTTTTTTTATGTTTGTAAATCTATTAGTTAGTATTATCTAATAGACCCTTTATTGTAAAGTCGTACTGACAAAACGCAGTACATTTTATCTGCTGCAAAAATCATTACTGCTTCAGTGAAAAACAGTTCTTTTGGGTTAATTTTTGTAATTAAAACACCATAAATACAATACATATTCAATTTTCAGAAGACACTTACTCTTCTGAAGAAGTCGTGGACCAGCAGCCAGTTTTAGTGAAAGTGATGGACACGGCGGATCAGGTAATGTTTCCTATTTGTCTCTTTGGAGATTAAAATATTTGATCCCACTCTATTTTAGGTGACCTTATTATGCACTTATACTGAAATTAATCATTTGCTACAATGTACAGGTACTTACTGTGTAAATAAATGTTTTTACATTGTACTTATGATTGATTTAATACCTTCATGTGATTACATCTGTGATTAATTAACATGTTTAATTACATTGTTGCCCATCCCTTACACATTAACCCATCCTTAAACCTACCCATACCACCAAACTTTTCTTTAACCCTATCCGTATCCCACCTCAAGAGCACCAGAAGTCTTCTGCAATACGTTATAAACTCAATAAGTACATTGCATTTATATTTTGATGCAAGTTCAAAGTACTTAAATCCACCTAATATAAAGTGAAACCAAATATTTTCCCTCACTTTGATTGACTCTTGATGTTTGCACCAGATTGACCTCCTCATAATACACTCAAAAAAAGAAAAACGATTTTTGCTATTTGTTCAAACTACTTGTTTGAAATGAGCTGAAGCAACACAATTCCGGAGATTGCTTAGGGGAAACTTAATTGGTTTATGTTAAATCCACTTAAATTTGTTAAATTACCTTAATCAGTTTGTGTTGGGACAACATGAATGAATGGTGTGGAACCACAAACAAAGTCCTGGCTGCAGAGAAAGGGGATACAGGTACTTGACTGGCCTGTCTGCAGTCCCGACCTGTCTCCAATAGAGAATGTAAGGCACTTTTTGAAGCACAAAATGTGACAATGAATACCCCGTACTGTTGCCCACTTTAAGACTTGTTTGTAGGAAGAATGGGACAAAATTACACCTGAAACACTTTAGCACTTGGTGTCTTCAGTCTCTAAATGTCTTTTAAGTGTTGTGAAAAGGAATGGCAACATTACAAAGTGGTAAATGCTTAACTGTTCCAACTTTTTTTAAATGTGTTGCAAGAACCAAAATTAGAATAAGTGTTAATACGTAAAATAAATCACGAGGAACACATTAAGTGAAGTTTCACAAACTAATTTCAAGAGGAGCACGTGATATGGTTAACTGCAGCTGGCCACCCATCTACATTCATTAGTTAGCCAATCAGATTAATGCCAATGCACTATAAGTAGCCTAGCTAGTACTACTCTCTTATCTTCGTTTTCCTAAGAAACCCCCCATTCACCCCTTCTCCTGCTTTCCTCCTTTACCACGGGGAGCTCTCGAGAACCACCTGATCTCGTACTCCCCTTACATGCTCTATGGACCAGGTGGGAGCCCTGGGCTCAACTATCTCCAAGCTCAGGGTTCTCTCCCGGGACAGCATGCCAAACCTGCTAACAGTTGTCAAACAAAATCTAAGTGTGAACTCTTGAAAAAATGTTTGTTGTTTTTTATTGTCTACTTTTTCTGATTTGGGGTTGTATATTTACAACACTTTCTTAATGGTCTTAATTAACTTTCTCATTCAGAAAGTTTGTTGCATAACCCTATCAGCTCAACAGAATGCAAACAGATGTGTCTTTATTTATATCAGGATGGACCGGTGAACTGTGAGCGCTATTTAGGCTGGGCCAATGCCTTCATCATCGTCTACAGCATTGACAACAGGAGGAGCTTCGAGGTCTGTCAGCAGTATTTAGAGACTGTGAGCCTTTACTCCAAAGGCCTGCAGCCGGAAGCTCCTGTCATCCTTCTAGGCAACAAAGTGGACATGGAGAGATACAGGTGAATAAAACAACACTTTCTAGTAGGGGTGGGGAATATTTAGCAACTTCCCGATCCGATTCTGATTCTGTCACGATTCATTCCAGAATGATTCTTGATCTACATTTTTTTCCTATTTCTCAAGCTGTGCAAAATACATCTTTCCAACTTTACATTTTAATAAGAATTAGAGTTATGCAAATGTGTTGGATTTTTATACGGATACAGCAATTAAACTAGAATTTCTGATGATTAATTTCAACAAAATTATTTATATATATGCAGCCCGGGCTCATTTGCGAATATTTACCCAGGTCTACATTTCTGGGGACAGCGAAATACGTGACCGGAGCTACGTCTGCTCGCAGTTTTTGTTTTTGCAAATCCACCAGAGGCCGCTGTGTACACTTTTTGATGATCTCAAATTCCTCTAGCGCACCCTCTTCTCACGTAAATCCACCAGAGGGTGCCATATACAGTTCAGCTAACCAGGCCAGATTGCTGTCATCTGACTGACCCACTCACCCCGTCCCTAAACCCAACCGATAGTGTTTTCAAAAGCAATCTAGAAAAAGAAAAGCCGTCGTGGCTGCGTGATTTCACTACATTTTCAGCCTGTTGTTGTTGTTGTTGTTGTTTTTTTCACTTTTGTTTTACTTGGTTTCTGGAACTGTTGTCTGCCGGACTCAAACCCTGTTGCGCAGTCAACTCAACTTCACATTCCAAGTCCATCGACATACGCGATGAGCTACTAGGCAATTCACCTATAGCCCATGTCTTTGGACTGTGGGGGAAACCGGGGCACCCGGAGGAAACCCACTTTAACACAGTGAGAACATGCAAACTCCACACAGAAATGCCAACTGACCCAGCCAGTACTCCAACCAGTGACCTTCTTGCTGTGAGGTGACAGTGCTAACCACTGAGCCACCAATTCACAGACATTCTGTGTGAATGAGGCACTTCTAAGCATAGTATCCTAGTATATCCAACACACAAAAACATGAGCTTTAAAAATGTGACCTCTTAAAAGCGTCAAATTTCCTGTTTCAGAGCGGGTGTTAGTCCAAACACCAACCGAGCATACCAGGAAATAGTGCATTTACATAGTTGAATGAAAGTCCTTCTGTCTGTTTGACTGGAACAAAAACAAATGACCCGCGACTAGCTGTAATTACAACAAATGCATCTCGTACCATCACAGATTATTTAGGTTTTCGTCTATTATGATCCTAAAGTGTTTAAGTAAGGATTCGATTGCTCCGGGAAATGACCGCTTATTGCTTTTATATTCTCCGTTTATTGTGCAAACACAGTGCGTGATTTATGATTTATCACACTTACAGTAACAGCTGGACTTCATCTAATCTAGCTATTTATGTAACTGGTTCATTTGCTATTATTTTACTGCTCCTCTCCAGTTTATATGCATTTTTTTAGCTGCTCTGCTATACACCACCTCACAAATGTCTTGTTCTCTCTCCAAGTTTTAGGAACAACAAATAATAACTTGACTTTGATTATTTGGTATCAGAGGTGGTTTATATGAAAGGCAAAAGCCTCTAGATTACACTTATTTTACCAAAATAAAATATGATCATGCCTTTATTTTGAATGATTTAATTAGACAGAAGTCTTGCCACTTAACAGAAATAATGTCCAGTATAGAATATAAAGTCATGGTGCAGTTGAAAAAGAGTTAATATTGTGTATGACTCCCATGAGCTTGGAGGACTGCATCCATACATCTCTGCAATGACTCAAATCACTCATTAATAAAGTCATCTGGAATGGCAAAGAAAGCGTTCTTGCAGGACTCCCAGAGTTCATCAGGAGTCTTTGGATTCATCTTCAATGCCTCCTCCTCCATCTTACCCCAGACATGCTCAATATTGTTCATGTCTGGTGACTGGGCTGGCCAATCCCGGAGCCCCTTGACCTTCTTTGCTTTCAGGAACTTTGATGTGGAGACTGAAGTATGAGAAGGAGCGCTATCCTGCTGGTGAATTTACCCTCTCCTGTGGTTTATAATGTAATGGGCAGCACAAATGTCTTGATAGCTCAGGCTGTTGATGTTGCCATCCACTCTGCAGATCTCTCGCATGCCCCCATACTCAATGTAACCCCAAACCATGATTTTTCCTTTACCAAAGTTGACTGATTTCTGTGAGAATCTTGGGTCCATGCGGTTTAGGTCTTCTACAGTATTTGTGATGATTGGGATGCAGTTCAACAGATGTTTCATTAAAAAAAAATCGACCTTCTGCCACTTTTCCAAATGATCAACTAGAAGTCAAGTTATTATTTGTTGCTCTTACAACTGGGATCGACAAAACTTTTGTCATGTAGTGTATTTACTGACGCGTACTAAGTATGAACGAGCATTTATTAATCATAGTTTAACATTAACTATAGCGCATTATTAAAATCCAAATTCATTAGTTAATGGACTGTGAGTTAATGTGAACTAACAACGAATGACTTTATTTTCATTATAGGTTAACAATGATGATTAAGTACTTTAATAAATGTATTGTAGGTTGTTTGGTCATGTTAGAAAATACATAATATAAAAATTAACTAATGGTTCCTTATTGTACAGGATCTTAAGCAAATATTAGCTTATAATACATGTTTTCTATTTCACGGTATTCATTTGTTTAATGTGAAGCTGAATTTGAAGCATTATTGTTCTAGCTTTCAGTGTCACATGATCCTTAAGAAATCATTGTGATTTGATTTGCTGCTTCAGAAATATTTCTTATCATGGAAAACAGCTGTGCTTAATATTTTAGAGGAAAATATGAAAAGAGATGTTTTTCTCCCAGCGTTTAGTTAAAAAATTGACATATTTTGTAACCTCTCTATCATTGCTTGATCAATTAAATAAGTATTTTCTTAACTTCCACTACTGATCCTTAAACATTTGAAAATTGGTGCCATTTTTAAAAGGATGTTTATTAATTAACCTTATAAAGACCTTATAACTTCAATAGTGTAATTGTTCCTTTACCGGTGTTTATCACATTAATTATTTCCTGATATTATCAACTAATTTACTGGTTTAATTGAGCTTTTAATTACTGTTTGTAGAATGCAAAAACCTCCAGAAAGTGCCATCTGACATTTTCTTCGAATATTTGTATTTTTCTCTGTGTAGTTTCAGTAATTTCACTTGTATGGCAAAGAATATATTATTTTCATTGCTTTTAATGTGAAATAACTGATCATAAACATTGGAGGACGAGTAAAATGTCAGATGGCACTTTTTTGAATCGGAACTCTTCATTTTTGGTCGATTTATTTACATTGTAAGACCTCATATTCTGTGTATTTTTCGCAATATATTTTTGATGTTCACTAAATAGGTCCAATTTATCTAATCATGCTTTCATAATGCACGCATTTATAAGGATAGTTAGCCTAATATATTTGGCATTGCTTTATTTTGATGGTCACATGATGGGCACATTTTGTTAAATTAAAACTAAATTATATTGCAACTACATGCCACTTAATTCTCATTACAGTGTTAGTAGACTCTCTGCTTATTATCTGCTGATGTTGCTCCACCAATAGACATACAACTGACTATAAGCAACTTTGCAAGTACATGTCAACTTACTCTAACTCTAACCTCACTAATGCTCCATTAGTATAGTATAGAGAACTATAAAAAAAAGTCAAGTTCATAGACAAACTTCATGGTGTCTTAAGAAAACCTTGTCTGAAAGTTTGAAGAAGCTTTAAAATTAAATAATTTAAGTAGATTTTGAGAAGTTTGAAGCAGTTGGCATAGATCGAGAACTACATAGGTTAGCATGTTTCTAGTATGGATTGGCATGTTTCTTGCTAGATGGTTGCTAGGGTGTTCTGAGTCGTTGCTAAGGTGTTGCTTGGTGGTTGCTAGGGTGTTTTGACTGTTTGTTATGGCGTTGCTAGGGTGCTCTAGGTGGTCGCTAAGGTGTTGCTAGGGTGTTCTGAGTGGTTGCTAAGCGGTTGCTATGGCATTGCTAGGTGGTTGCTAAGATGTTGCTAGGCGGTTGCTAGGGTGTTCTGAGTGGTTGCTAGGCAGTTGCTATGGTGTTCTGAGTGGTTGCTAAGGCGTTGCTAGGCGGTTGCTAAAGCGTTGCTAGGTGGTTGCTAAGGCGTTGCTAGGTGGTTGCTAGGGTGTTTTAAGTGGTTGCTAAGGTGTTGCTAGGCAGTTGCTATGGTGTTATGGGTGGTTGCTAAGGTGTTGCGAGAGTGTTCTTGGTGGTTGCTAAGGTGTTGCTAGGCGGTTGCTAGGGTGTTCTAAGTGGTTGCTAAGGTGTTGCTAGGCAGTTGCTACGGGGTTCTGATTGGTTGCTAAGGTGTTGCTAGGTGATTGCAAAGGAGGTCTAGGTCATTACTACGGTGTTGCTAGGTGGTTCCTACGGTGTTCTGAGTGGTTGCTAGGTGGTTGCTAAGGTCTTCTGAGTGGTTTCTATGGCATTGCTGGGCAGTTGCTAAGGTTTTCTATGTGGTTGCTAAGGTGATTTTAGGCCATTGCTAAGGTGTTCTGAGTGGTTGCTAGGCAGTTGATAGGGTGTTCCAGGTGGTTACTAAGGTGTTGCTAGGCAGTTGCTAAGGTGTTCTGAGTGGTTGCTAGGCAGTTGCTAATAAAAATTACCATGGTTCTAGTATGAATTAGCATGTTTCTAGTATGATTAATATGTTAGTATGTCGTTAGCATGTTTCTAGTATGGATTAGTATATTGCTAGTATGGATTGGTGTGTTGTTAGTATGTCCAATGGAAAGTCAGGGGCAGTTTTTTACAATGGGACAGTTGCTAGGGTGCCGTAAGTGGTTACTAGGGTGTGGTTAGTAAGCTGAAAGGTCATTAGTGATTGGCAGACTGGTAGTCTGAGTTAAATGAGCCCAGTCTTAAGTCTGTATGACAGTCTGGTGGAAAGTTATGAGGTCACAAAGTTTGGTCCAATGTTAAGTCAATGGGACGTTTCTGAATTTTCTAGGACAGTTTTTGGAAAACCATAAGTCGGATCAGTTGGAAAAGATATAGCAACTTAATTCAGTATAGCTTGGAGACTTGGAGTTAGTTTGGTGGTTGTAGTATGAACAGTCTAGGAGGAGATGCGTACAGAATTTAGTCTCAGAAGAAGACGGAAGAATAATACGTTTATGTAGTATAACAGAATGTTTGCTTTCTCAAGCCACCATAATTAGGTAAGACTTTATTTTGATGGTCCCTATTGCACATGTTGTTGACTAAAAGTTGCATTGCAGCTACTTGTCAATCATTTCTCATTTGAGTATTATTAGACTATCTGCTTAAAATCTGCTGATACTGCTCCTTCAACAGACATTTAACAGACTATATGAAATGTTGCAAGTACATGCTAACCCTAACCCTAAACCCAAACCTAACAGTCTACTTATAATCTATTGAGAATTAGTTGGCATGTAGATGCAATGTAACTTTAATTCAACAAAATGCGTTAAGGGGACCAAAATAAAGTAATACCGAGAATTAGTATTAGTAGTCTACTAATATACTATACTAATAGTCTACTAATACTCTAATGAGAATTGGTTAACATATAGTTTCGGTAAATATTATAATCAACAAATGTGTTAAAAGGACAATCAAAATGAGAAGATATTTTGAAGAATGCTGTACACCGGTAACCACTGACATCCATAGAAATCAATTATACAAATCAGTGGAAACCCGGTTGAGCATCTTTATTCTGATGAACACAAAAGAAGATATTTAGAAGAATGTTGTAAACATGTTGTAAACATGTTGATTACAACGTTCTTCAAAATATCTTCTTTTGTGTTCAACAGAATAAGGAAACTCAATCGGGTTGAGAATAAGTGAAGAGTGAATAAATGATGACAGAATTTGTATACTTTTGGCTGAATTAGAGTTAAACATGTCTCTCTTTCTCTCTCTCTCTCTCTCTCTGTTTCTCAGACAGGTGAGCAAGGCAGACGGTGCAGCTCTGGCTTTGCGCTTCGGCTGCCTTTTCTTTGAAGTCTCCGCCTGTTTGGACTTCCTGTCAGTTCAGCACATCTTCCATGAAGCGGTCCGGGAAGTCCGGCGAGAGATGGAGAGGGGCATCCGTCCGCTCTTCATCAGCGAAGACAAGTCTGCAATCAGCCTGAGCTCTGCTCCTCCGCTCACTGCCTGCTATAAAGAGCTTCCCACACCGGCTACTGCAAAGCTGGTTACTGTTAAATCCTCCAGAGCTCAGAGCAAACGCAGAGCCCCGACGCTGACACTCCTCAAGGGCTTCAAGATCTTCTGACGCCCTCTAGAGAAACTGAAGAGCATCTGCAGGAGGGAACACTCCTATTGTGCTGTTTTAAAGGGCACCTACTTTACCCCTTTTTTAAGATTTAATATTAATATTATGGCTCTTCTGAGTGTGCCAGTTTAGGTTCAGTTCAAAACCCAATTCAGATTGTTTTATTATAATGTGTTATAAAGTGTCATTTTGGGTGTGTATACACAGCTCGCTGTTTTAGGGGTGTGTTGTTTCATATGAAAATTAGTATCGACTTCCCACCCAACGTAACAAGGGGGCGGAGCCAAGAGCTCCCCTGCTTTGTGTATGGCAGCAGACTGGCAGACAGAGAGAAGCAACATGAGTGAGAGGACCAGCATTCAGCCGTACATGTACAACTCGGACACAGACCAAGCAGAGAGTACAAAATCATTTGTGTCTTTGTATAGTTTTACAGCCAACTGTGTGCTAGTTTCAAGTTCCGAGCTTGTACACCGAGACTAATAACCACACACACTGAATTAACTTTGACTGAGGTTATAACTAAAGGGCATTACACACCGCATGCGCCGCTCAGAGCCACGACACGGCACACCAGACGTGCACAATCGCATGTTATTTAAAATGAAACTATTCAGATGGCGCTCTGTGGCGTGGCAGAAATATGAACAGTGTCCTGAGACGTGGCTGAGCGCCCCTGACGTCGCCGAGCGGCGCTTCTAGTGTGCGACCTGCTTACGGCAAGTTCGTTATTTCCAATGGAGGGACGCGCACGTGAGGCAACACGTTCGCAGCTGCACCTAGTTGAGATGACAGGGAGCTTCTGTGACTGCAGGAAATGCAAACAGCTGAAGTTTAAGGAAGACGCAATGATAAGTACACAGGTTTGCAAACCCACCTAAAGTTACAAACAATGGCGCCGATGAGAGCGATCATGTGGTGAATGTTGATCTTGTGTTGAGCCCAATGAGCCTTATATCTAAAAATAGAGCAAGGGTGTTTCTTTGGTGACATTACTTTGACTCACACGCTGAAAATGGCGGACGTGAAACAACAAACTGATGATATGGTGATGCGCGCCTGTCAATCAATATTGGTGGGTGGTGGGATCTCACTCCTACGTCAATTTGCGGTCGCTCTGAAAACCGCTCCAATTGGTCCACTGTTTTTATGTTGTTAAATTGAAAAAAAAAGGACTGGGTGTGTTTATATCACCCCAATATGACGGTCTATACACTATACCTACACACATGTCTGTCCAAACAGCTTGAAAAGTAGATTTTTCACCATAGGTGCCGTTTAAAGGAACACTATTTTTGGCTCATTTTGCAAGAACAGTTGAGTTTTAATATTTTTTAATCCATTCAGCCGAACTTTGGGTCTGGCAGGAGCACTTTTAGCTTAGCTTAGCATAAATCATTGAATAAAAGTAGATCATTAGCATCTCGCTCAAAAAAATTTAAGAAAAGACTTTGATAATTTTCCTATTTAAAGCTTGACACTTCTGTAGTTGTATCATGTACTAAGACTGACGGAAAATGAAAAACTTGCTACTTTCCAGGTTGATATAGCTAGGAACTATACTCTCATTCTGGCCTAACACAGCCATATCACTATGCAACCGAAGACCGGTTATACAGGTTACCAGGGCTGAGCCTGGTTAGTACCTGTATAGGAGATCACTTGGGAAAACTAGGTTGCTGTTGGAAGTGGTGTTAGAGGGGGCAGCAGGGGGCGCTCAACCTGCGGTCTGTGTGAGTCCTAATGCCCCAATATAGTAAAGGGGACACTATACTGTCAGTGAGCACCGTCTTTCGGATGAGGCGTTTAACTGAGGTCCTGACTCTCTGGTCATTAAAAATCCCATGCCACTTCTTGTAAAGAATAGGGGTGTAACGCTGGTGTCCTGGCCAAATTCCCCATCCCTTACCCATCATGGCCTCCCAATCATACCCATCCACTGAATTGGCCCTATCACTGTCTCGCCACTCCACCTACAGCTGGTGTGTGGTGAGCGCACTGGCTCTGTTGTCCTGTGGCTGTCGTCGCATGATAGACAGTGGATGCTGCACACTGGTAGTGGTGTGGAGAGACAAACACCCCCCACCCCCCACCCAAATAGTTGTGAAGCAATTTTGGTGTTTGGCCATAGATAATAAATGCACTTTATAAGTACAGACATTACATTTCTAATTGAATAACTTTGCTGCTGTGCCAGTGCTTAACTAGTTACCTAACTGGGGACTATTTTCAGGTGCTGTGTAATACCTTTGCGCCTCCTGTAGTCATGGTACAGCAGTAAAGTTCCTTGATTATTGCAGTCTCAGGCTGCATTTGATTGGATGTTTTCTAGTCAAATTACAACAATGATCATTTTGCCTTTATTTTTTTAGTTTATCTAAGTTTATATGAAACTTTCCATAAATGTGGGACTCTTATTTTAAAAATAGGAGGGGCAAGGATACACATTGTTTTTTATACATTGCTAAGCGATGCAGATAGATGCTGAATGTTGGTGCCGATGTGCGTACACTGATAGAAAACATTGTTTCCAGTTTTTTAGTGCTTCATGTCCAGTGTGCATCAGGATGCAAAATGCAGGATATACGGATTATACATTTATTCAGCGCCACCTCTAAGAGGCATAATAAGGTCTGTTTAAATGTATTTTTTAGTTTAAGTAAATCTGTTGTAAAGTCCCATCTGATTGGTCAGATTTGGATATTGACAACCTATGAATGCAACACACAAATGCTTGTCACATAAAATGAATGTATTGCATACCAATATTATAGCTATAATAACATTTTTTACGATGTATTGTGCAGCCCTAATTAAAACCTTTTTAAAATAAGTTCAAGATGTCAGTTTTTTCAAGGGAATTTTGATTTCCCAGTTCTTGACCCCTTTAAGCATTTTTGATTTTGTTTTGGAGGTCTTCTACAAGAGGTTTACATCAATTTGAGGTTCAAATAATATAATTATTATATTAAATATCATAATATCCACTGCAGCATCAGCCCTTTTCTCACAAAATCTGAAATGGACAACCCAGGCTCATTCTGAAAACGCACCGCTATATACATTTCTGGAGAGTGCCAAAACAAAGTTTTTGTTTTCATGAATCCAGGCCGATGTGTACGCTTTTTCAGATCTCAAATTTGTCTCGCGATTGCCATTCACACCTGCTGTTCTCACGTAAATCCACCTGAGGCCGCTGACTGACTGACTTACTGAATGACTGACCGATCGACTGACCCACCTTCCTCCTTCCCTAAACCCCATCAATAGTGTTTTCAAAAGCACCAACTGACCCTCCCACCCACTTCCCTAAACCCAACCCACAGTTTTCAAAAGCAGTCCAGAAAAGCAAAAACCCTCACCTGATATTTACCATGTTTTTAGATTTTACCACATTCTCACACTGTTATTCACTTGTTTATTTAATTTTTTGGCTTCTGTTTGTCTTACCTGCTTTCTGGAACTGTTCTTCGCCAGGCTCGAAAAAAAATCACATTTCAGAGCACTTCACAGGACCATTAAAGCTCACACTAGGCGTTGGAAACCAATCAGCCATTTCCATTATGGAATTTCTTCAACATATAAAGTGAATTTGCTTTCACAACACAGAAAACTGCATCTTCTCAACATGTTACAACACAAACCAAACTCCCAATCTCAGCTACAGCTACTACAATGTGTTTGAGGGTCAAAGTTGTTGTTCACTGGCAACCAATGAAGACCACAAACAGGTGTTGTGCAAATTTCTCACTTAGCTGATGATTGATTAGAAAGCTTGTTTGGCATGCTGTCCCAGGAGAGAGCCATGAGCTATTAAGATCCTCGAGCCTGGGGCTCCCTCCCATTTGCAAGGCAAGAGGTCTTTGAGCAGGTAGATCTCGAGAACTCCCCTGCTGTAGTAGCTAATGAACAGATAGCGATTGCTCTTAAGAGAAAACTACATACTAGGAGCACATCTATGGTGCAGATTTGAATGTCAGTTAACTTAAGTTGCATGTTTTTGGACTGTGGAAGGAACCCGGGGGAAACACGTGAGCATGGGGAGAACGTGTAAACTCAGCACAGAAATGTCAGCTGGCTTGGAAAGGTTTAGAACCAGTGACGTTCTTGCTGTGAGGCAACATTGCTAACCAATGGGCCACTGTGCCACCTATCTAGGAAAGGAGTAGAGGTGGATTCTTCAAAATGATGATGGCTGTTATATGGAACTTAGGGTATTTATAGTGTCTTAGGAATCGTCTGATTGGTGAATCATAAATTGTATAATGCAGGACCAGCCGCAAGCAATCATAAGCATGTTATCCTCTCGAAATTACTTTATAAAAAAACTTCACTAAATCACATTTAAGATAGGCTTGTATTTACATAATATATACATATATACTGTGTATATTTATGAACACACATTAAAGTACATAAAATACAAAATATATAAAAGTATATATGTTTACATATAATTTATATAGTATAAAATATTTATACATATTATTTTATATTTTATATATATTATATACATAAAAAAATCTTGTTTATATATACATATATGTTTATATATATATATATATATATATATATATATATATATATATATATATATATATATATATATATATATATATATATATATATATATATATATATATATATATATATGTATATATGTATATACATAAATGTATATAAATAAACAAGCATTTTATACAATGTAGCCATGCATATATATATATATATATATATATATATATATATATATATACACACACACACATACACATACATATATATATATATATATGTATGTGTGTGTGTATATATATATATATATATATATATATATATATATATATATATATATATATATATATATATATATATATATATGTATGTGTATGTGTGTGTGTATATATATATATATGTGTGTGTGTGTGTGTGTGTATATAGTAAATATGAACTTTTATTTTGGATGGGATTAATCGTGATTAATCTTTTGACAGCACTGATATATATAAATATGGATGTATTTCATAATGCTTTTTTATTGCAACAAAAAATAGTGTTATGCATAATTATCCCTTATCAAGATGCATTTACGTGAAAAGTAAAAAGATATAACATACTAGGTTTTGTTTTCTTTTTATTAAAACAAGAAAAAATAAATGTCATTGTGGTTAAAAAAAATTAAGTAAAAGAAAATGATTTATACATTTTTGGGCAGTGTACGTTAACATAATGCTACATATAAAGTATATATTTTGGACTATGAAAACCGAGTGCAATAATCATACGTGTAAAATAAATGTACATTTAAATAGCTATTTTGCTCATTATGAGGGGGAAAATGAGTTCCCCTTCAGGTATTTTAACTCTAAAATAGTCAAAAATGTAAAACTCGACCACAAACAGTAGGACTAAACTAAAAGGCGATGGTCTCAGATGATGTTATTACGTGTGTTGTGTTTTGGGGGTCTTCATATGCCTCATTCACTTTCAGGACGTCCTCTTCAGCTTGGCCTTCGTCCGCAGGCTCAGGATAAAGAGTGGACACATTTCCGTCCCTCCAGGTCACCATTATTTCTCCCGGCTTCAGCTCGTCTGAGACTCCGCTGTTGTGCGTTGTGTTGTGTTGTGTTTTCTCTTCATTGTTGTCAGTGATGATGACCTGCAGCTCTTCTGTTTCAGTTTTCACCTCTTTGACCTTTGTGGATGCTTTATATTTGGCTATTTGCTTCCTGTTCCTGTGTGGGAGACATATAGGTGATTTTTACTGCATTTAATTTGGAAGAGTTCATTCATATGTCCTAATCCCTTCGGCGAGTCCCTCTGAAGGGATTGTGGCATAGAAATGAGCCCTTCTGAATTGAACGCAGTGTATTGACACTTAAAGGGGACCTATTATGCCCCTTTTTAGGAGATGTAAAATAAGTCTCTGATATCCCTAAAGTGTATGGGAAGTTTCAGCTCAAAATACCACACAGATTATGTTTTACAACTGCCCCTTTTAGGTTTGGATCCTAATTGTGCTGTTTTGGTGACTGTCGCTTTAAATTCAAATGAGATTTTGCTCTTAGCCACTGACATTATCTGAAAACTCTAATGGTGGACGGCTGCTTCTCACTCAGGGCTGTCTATATGCTAATGAGGGACAGATCCTCACTAATGGGCGGGGCTTTCCCCTCTGATGACACGTACAAAGGGAGAATGTCAATCAAAGTGTTTCTGCAGACTGTTTTAATCAAGTGTGGTTATAAAAATTAGAATTAATTAATTTGTATAATTAGAGTCTGGTTATATTCACACACTGTTACCACACAACTGAGTTTAAACCCCTTATAAAAGTGACTTTTGCGCAATAGGTCCCCTTTAAAGGTTTCTAGTGTCCATTCAGTTACAGTGTATCTGCAAAATATTGATAGCGCTTCACCTTTTCCACATTTTTTTATGTTACAGCCTTATTCCAAAATAGATTAAATTCATTTATTTCCTCAAAATTCTACACACAAAACCCCATAATGACAATGTGAAAAAAAGAGTTTTTTTAATTGTTGCAAATTTATTAAAATAAAAAACCTGAAAAATCACATGTACATCAGTATTCACAGCCTTTGCCGTGAAGCTCTAAAATTGAGCTCAGGTACATTCTCTTTCCACTGATCATTCTTGAGATGTTTCAGCAGCTTAATTGGAGTTCACCTGTGGTAAATTCAGCTGATTGGACATGATTTGATAAGGAATACACCTGTCTATTTAAGGTCCCAGGGTTGACAGTGCATGTCAAAGCACAAACCAAGCATGAAGACAAAGGAATTGTCTGTAGACATGTCCTTGAGTGGCCCAGCCAGAGCCCAGACCTAAATCCTATTAAACATCTCTGGAGAGATCTGAAAATGGCTGTACACCGTCGCTTCTAATCCAAGCTAATAGAGCTTGAGAGGGACTGCAAAGAGTAATGGGCAAAAATTCCCAAAGACAGGTGTGCCAAGCTTGTGGCATCATATTCAAAAAGATTTGAGGCTGTAATTGCTGCCAAAGGTGCATCAACAAAGTATTGAGCAAAGGCTGTGAATACTGATGTGCATGTGATTTTTCAGGCTTTTTATTTTTAATAAATTTGCAACAATTTCAAAAATTCCTTTTTCACATTTTCATTATGGGGTATTGTGTGTAGAATAGAGGAAATAAGGGAATTTAATCCATTTTGGAATAAGAAGCGCTATGAATACTTTCCAGATGCACTGTATACTGTATATGTGTGTGTGTGTGTTTGGTGTGATTTGATGTTTTTTTTTGTTTGCTTTAAACATTTTTGTGATTGTGAACTTCATAAGGTTATTGGTCTGGTTTGTGTTGGTCACTATTACTAACCTGTTAGCCATCATGCCCATAACAATCAGCATAGCACCAATTAGAAGACCCAGAAAAGCAAATGCCAGCATGCCAAACTTCCACGGCGTCGCTGTGAAACAAGAGACCTTTAATGTGATCCACATCCAACTATATGTTTCAAGCCGTTTTAAATTCCTCAAACAGAAGAAATCTTAGTATTAATCTGGGTGCACTCACGGTCCTCTGTGCGGTAATACCACTGTAAAAACTTCATCTGTGCCTCTGTCATTCTTTGCTCAGGCGACGTTTCAGCGAAGTCAAACTCATCCGTCTCTAAATCACTGTCCCTTCTGGATCCTGTGAGAATAATCAGTGAAAATCACATGTACTGTCTATTGATGCAGGTTAGTGGAGTTTCTTTTCATATTGCAAACATGGGGCAGAAATGGCTTATCTATCTATCTATCTATCTATCTATCTATCTATCTATCTATCTATCTATCTATCTATCTATCTATCTATCTATCTATCTATCTATCTATCTATCTATCTATCCATCCATCCATCCATCCATCCATCCATCCATCCATCCATCCATCCATCCATCCATCCATCCATCCATCCATCCATCCATCCATCCATCCATCCATCCATCCATCTACTGTTTTCTCATTCCATCCATTTCTTTCTCATTCCATCCATCCATCCATCCATCTACTGTTTTCTCATTCAATCAGTCCATCCATCCATCCATCCATCCATCCATCCATCCATCCATCCATCTATCCATCCATCTACTGTTTTCTCATTCAATCTATCCATCCATCCATCCCTTTCTCATCCCATCCACCCATTCATCCATCCATCCATCCATCCATCCCTTTCTCATCCCATCCATCCATCCATCCATCTATCCATTCATCCATCCATCCATTCATCCATCCACCAATCCATCCATCTCTTTCTCATCCCATCCATCCATCTAACCATCTATTCACTCACTCAGTGTCTTTTGGCAAATGTCAGATGTGTCCACAGATCTCCACATGTGCTGTCCTGCTCTGCTAAGTGTGATTTTTCCTTTCTCTGTGCTCAACGAAAGGCCGTTCACCAGGCCAATGAGCTGCTGATCTTTGCACCGCCATTGGATCTGTTCGGCAGACTCACAGCTGACGGTCCGGACGGGGTCAGTGTGAATGGCAGAGAGACACTTCAGAGAGCCTGCGTTCATCAGGAGCTGCTGGTCCGTCCACATCCACTGCTGCAGGACTGAATCCAGGCTGCATGACTTTAACTGAAGCCCTCTGTCAGATGTGTCCTCCAGACACAGACCATCCCTGGAGCTGAGCATCCTGAAGCTGAGTGTGCCTACCAATAATAATAAAAAAAAACGTTTATCATATTATGATTTAGGGCTTGTTTATCTTTCTCGTAACTTGTGCACATCCCCAGAGCCTTTTTCTTTATTTTGAACAAATTGTAATACTTTAATATGATTTGCAACTCATTGTCTACATGCTAACTACATTATAAGTAGTATGCTATGCTATGCTATGCTATGCTATGCTATGCTATACTATACTATACCATACTATACTATACTATACTACACTATACTACACCATACTGAACTAAACTATACTACACTATGCTAGACTGTACTGTACTATTCTATACTACACTACACTACACCATACTAAACTATACTATACTATACTGTACTGTACTGTACTGTACTGTACTGTACTGTACTGTACTATTCTATACTATACTATACTATACTATACTATACTAGACTGTACTGTACTATTCTATACTACACTACACCATACAAAACTATACTACACCATACTATACTATACTATACTGTACTGTACTGTACTGTACTGTACTGTACTATTCTATACTACACTACACTACACTAAACTATACTATACTATACTATACTATACAATACTATACTACACTACACTATACTATACTATACTAAACTATACTATACTATACTAGACTGTACTGTACTATTCTATACTATACTATACTACACTACACCATACTAGACTGTACTGTACTATTCTATACTATACTATACTATACTATACTATACTATACTATACTATACTATACTATACTATACTACACCATACTAAACTATACTAAACTAAACTATACTATACTATACTACACCATACTATACTATACTATACTATACTATACTATACTATACTATACTATACTATACTTTACTATACTATACTACACTACACCATACTAAACTATACTTTACTAAACTATACTTTACTAAACTATTTTGCTGCTTCTTCAAACTACTTATTTAAAATGAGCTGAAAACATGATTCTTGAGATTTGTTTGGGACAACTTAATTGTTTTATATTAAAATCACTTAAATTTAATCAATTTGTGTTGGGACAACATGAATGAACTGTGTGGAACCCTGCATGCATTTTTTACAGTTTACAGTGTAGTAAACTGTGGAGTATTATGGTATAGTTATCGAAAACTACAGTATTTGGTCATTTGTTTATATTACTATATTAAGCAACTATGGAATTATCACAACAAATTACTTGAAGTACTTTAGCATGGTTAAAAAACACCAGTATTTAATATAAATTACTATTGTATTTATTTAATGTGGGTATGTAGCCCACAATTATTTGTTTCCTATATTATATATTGCATATGTTACAATGATTGAAATTAGAAAAATAGGAATATTGTAACTTGGAGCATGTATTTATTTGTTTATTTATTTTTAATATATTTATTTTGACAGAAAATGGAAATTTTTCAGAATAACAAATGCTAACATTTGTTGTGATTGAAAATCAGGCTTAAAAATATAAATTTAATACATAAGAACTTTGTTTTCTACATGATTTATTGCTTGTTTGACTTGCATATGGGCAGCACGATGGCGCAGTGGGTAGCACAATTGCAGCAAGAAGGTTGCTGGTTCGAGCCCCGGCTTGGTCAGTTGGCATTTCTGTGTGGACTTTGCATGTTCTCCCTGCGTTCGCGTGGGTTTCCTCCGGGTGCCCCAGTTTCCCCCACATCCCAAAGACATGCGCTATAGGTGAACTGAATAAGCTAAATTGGCCGTAGTGTATGTGAGTGTGTGCAAGAGTGAGTGGGTGTTTCCCAGTGATGGGTTGCAGCTGGAAGGGCATCCGCTGCGTAAAACATGTGCTGGATAAGTTGGCAGTTCATTCCACTGTGGCGACCCTTGATATATAAAGGCACTAAGCCGAAAAGAAAATGAATGAATCAATGAATGACTTTCACGTCATCTTTCTTTTAACTTGCGCACAACCAGAAAGCAATTTCTCATTTGTTTCTCATTGATTAGCACTTTCACTTCACAGCAAGAAGGTCGATGGTTCGAGTCCCAGCTGGTCCAGTTGGCATTTCTGTGTGGAGTTTGTGTGTTCTCGTGTTGGCGTGGGTTTCCTCCTGATGCTCCAGTTTCCCCCACAGTAAGACATGCAATGTAAGTGAATTGGGTAAACAAAATTGTCTGTAGTGTGTGAATGAGTGTGTATGGGTGTTTCTTAGTACTGGGTTGCGGGTTGACTATAATAAAGTGCATTGTATATATTTTAGTATTTAGCATACTTGTAGTATTAACAAGTGAACTGATAAACTTGAAGAAAATAAAATAAAACTTGAAGAAAACTGTAGTATACATTAATTTTTACTCCAGTAAACTGTGGTGTGTTATAGCATACCCTATAGTTGTAGAAGGGTCAGGGTTATCCCACCAAATGTTGCTTTCTGTGCTTTCATATAAATATAAACATGTTTAAAACGGTTTTACAGGCTTTTGAAGGAAATCCTTACTGTGTTTCGAGAAGTGCAAATATATTTTAACAAATATTTTCATTTCTCCTCGTTGTAACTGGGCCTCCCTGAACATGCGAGTGAGAACAGAAGGCCTATGCATAAATCCTAGCAATATTTGAATCCTGGGTATATTATGCTGAGGTTAGCCTTGGTTTAACCTGCTTATTTGCATATTTGCGGTGTCAGACTCACTGATTGGATGAACGCAGCACGCGACTCGTTCGACTCAGGTCGAGCTTCTGCTGATCAGACGTTTTCTGAATGGACATTTCGGACTGTAAAGGTATGAATTAATGGACTCTGCATCACTACGAATGACCTTTTTTACTCAATAGACGTTATACTTTTCACAATAGACGTTATAAAGTTTTCACAAAAAATAGCGAAACAGTTTCAATATTTTTTTGTGTGTGTAAGCAAGTATTTTACAGTACTTTAATAATATTCAAAAATGTCTGTCAATGTTTTCAAACAATTATATTTGATTTCTCAAAGTCACACAAGTGTCAATTTCACATATGTCACATCCATAAAAGAGAGGCGACACCATCATTGTGCTGTTTAATTTCTCTATACTGTATAATCACAGACTTTTTTGGTCACATCCATAACGCATGTTTATTTTCATCATTTCAAATTTAAAATGTTTACAGATTGATGAACTACACTGTTCCTATTTACTGTGACCTTTTATGTGAAGCTGCTTTGACACAATCTACATTGTATAAGCGCTATACAAATAAAGGTGAATTGAATTGAATTGAATTGAATTGATGTTTTACTGATTCCATAACTCTGTGGCTAGTTGTTTTGGAAAATATAAACAGATGTTTTTATATAATGTTAACATAAAGTTTCTCTGTGAATTTATGTTTTGAGATTTTACTGCAAATGTCACATCCATAATGCTGGAAACGGCTCAGTTTCTTAATTAGTAGCGTGAAACAGTCTTTTCCCTGGGTTAAAAGTGAGGTTTACAATAACTACAACTCGTGTGAAAAGCTCTTTTGTGACATAAATACAAACCGTATACTGGTCAAATTATAAATAATTGAAACAATTAAACAAATAATTTCAAAGTACTGTTTACCAGAGTAAAGGAAATTTCACACATTATTTCCTATTATTTTTTTCTTCTGGACATGATCCTATTTATTTTAGCTTGGCTGGAGTAAAAGCCTTTTTTTAAATTGTTAAATATGTATTTTTAATTAACAAATAATCATTATCCCCTTTCTATATAATTTAGATAATTCAATATAATTAATTAAAACCCTTTTTTTCCCAGTTGTCTACAGAATAAACCACTATTGTCCAATGACTTCCCTAATTTACCTCAATTTTTAACTAAATACTACTAGTATCTTGCAAAATAACTAGTAAAATAGTATGTACTATATGTAATGTAAAAACAAAAGAAATTAGTTATTACAAATTAGCCAATAAAATTATTATGTTTAAAAATGTATTAAGGAAAAAAATCTTTCTCTGTTAAACAGCACTTGGGAAATATTTGTAAAATAATTCAGATTTCACAGGAGGGCTAAAAATTTTGCCTTCAAGGGCTGCACGGTATTGGAAAACTCAATCATTGCATTATTTTGATAGTCTGCCGATATATTGCGAAATGAATACAATTTCACCAAATTACTTTATTTAGAAAGATTTGTTTAATATTTTAGATTGATTAGGATGATTTTCTGGGGAAGTCCATCAGCATAAAAAACTAATAAACAAATTAAAAACATAGATTAATACAATAAAAAAAAGTTACAGGTAGTGTTTTATTGTTTTCCGAGTCTAACAGTATTCAGGTATTGTAAATATAAAAATAATTAAATTAATCAATATTAAAGTTATAAATGGTACAATTTATGTCTGAATGCTTTGAAAACCTTAAAAACACATGATAAATTATAATACAAACTCAACATTGCAAATCCTGCGATCACATTCTGATATCAATGCTGAAACGATATATTGTGCAGCCCTAGTTGTAAATATCACAAGGCATTTTAAAGAAACTGCAAGTAATGCACTGAATGGAATAAATGAAGTAAAATAAATGTATTTATTAATTAACTGATTTTGTATTGCAAAAAAATAACCATTTTAAGTGATGGTGAATCTCACAAAATGTGTCCACTTCACATTTCACATCAATATTGAAATAGAGGAAAGCCGTATTTCCAAATTTCACTGTACTACAAAATCATTGGCACCATCTGCACAGTCTATATAGGCTTACCGAATAGCTTATTATAGGAAAGCCCTGAAATGTTTTAATTTGGCAGGATTTACACGATTCACCTAATTCATGATTTTATGAGATTAGAAGTATACTGTACCAGGCCACATAAGACATAAGGCAATCCAGAACAGCAGCATCGCTCCTGTAATACTGAGTCTGAAGACAAAATGCAGACATCCAAACTTGTATTAATAACAAATTAACATTGTTAAAAAAAAACAACAACATATCAGGTTATCGTTGCATTTTCATTTGTAAAAATTCCTCCCTTACACATTGTACATATGCAATGCTTGAACACGTCAGCTTGAGTAAAGAGGCCATGGTGCAATGCTCGAAACTTTCCTAATGAGAGATTGAGATAGCATGCTCGACAAAAACCAGATGTCGAACCCCAACTCAGTGTTCATTTTTTTTAATGTTAGAAAATAAAATCACAATTTAGGTTTTTACCACTCTATCTAAGATATCCCTTTACACAACAGACAAGTTGTATTCAAGTGCGCTTTTTAACCTAAAGATGTGATGTAAAATATAAAGATATGACTAAATTAAATGATGTGTACTTTCAGATTGCTTTTAATTTGTAAATTACTTTTTTTACTCTGTTATATGACCTTACACATTTTATATAGTAACAAGTCACATTTGCAGTATAAAAAAACAACAACAAAACTTCAAATTATATATCAAGGTGTATTTTAATGAACTAAAATGTGTTTAAACTAGAACCGGGATGACTATAAGGTCATCTTTAGTGTAGTGGCATTTAAATTTAGTACATTTATATAAGTATACTTTCTGAATGAAACATACTTAAAATTAGATATACACTTGAACTGAATAAAAAGACTTGAAATATACAGATTTTTTGTAAGGGTGTTAATGCTAATGTCAATTTTACATGATCAATATTAGATTTCTGTGAAAAAATTTAATTATTTTAATTTCTTTTGCCTTACAAAAATAACCAAGAAAGTACATTGAATTAAATGTGACATATAATATGTAAAACAATATAAAAGGCTTATTATATTACATATGATATGTGAAAGAAACATACTTATTTTTTGTAAGGGTGTTAAAGTTGCTTATGTCAATTTTACATAATTAATATTAGATTTCTGTGAACTTGTTACTAAAAAAGTTATTGTAATTATTTTAATTGCTTTTGCCTTCTGAAAATAACCAAGTAAGTGCATTAAATACATGTGACACAATATGTAAAACAACATAAAAGGCTTATTATATTACATATAATACGTGGAAGAAATAGACTTATTTTTTGTAAATGTCTTAAAGTTTCTAATGTCAATTTTGCATTATCAATGTTAGATTTCTGTGAACTTGTGAATTTAAAAAAATATATTTTAATTACTTTAATTGCTTTTGCCTTCCACAAATATCCAAGAAAGTATATTGAATTAAATGTGACATATATTATGTAAATAAATATATGTAATGCTTATTATATTACACATAATATGTGAAAGAAACATACTTGTTTTTTTAAGTGTGTTAAAGTTGCTAATGTCAATTTTATATGATCAATGTTAGATTTCTGCGAACTTGTTATTGAAAAAAGTTATTTTAATTATTTTAATTGCTTTTTCCTTCTAAAAATAACCAAGTAAGTGCATTAAATTACATGACATAATATTTAAAACAACATAAAAGGCTTACTATATTACATATAATATGTGGAAGAAATAGACTTATTTTTTTAAGCGTGTTAAAGTTGCTAATGTCAATTTTGCATTATCAAGATTAGATTTCTGTGAACTTGTTACTGAAAGAAGTGATTTATTTAAATTATTTTAATTGCTTTTGCCTTCTGAAAATAACCAAGAAAGTACATTGAATTAAATGTGACATATAATTTGTAAATATATATATATATAAAATGCTTATTATATTACATATAATATGTGAAAGAAATATACTTATTTTTTGTAAGGGTGTTAAAGTTGCTTATGTCAATTTTTCATTATCAGTATTAGATTTTTGTGAACTTATTACTGAAAAAAGTGATTTATCTTTATTATTTTAATTGCTTTTGTCTTCCGAAAATAACAAAAAAGTACATTGAATTAAATGTGACATATAAAATGTAAAAGAATACATAACACTTATTATATTACATATAATATGTGAAAGAAATGTATTTTTTTCCAATATAAGTGTCACTGTAACACAAAAAAGGAAGGATGTGATAGCAATCCTTATCAGTAATTCTTATCGAGACGAGAACAACCCAATGGTGCAGTCTGACCACGCAGCTTCTGTATCATCTTCACTGATGCTTATTAATAAAAAAATAAATTCAACTCACCTGCAGAAGAGCAGAGTTTCAGACACACACTGAACAGCAAACAGAAAGAATGACTGCACATGGCAACACTTTACCACGGCAGAGAGTTTCCAAAGTTCAACTGGGAGGAGATACACACTCGTGCAATTCCTTTCTGTTTTATAATGCAGTTTGATTTCTTTATGAAGCAGGAGAGAAGATTATTACAAAGTTTGTATCTTATATTCTTTACATAATTATTGGTGACGTTATTATATACATAGTTTTAGCTTATTATATAAATCTTGGGGTAATAATAATAGTGCATGTTTGTTTACATGCAGGAAATACTGTAATCTAGGCAATCTTGAGATAGAAAGAGGCAATAAATGAATTCGCCTTTGCTAGATGCTGTTTAATATGCTCGGTTATATGTTCTGTAAGGCCGTGCATCATTTTGTATTTATTTTTGCTCAGTGTTTGTACAGCCTCGCTCCAGCCTTGCCATGTTAGTACAGCAGAGAACAGATGCGGAGCACACAGTGTTTGACTCTTCGGTCAACTACCTGTCACATGTATGTATGTGTGTGTGTGTGTTTGCTTGCTTGCGCAGACAGAGAGGTGGCTTTTATTTCTTTATCACAAGTTCTTGGAGCCGCTCGAGGTGAATAAACTAGGTGTCACTTTCATTGTTGCAGAGGTGAAGAGATAAAACTCATGAGTAACTGGAGTAACGCAATGCCGAGAGTGTTTTTCCTCTGTAAGACGTTTTTAATTTACTTAACTCCTTCACTAAAAAAAAAAAGATAATAGTTCTGTTTTAGGCGACACGGTGGCTCAGTGGTTAGCACTGTCGCCTCACAGCAAGAAGGTCACTGGTCTGAGTCCCAGCTGGGCCAGTTGGCATCTCTGTGTGGAGTTTGCATGTTCTCCCCTTGCCTGGGATTCCTTCGGGTGCTCCAGTTTCCGCCACAGTACAAAGACATGCACTATAGGTGAATTAAATGAACTAAATTGTCTGTAGTGTATGGGTGGATTGTGGCTGGAAGGGCATCCATTTTATGCTGAGATGGTTCTTTATGTGAGTTTACTGTTCTTTATTTTCCCGCCTTTTTTCAAATTTGTAACTGACAAAGCACCTGCAGCTCATTATACTGGTTGTAACGAGGAGGCTGAGGCTTTGTTTGAATCCATGTGCGGAAGTTTATTAAAAGGGTGAGACGGAGCCATCAACATATTAACAGGCAAATAGTCGGTAACAGGAAGGCAGTCCAAACCAAGCGACAAGCAAAGGGGCAAATCCAGCAGACGTAGTAATAATGCAGGCAGAGGATCAGTGCAACAACAATCAGTCCAAACAGATCAGAAGGGCAAAGACAGAGAACGTACGTGGTCAAGGCAGGCAGGATAGTGATGTGACGTTGTGCGCTGAGGCTTCGAAGCATGTATCCAAAAAACGATACATCTCGCAGTGAAGCAGTGTGCCGGGGCTTTATTCGTTTTGCCATCATCACTTGATCAGTGACGTCCGAAGCTTCACTTTCGGCTATACCCACGTGACTGCTTCAAATTTTGATTCAAAGGTTTAAACACCCCCATGGGTTAGTAGTGTATAGCGAGAGATTAGCCATCAATTACATACGTTTCTACTGTTTCAAAGCACTGCACCGGTCCCACACACCAGTAATTAAACTAAAATACAATAGTAATTTATAGTAAAAAGGTTTTGAACTATACTAAGGTGTATTAGCGTATTTTTTATAACTATCTTTAAAGAAAACCATTGCATATCGTAGTATAGTGTTTAACGGAGACCAGCTGGCGAGCGCAGTGCGAAAGCTCCATTCACATAGCTTCCTCCTTAGTGCTTTCGCCTACCATGCCGGAATCGCTGGTTCGATCCCCGCTAGGAACGAGTGGGTGGGTGAATGACTAGTTGGAATAAGATAGATGTAAATACTTTTGAATACCTTGGATTTTACTACAGTCATCTGTGGTGTAAAGTAATATACCTTATGTGTAAAAACTACAGTAATTTGTTTATATTACTGTTGTTGTATTACTACATGATTGAGTTGGTCAGTTGTGAGCATTTGACATTATTGCAACACAGTGCTTTCCCACACTTTAACCAGAAGAGGTCCTCATCGAGCTCTGATTTAGAAAGCTTCGAGTAACGAAACTTCTTCCAATACAATTGAGTCGAGCGCTTCACTGGTTCAGAAAGCTTCATTTCACCATCACTAAGGCAGGGTCATACACAGGAATGCAGTAAAGAAAGTCACTAGGAACAACGCTTGGTACGACAGGTAAACTGGCAATACTTCGCAAAGAAGCATGGCCTGAGCACTCACTGAAATACAGCACAAACAGGAAGTAGCCGCAGAGGGAGCGGAGCTGAGTCAGTAGTCGGACGAGGGCTCCCTCTGCTGGCGTGGCGTTGACATGAACTACACATACTGTACATTTGCTCTTTCTTAAAGGTGCTGTATGTAAGTTTTTGACTCCTCTAAATCATAAGAAAACATAATATTGCAATGACCTGGCCCACAGCACTATATTCAGGTGCATCGTGGGAAATGGTTTAGAGTTAAGAGAAAAACAATGCTAAAGTCAGTTATTCTTCTTTGAAAACGTGCTTTCCGTGTCGGAATATCTGCTTTTGTTTTGGTCTCTATAACCAGCCCACTGCCAGTTTACCCAATTATATTTCAACACCCCAGGATGCTTTGGTGGGAAACGCACCTTATTTCATTTCAGTCTTGAAGGCTGGATTGATGTACACGCCATACAAATCTCTCGTTTAAATTCATATTTTCTATAAGAAGCTTTACAATATTATATCTGTGCATGTACATTAGTTTAGTCAGTACAGAAGCCAATTCTGGAGTAATCTAACAAAACTTATGATAACGGTCCAAATTAGTAGACCCAAATTTATGTGCTAGGGGAAAATAAAAATAAAAATTTTAAAAAGAGCAAAATTCAGGAGAAACAAAAAATGTATACAATTTTTGAAATTTTGTAGTTTGTAATTTTTCCCCCAATATTTTGAATGAATTAATTTAAATATATAATCTTTCTATTTCTTAAGATATTTGGTGACTAAAATGTTGCTTTAATAAATATATCCATTTAATAAATCTGCTTTGTTCAAATGCATCAATATATATTACCCATATTCACTGAGAAATGGATAAAAATATTCATTTTCAAAAAGGGGTGTGCTTATTTATGTTGAGCACTGTATGTGGCTGTAGACGAAAATGCGACCACCAGAGGACAGCATCGGCCTCCTAAATTAGAAGCAGATTCAGAGTTAGAAGTGTGGTTTTTATTGAGCAATTTATATCAGTATTACAAATGTAAACATGTAACTGAGCAGGTTACATTTTTCACCATGTCCTAATAACACACGACACAATAACATTCCAATGATAAGAAATTTCACTGTCTGTCAACATTTAAATACAGCCATTCAGAAGCACAGAATAGTGTACTCACTGCACTTCAACGGAATGGTATAGTTTATAATCTAATTAACACATATTAAATCTCTTTACATTATTAAATGTACAGTTGAAGTCAGAATTATTAGCCCCCCTTAGATTTTTAATTTTTATATTTCCTAAATTATGTTTACATAATATATAATATATAACAAAGCAAGGACATTTCACAGTATGTCTGATAATATTTTTTCTTCTATAGAAAGTCTTATTTATTTTAATTTTGCTAGAATAAAAGCGTTTTTAATTTTTTAAAACCATTTTAAGGTCAAAATTATTAGCCCCTTAAGCTATATATTTTTTCGCTAGTCTACAGAACAAACCATCATTTATACTATAACGTGCCTAGTTTAACTAATTAACCCAGTTAAGCCTTTAAGTGTCACTTTAAGTGTATAGAAATGTCTTGAAAAATATATATTCAAATATTATTTACTGTCATCATGGCAAAGAGAAAATATATCAGATATTAGAAATGAATTATTAAAACTATTATGTTTAGAAATGTGTTTGAAAAAATCTCTCCGTTAAAAAAAAACTGGGGAAAAAAGAACAGCGGGGCTAATAATTCTGACTACAACTTTAAATGCTGAATCACTTATGTTGTCACAGTTCTAACGTTTATTTTCAAATATGCTTATTTAAAATACTGTTAGTTTGCTTCAAGCAAAGAACTTAGAATCACCTAATCACCAAAAGGCCACACTCAATAAAATGTTCATTGCAACAGCAGCGCCCAGCAACACGGTACGTCACGGTACCTAAACTAGATGCAATTATTACTTGGTTTTATTCAAATTCACAACAGGGATGAAAGATACCCATTTACTTCACTTTTTCTTCTTAACACAGTAATCAAATATATTGTGCAATTTTTTTTGTATACTTGTGGCTGTAAATTCACTGTAACTTCAAATGGTTTTTTCATTTGTGTTTTCCAGATGCTGCGATCATTATGTAATACGCTAAGAGGAAACAGAACACTGGAAGACACGATATGTGGTGCAATGGCGTTTTTTCTGTCAAAAGATGGACAAGCACACAGTAGGCCAAATGACAGGAATTGCCATAATGAACAAGTTAAACCTGTACAAGGCCCTCCCCCAAAGCTATGAAGACTGACGATTGGCTAATCTGACTGGAAGGCGGGGCCGAACGGAATGTTGCAGTTTACCCTGTTCATAGTAATGTGAGTGAACTTTGTATGTCTGTAGTCTTTGATATATATTTCAGGGTCAAATATAGGAAAATTTCAATGTGGTCTTGTCATTTTTTTGGTTTATCAGGTATACTTTGAAAGGGTTAGTTCACTCATGAATGGAAATTCACCCTAGACTTTCTCCAAAGAATTTTTATTATTATTATTATTGTTGGTATTGTTGTTGTTATTATTATTATTATTATTATTATTATTATTGTTGTTATTGTTGTCGTTTTTATTCTGTTGAAAACAGTATAATATATTTTGAAAATATGTTGAAAACCTGTAACATTGACTTCCATAGTAGGAAAAACAAATATTATGGAAGTCAATGGCTAAAGGTTACATCATTAATCGTTACTTACTTTTTATATTGGAGTTTTAAGGGATGTGTTCTTATAACTGATATATGATACATCAAAGGTATATAAAGTATATCTGCTTTTAGATACTCTTAAGTAGGTCCCAGGATTTCATGTACTGGATTTCAAAACATTGGTAAGTCACCATAAAATATGATTTATATATTTATTTGTTTGTTTGTTTGTTTGTTTGTTTGCTTTGAATCATTCATTATATATTTATCTTGTATTTCTTTTTTCCTAGTACTGATTTGCGGCTGGAAGGGCATCTGCTGCAAAAAACAAATGCCGGAATAGTTGGTGGATCCTTTCTCTGTGGTGATCCCTGATAACTATATAAACACTGATAACTAATTTATTTATTTTAGTATAATTTTTCATTTAAAAACTTAAATGCATTTATTTTCTGTTCATTTACTTTTATATTTAAATAATTTTTAGCTGTAGTTTTTTTGATTATATCATGATATTGAACAATTTATTGGTTGTGACTTGTAGTCATTGATCTATTTTTTGTTATGTTAAATTAAAGAATTAAATTGGAAAAGATGAGTCCACATATTATCTTTATTTGACTTTTAATTTTATCTAAAAAAAATCTTTTTTTATTATTAATATACATTGACCCTTCTTTTACTTTAACGTGTGTTTTTCTAACTTTTTACTTTATGTGAATTGTGGTCTAAATGTAGTTTACAATTTATTTTTCATGTTTGTCCTGCCCTCTAGTGGTAAACAGGAGGTTTTCACTCTGAATCTTTATTTTTTCCTACTTTTAAAAGCAAGAAACAACCTTTTAGACAGTTTAGTCTGATCTTTTAAAGATACAACATTAATTTACATTAATTCATTCATTCATTCATTCATTTTTCCTTCGGTTTAGTCCCTTATTCATCAGGGGTTGCCACAGCGGAATGAACTGCCAAATTATCCCGCATATGTATCACACACATACACTACGGCCCATTAGTTAATCCAATTCACCTATACCACTTCTTGGACTTGGGGTGGAAACCGAGCACTCGGAGGAAACCCACACCAACACGGGGAAACATGCAAACTCCACACAGAAATGCTCACTGGAACAGCCGGGACTCGAACCAGCGACTTTCTTGCTGTGAAGCACAGTGCTAACCACTGAGCCTAATGCATAGGAGATATATGTTATGTTATTTCACAAGGTGGAGCTAAAGTTTGTGACCAATAACAACGAATAGCATCAAAGGCGTGGAATTCATGCTGCATTTTCAGCTGTTCTCTAAGCAAGATAAATATAGATCTCTCTATGAAACAACAGCACAGATCACCAGTCGAGAACACTAATGAACACATTAGCATAAAATTGCTTTGGAAAACTGATGTTTTTGGTCCAGAAATGAAGATGATAACAACATTGTTGATTGTCTCCCAAGAGATATTCTCTCTCTGGCTGTGGATGAGTGCAGATGTTGGGTAATAACATTCAGCTAAACTGCTTAACCATCACCATAAGTATGAACACTTTCTAGATCGTCTGGACCAAAAACATCTATGAATTTACTGGATTTATTGGGAACATTTACATTTATTCAAAAATTTAAATAATGTATATACATTCACCGGCCACTTTATTAGGCACACGTCCAACTGTTGTTAACGTAAAATTCTAATCAGCCAATCACATGGCAGCAACTCAAAGCATTTAGGTATGTAGACATGGTCAATACGATCTGCTGCAGTTTAAACCAAGCATCAGAATGGGAAGAAAGGTGATTAAGTGACTTTGAACATGGCATGGTTTGCCAGACGGACTGGTCTGAGTATTTCAGAAACTGCTGATTTGCAGAGAATGGTCCGAAAAAAGAGAAAATATCCAGGTGAGCGGCAGTTCTGTGGGCGCAAATGCCTTGCTGATAAGGTCAGAGGAGAATGGCCAGGACTAATTCGAGCTGATAGAAAGGCAACAGTAACTCAATAACCACTCGTTACACCGAGGTATGCAGAAGAGCATTTCTGAACGCACAAAACGTCCAACCTTGAGGCGGATGGGCTACAGCAGCAGAAGACCACACCGGGTGCCACTCCTCTCAGCTAAGAACAGGAAACTGAGGCTACAATTCGCACAGGCTCACCAAAATTGTCCAATAGAAGATTGGAAAAACGTTTCCTGGTCTGATGAGTTTTGATTTCTGCTGTGACATTCAGATGGTAGGGTCAGAATTTGGTGTCAACACCATGAAAGCATGGATCTATCCTGTCTTGTATCAACAGTTCAGGCTGGTGGTGGTGGTGTAATGATGTGGGGGATATTTTCTTGCACACTATGGGCCCCATTAGTACCAATTGAGCATCGTGTCAACGCCACAGCCTACCTGAGTATTGTTGCTGACCATGTCCATCCCTTTATGACCACAGTGTACGCATCTTCTGATGGCTACTTCCAGCAGGATAATGTGCCATGTCATAAAGCGTGAATCATCTCAGACTGGTTTCTTGAACATGACAATGAGTCACTGTATTTAAATGGCCTCCACAGTCACCAGTTCTCAATCAATAGAGCACCTTGGAATGTGGTGGAACAGGAGATTCGCATTATGGATGTGCAACTGACAAATCTGCAGCAACTTGCGTGATGCTATCATGACCAAAATCTCTGCGAATATTTCCTGTACCTTATTGAATCTACGCCACGTAGGATTAAAGCAGTTCTGAAGGCAAAATTGGGTCCAATCGGTACTAGTAAGGTGTACCTAATAAAGTGGCCTGTGAGTGTATATTGGAATATATTTCAGAAAATCACTATTGGTTAGAATATAATAGGTTTCATTCATTGTGATTAGCTTATTTAATTCTTCTGAAGTTAAAACATTGATATTGTGTTGTCTAAAATGAATATAAACAACTAAAATCATGACAACTTTTGTTATCTTATGCACAAACAATAAAATACTCTTAAATACAACTTTACGTGTTAAGTGTGTATTTTGATTTCGAAACACTGTAATTACACTGCAGCTAATGTGCACTAAATAGCGCTAATAGGTATTTATCTATTCATGTTGTTTATTTATTTAAATTAAGAGGCGTAAAACAACAGCCACGTGAATTGCTGCTGCTGAAATGTGCGCTTGCCTTGTTATAAAAGGAAGGCGGTACTTCGTGACGTATCTGCTTCGTTTAAGCCAATAGGGAGCGCTATATGTAAATGTGCGCGTCTGAAGCAGGAAGTGCAGTTGCTGCTCCTCTTTTCTGTCTGTAGATGAGACGCGGAGGGAGAAAAATGCTAGAAAGGGGACAGCGGATAATACAACGCTAAATAAACACACTGTGTCCTTACAAGAGAGCACAAATCTTCATTTGACCAACACTGGGAAAGGGAGCAGTTTGAGATCGATTGGGAAACGAGGTATGATGCGTTCATGCGCACTGAATCGATGCGCTTTTTTCTACTGGTGTGTGTGTGTGTGTGTATGGGTGTCGTCTCGTTTTCCTGTATACACTTTTCATTTTAGCGATAATCTCTTGTTTTTAACATAACAATATGATTTATCACAACAACCAAGAGTGTTTTTTCCACTATTAGCTATGTCTCAAATCGACGCTTGTGCGTTTGTCATGTAAGCGTAACATTTTCCATCATACTGACATTAGTGTTAATGAGGGACAGATTGTTATTGTTTTTTCCCTGTGACATCTGCAATGTCACTTGTTTTCTCATATACACGCACATCCTCACTGTATAAATAAATACAATAAGCATAGAATATATGTCAGTTTGTGAGGATGTTATGAAGTAAGGCAGATGTAGGGCCTTGCTGTATAACGTTAGTCTTATACTGTCACGATCATAATATTACTTTCTACTTGTATTCTAGTTTTTATGTTTGACAGTGAGATTATGTCTAATAATAGCCTTTGTATTTATGCCTGTGGTCATTTTTCTGAAACCTGCATATCCAGGATATATGTGTATTATGAGTAGAATAATGTTATCTATTTATAATCAGTTTTAGATCACTGATTATGTAATTGGATAGGTTTATTATTGTTTTACAGTAAATTTATATGTTGTGGCTACATAAGTCTCAATTTATGACGCTGATGAGTTGATATGTTTATTTTCAACTTGTTAAATGTTTGTTGGTGTTATTAATGAAATTAAGTTAAAGTAATATCTAATTTATACATATAGATATATTGCATTATGCTAGTGTCATTTGTTATTATTATTATTATTATTTTTAGTGATGTGTGTGTGTGTGTGTATGTATATATATATATATATATATATATATATATATATATATATATATATATATATTAATAAAATGATTTTTTTTTTTATCTTTGCCATGATGACAGTAAATAATATTTGACTAGATATTTTTCGAGACACTTCTATCCAGTTTAAAGTGACATTTAAAGGCTTAGCTAGGTTAATTGGGTTAACATGGCAGGTTAGGGTAATTAGGCAGCTATTGTATAACGATGGTTTGTTCTATAGACTATCAAAAAAAAAATAGCTTAAAGAGGCTAATAATTTTGACCTTAAAATGGTTCTTTAAAATATAAAACGTTTTTTGTTCTAGCCAATATCCAACATCTTTATGAATGGATGCAAAATATGTCCATCATTACTCATCTAATTAAGAACAGATTTGCAGGTATTACGTTATGAAATAAGCACAGTCTCCAGGAACCAAGGTGCATTTCCTCACAATTAAAATTGAAGTCTACTTTAGTTAGTTCGCAGTACTAGATGACAAGTGCAAAGAGCCTTAAATTCATAGTTCACCTAAAAACTCTGTCATCTTCAAGGCAAGTTTATTTATATAGCACATTTCATACGCAAAAGTAGGGTGGCATGGGGGCTCAGTAGTTAGCAATGTCGCTTTACAGCAAGTAGGTCGCTGGTTCAAGTCCGGGCTGGGCCAGTTGGTGGGGTTTGCATGTTGGCGTGGGTTTTCTCCAGGTGAACTGGTTTCCCCCACAGTCCAACGACATGCGCTATAGACCTTTTTCTTGGAACGCAAAATTACCCATTATGCTTTGCGTGTATGCGCAAGGAGATATGCTAAGAACTTCCGGTCGGCAGCTGATGCGTGTAAACGGTCACATTTTGACAACTTTGAAACGATAGTTTTTAATCTGTTTTACAGGATTTTATCATCTTTAAACTGATACTGTGTCGATCAGCGACACCTCCTGGACTGATCATTTAAACAAATGTGATTTAATAGGATTTAAACAACTGCTGTGAGGCATTTTCCCCTCGTTGTCAGACGACATCTTCTGCTGTTTAAACGAAGCCTCGCTAAAGTCACCTGTACTGTCCCACTAACACACTGATTTAATAACTGTGACAAAGTGAAAATAAAGTGACATTTTGAAATGACAGAAAAACTCAAACCATGGTGAATACAACACACTAAATGAAACATAAACGGCTCGCGATTAGAATGAACATGCAAATCAGCCAGCAAAGTATCAGTAATGGACTTTTATTGGTCATGTTTGTAAATTACATGACTTGCATACCTGTGAAGTTTCATGCTAGTAATCTGGTTTGCTCTATAATGCAATAAAATATTGCGTGTGCGGACGTGTGTGTGTGTGTGTATTGAAGAGCCGCTGAGGCTAACAGCTGACAGGCCAGGGAAACACACACTAGGAACTAGGGAACTAGGAGAACGTTTTTCTCGCGCGCTTGAAACCACTTCTGACAGCTTATAACGGCTTTAATACACACCTTTCAAAGTTGTGTGTCACAAAAACACTCTGTAATCCACTCAAAACGCTATTGAAACCCATCGCTATGGCGCCCTCCATGCAGCAGCTAAGAAAAAGGTCTATAAGTGAATTGGGTAAACAAAATTGGCTGTAAAGTGTGTGAATGCGAGAGTGTATGGGTGTTTCCCAGTACTGAGTTGCGACTGGAAGGGCATTTGCTGTGGAAAACATATGCTGGAATAGTTGGTGGTTCATCCCGCTGTGGTGACCTCTGAAATAGAGAGTAAGCCGAAGGAGAATGAATGAATGAATGAATGAATGAATGAATGAATGAATATAAACACAATAGTAATTCAAAGTGCTTTACATAAACAAGAACAAAAGTAACATAAAATACGACAAGTATAAGAAATATAAAGGATTAAAATGTGTTTAAACAGGTTTAAAAGAAATGGAAAAAAGACACGAATAGTAAGATCATAGTAAGACAAATCACAGTGCTTAGTTAAGCTAAACAGATGTGTTAAGTTTTATTTACTGTCTCGCTAGACTTGTTTCAAACATGTTTGAGTTTCTTCCTTCTATCAAACACAATGAGATATTTCGAGAATGTTGGAAAGCTGAAGCCATTGACTTCTACAGTATTTTTCGTTCTTATTAATGTCAATGGCTCCCCTTTTCCAACATTCTTCAAAATATCTTGTTTTGTGTTCAGCAAGTAAGAAATTCCTGAAAAGTTTAAAACTACTTGAGGATGAACCATCTAATTGATATCAAGAAATTCCTTTCATTTTATTTAGCACTCTAAAATGAGTTTAGAGAACTATAGCTTTAATTTGTATGCGTAAATCAGGTTTAACACTTTATTGGTCTAAAGGCTCTAGTTCGTAGTATTGTGGGGATCATTTAAGGATAATGTTCAGTGGAGCAGCTTATGAGTCATAGATGAGTTTTAAAGCGATAGTTCACCCCTAAATGAAGATGTGTCATTGTTTACTCATTCTCATACCGTTTCAGACCTGCATGATGGCTATTAAAGTGCAGTAGGAAAAGTTTTTAAGAATGACTTCTGAAACCTTATATTAATATTTAAGTCAGTTTTTTAAAACAAATCTTTTGAGCATTGATATTGCAATGTGTGTATCTGCAATATAAAGATATTTTTTTATTACTTATACAATGTTGAGCATGTTATTTTACATTTGATTGTTCAATTTCTGTACTGTATACTGTTACACTGAAAAAAATTATTCAAAGATGATTCCTTGAGTTTACTCAAATTTTTTACGTTAAGTGGTTGTAACAATTTATTTGGGCTGAATTTAAACAAATGAATTAAGTTGAACATTATTAAAATTAATTAGTTTGTTTAAATTCACACAAATAAATTGTTTGCAACAGTTTTGAATGCAACACTTTGTTCAGTGTAGACTCCCCAAAAAACGTAAAGCAGTGTTTATTTATTTATTTTTGCTTCATTATAATTAATGCAGATGCACTGCATTGAAAAGGATTTGATCATCTTAGACTATCGACATGAATGAAATTGTTCCAAATTGATCTAATTCAAATCATCGGGTGAAATTATATTTGCATCTCTATCTATCTATCTATCTATCTATCTATCTGTCTGTCTGTCTGTCTGTCTGTGTCTGTCTGTGTCTGTCTGTCTGTCGTCTGTCTGTCTGTCGTCTGTCTTGTCTGTTCTGTCGGTCTGCTGTCTATCTATCTATCTATAATTTTTTTTTTATATATATTTAATAAATAGATAATTTTTTAAAATATTTAAATTTGTTGGATTTGTGTGAAATAAATGCAAAACCTTTTTTAAGTATTTAAAACTTAACATATAAAATATATTTTCAATTTGCAAATATTTTTTTTGCCTCTTTTTTTTTTTTACAATTGATGTCAAGGGCAGCTGCTGGGATGCATATGGTTCAGTTAAATTTGTGGATTTGTGTGGATGTATGCAAAACTTTTTTTTAAAAACCGCATATATAATATAAGTAGTATATATATATTCTCTGTTATTTTTTAGAATTTGATATAAAAAAATATTTAAATAAACATATTTAAGTTATATTTTAAATTTACAAGCTTTTTGGTTCTTTTTTTATAAATTGCTACCAGCAGCTGCTGGGATGCATGATATGTTTTAGTTACATTTGGGATTCTGTGAATATTTGCCAAAACTTTTTAAAAAGTATTTATATATTTTTATATATAAATAACTGGGATTGATGGATGGATTGATGGATTGATTGATTGATTGATTGATTGATTGATTGATTGATTGATTGATTGATTGAGAGAGTTGAAGTCAGAATTATTAGCCCCCCTTTTAATATTTTTTTTCTTTTTTAAGTATTTCCCAAATAATGTTTAACAGAGCAAGAAAATTTTCACAGTATGTCTGATAATATTTTTCTTCTGAAGAAAGTGTCATTATACAATAACCTGCCTAGTTACCCTAATTAACCTAGTTAAGCCTGTAAATGTCACTTTAAGCTGTATAGAAGTGTCTTGAAAAATATCTAGTCAAATATTATTTACTGTCATCATGGCAAAGATCAAATAAATCAGTTATTAGAAATGAGTTATTAAAACTATTATGTTTAGAAATGTGTTGATAATCTTCTCAATAAACAGAAATTGGGGAAAAAAATAAACAGGGGGGCTAGTAATTCATTATATTTATTTTATTTTATTGTTATTATTATTTTTACAAATGAATATAGTCAACTACCTTTATTTTGCAAATATTTTTAAGTTATTACATAATGACATAAGACTGCCGTTGTCTGTGAATTATCTCTTTATTATGCAGGCACCTGGCTGTTAAGTAATAACACTGGGCTTGGTACTTGACACTGAGAGTCCATGTAATCAATCTTATCCGCTCTTATCGTTTCTAATGCACGTCACTCTTCTTTCATTTCCTTGCTCAGAGAATTGACCAGATCACTGTGAGCCATAAAATCCTCCGTCTTCATCAGGAAATACAGGATCACATTCAAGAAACTCATCTAACCTACAATGTAAGTGACTCCATCAGGGTTTTTTTTTTTTTATCAAGCAGCTGCTGTTTTACATGTTTGTGTTTGTTTATTGTGCCTATACACTATAGCCCTATTCAGACGGGACTAGTTTTCCAAACTAATCTTCTCAGGCAACATATGACCAATTCCAGCGTTACGATGTGACATTTGTAGTAAAATCTTAAAACATAAATTGACTGAGAAAGTACATGTTACGTTATATTGAAACATATAGTACTCACAGAGTTATAGGATCAGAAAAATATCAATCTGTAAAGGTTATTTATATTTTAAAAGAGGAACATATGCATGCGTTATGGATGTGACCAAAAAAGTCTGCGAGTTTATGGTATACAACATACTTTAGAAATTCAGTTAGTTGAACTGCACGACGCCAAAGAAATAATGCTAGTCTAAAGGATAAAACCTGTTTCACATCGCAAGCGTGAGCAGCGCATGTTTCCTCGGCGTCCATGTTAACAGATTAGAGCTTTCATACCGCATGCAGAAGTGTGATGCATAATAGCGCTACTTTCGCTGGCTCTATTTTGCCACGTTGCTCATACTCAATTAAAGTGACCGTGCATTGACAATGACCAAAAACACATCGAATGAAAGTAAAAAGTAGTAATTTTACCCAATAAATGCATTGATAAGATTCACTGATTTTATAAATTCAATCAAATGAACATAAACAATTAAAACAGCAACAAATATTTATTGGGCCTGAACTATAAAACCAAATTTAAAACAATTTTATATTAGTTTTGCTTAGTAAGTTGCGCGCTAGTTTGATCATGTATACATATCATTATAACTCATTCATTCAGTTTCTTTTCAGCTTAGTCCCTTTAATTTAGGGTTGCCACAGCGTCATTCAAACACCTTTACCGAAGCCTCTCTAATTGACGGTTGGTCTTGTCCATCCGCCATGTTTGTAGTTTATTTACACTTTTAACTGAGTTTGTGGTTCTAATCAAATTCACATTCAACACGCAATGTATTGTGGACAATTTAGTGGTTAGAGTATGGACGGTTCTGTTTGAATCTTTACCCGAAATAGTAGACCGTCTCTGAACCTTTGGCACACTCTTTTCATCATACTACGGTTTAGGACATACTAAGTGTAGTTTATTTGTAAACAAATTTCGAGAGGATCACGTGCTTATGATTGTTCACAGCTGTTCCAACTTTAGCTCATGACTAATTATCCTATCTGACGATCCTTAACTCACTATAAATAACCAGACCTTTCTCATCTCAATATCTTCGCCTTGAATAACCCCCCCCCCCCACCCAACCCTACTTTCCCTCCTTTCAAACGGGCGATACGGTGGCCAGTGATTAGCGCTGTTACCTCACAGCAAGAATGCCCCTGGTTTAATTCCTTTCCAAACCAGGCGACATTTCTGTGTGGAGTTTTGCTCGTTCTCCTCGTGCTCGCGTGGGTTTTCCCCGGGTCCTCCGGTTTCCTCCCACAGTTCAAAAACAAGCACCCTAAACTATTAATCCAAAATATTTTAGCCAAGCTCCGAGTACACCTTCTCAGCATCCATATCTGGCACTAAGCAGGAGGGGGAGTCATCGAGATCTATCTGAGCTCAAACTCCCCTCTCGCCCTGCAACGGGAGGGAGCCCAGGGCTCGAGGATCTTATAACCTCAGGCTCTCTCCCGGGACAGCACACCAAACAAGCTTTATTATCAATCATCAGCTAAGTGTGAACTCTAAAATTCTATTTTCGAACACTATTTTGATCAGAGAGTATGTGAATTGGGACGGAGCATTGGTCATCGTCGTGCTGTAGCTGGGGGCACAGTTAGTGTGGGCGTAAACATTCCTTCTTCCTTCACTGGAAATGGTTGAGTGAGGCTGAGAAAGACACTCCATATACTTGTGCTGCGCCCCTATTCACATACTTATACTACACCCTAAAAGTATTAAACTACTTATACCTTATTGAAGAAGCAGCAGCAGGATAATCTGCCATTCGCGAGTATTTCATGCAGAGAAATCTCCTCAGGTCTTTGGATAATTCTACATTCAGAAGTTAACGCCCAAACACATCATGATATAAGTTCAGTATTGTTGTTGCAGATGAAATATAATACAGAAAACGTGATTAAAATAGTTTCCAGTTGGCTAGATATTAATTAACAGTCATTCAATCAACTTTACATAAGCCTCTCTAATTGACGGTTGGACTTGTCCGTCTACCATGTTTGTAGTTTATTTACACTTTTAACCGAATTTGTAGTTCTAATCAAATTCACATTCAACACGCAATGTATTGTGGACAATATTAGTGGTTAGAGTATGGACGGTTCTGCTCTTCGAATTTTAATGAAAATAGTTCACCGTCTGGCAACCTTTGGCATACTCTTTTCAACATACTACAGTTTGGGACATACTAATTCTATTCTCGAATACTATTTAGATCAGAGAGTATGTGAATTGGAACGCATTGGTCATCATCGTGTCATAGCTGAGGGATCCGTTTATAAAATACATTAACAAATCTATAGGCTACTGAAGAATAAACTGAATATGAAATATGATCATTGAACAATGATCACAGCTAAACAAGCTAGCACTCATTTTGTTTATAAACCATTAATAAAAAAATTAGAGAAATTTTAAGTGATGGATAGAAAAATCTAAAGATTTCAGACTGAATAAAAGCTCATCAGAACTGAATATCAGTGCTGTCACCGCGCGCGCGTCAGTTTACAGTTTCTGTAAAGATCAGACAGCCTATACAGATTACGCAATCTCAATAAACACTTCATGTAAATGTATAAATAATTCGATAAGTATTGTTAATGGAATATTTATAACAATATGATCTTGCTTTTGGTTAAATGCCGGCTTTGAGCTCTCAAGCTCTCTCTCTCTCTCTCTCTCTCTCTCTCTCTCTTTCTTTCTTTCTTTCTCTCTCTCTCACCAGCGGCAGTTGACATGCGCTGCATAAGGGTGCTATACACAAAACACAGCATACACTGGCAAGATGACAGGTGCTGAACTCCATGGGACCAGTTGTATTTGTTGGCGATTTGCGTGTTGTTTCTTTTTTAAAATGCCTTTTGTTTTAAAATCTCTCAAGTTAATATTGGCTATCAGGTAACGTAATCTCCCTCAGAGATATTGGAGTTCAATAACGTGGTGCGCTGTATGACTATTGACCAACACCGCCCTGTAAGTTTACACACTGCATACACAGGCCTACAGCTCTGGTGTGTTATGAATTGCATGTTTTAAATGACAGTGAGACGTGCTCCATTTAGTTTTTATTGTAAAGTATACATTATAACCCAGTACACAGTAAAAGAATATTTTTGAATGGCTTGGCTTGCCTATTGGAAGCGTATATAACAGTTAAATAGGCTGAGCATATTTTTATTAATATTAAAACACATTAATACATTAATACAACTAGCCACGCTTTGATTCTTTTCGTTTCCGTATATTTTTATCAAACGAAAAACGCAATGAATTGTTTATTTTGATTTTTATTTTATTAGAATTAATATAATTATTTGGCGACACAACTTCTACATAACATTGGCTCTGATTGTGTTTATACAGATATCCTACATATAGACTTTTTGGCTCAAAGACATTTATGCCTGTTAATTTCAGTGCTGTATTTTGATAGATTTCGCAAAGGCTTCAGCTATTCTGTCAGCTGGTACCAGCCTCAGTTTTGCGACTTGACTTGTGTGGCATCTACTTATCGATGTCTGGATGACAGCGAGAGAGAGAGAGACGAAATGAGACCTCAGATTCGATGTGTGGCCTCACGTCTCAGTTACTTTACTGCAATTTTCGAATATTGGCTCATCTAAATTAACTTTTCATTCGATTAAAAGCCGAAATATTGCTAGACAGAGGAAGAACCTTTCGTTTTTGAAGAGAGCTGCTTCAGTGATAAAAGACGCACACACACACACTCTTGTAGGCCTATTCATTATTAATTTTTTAACATTTAACACATAATAATCAGCTGAACTTCAGAAAAAGTGATCACTGCGGTTGCCGCGATGCTTGCTTTGTTTCTCTGCAGTTGGCTTGTCAGTACTAATCACTTTTGTTTTAATAAAAAATAAGATTATTTATTAATAAACATTGTGAGATGATGGTCACGTGATTTTTAAACTGAGAGTATGCGTTGTGTATTTATGGCCATTGATCTTATCTACCTGCGACCCACCCATAGTTAAACATCAAGTAGCCTGCTTTTTGATTACCTGACCAGCGGATTAACGGCAGGACTCGTGAATATAAAAGAATCGCACATAACTGGCTTTAATGCGTCCCCAAAATGCAATGAGAGTGACTCATTAATTAATGATTAAGCAAGGACATTTAAAGGATGAGTTATCCTTGCGCTGACATGCGTCCACGACTTCACACATTGCACAAAGTGTGTGCAGTGTACGTTACCTTACATAAGGTAACGTACACTGCACACACTTTGTGCAATGTGTGAAGTTGTGGACGCATGTCAGCGCAAGGATAACTCATCCTTTAAATGTCCTTGCTTAATCATTAATAGATAAGGTTTGGATTTGCAGGGTCATCAACAATGTGTGTATATTTTTGGCTGGAAAACAGTCTTTTGTTAAAAGACTTTTGTGTTCATTTTTGCTACAGGCAAAATAAACAAACAAACTAACAAATAACTTCATTGAAACCAAATCTATGAGTATCGGTTCTGGTATCGGTGCATCCCTACCCGTATCATTTTGAAATTTTAAGTTATTTCAACTCAAATCAACTGAAATGACACAAAACAAAGTAAATTTGATTGCATACTTAAATTAAGTTGAATAAAATTAAATCATATTGACTCTAATCGAATGAAATGACAAAGAAAATAAAAATTACTGCAGCCTGAAATTAAGTTGAATAAAATTAAGTCATTTCAAATCAAATCAAATGACACAAAGTAAAAAAATTTCCAGTCTTAAATTGAGTCAGTTCAACTCAAATCAAACAAACTGACAAAAACAGTAAAGTTTGTGTAACTTAAAGTTGAAACCTGGTTAACTAATTATTATAAGTTAATAACAATTAAATACAGAATTCCGAATTTAATAATTCAAATAAGTTAAAATAACAAACACGGATGTAGTCATGATTTTTTTTATCTTTATTTATTGATTTTTTTTTTGTGCAGTTTATAAATCTTCTGTAGACTTAATTGTATTGCAGTTTTCTCACACGTTTGCATCAGTCATTTATTTGTTGTTGTTTATTTTTAGCGCAAATATGAACACTCACGAATCTGAGGTTTACACGGTGGCACCAGAGATGCCGGCGATGTTTGATGGCATGAAGTTGGCAGCGGTGGCCACAGTTCTCTACGTCATCGTCCGCTGTCTAAACTTGAAAAGTCCCACAGCTCCGCCGGACCTCACTTTCCAGGATACAACACTCAACCTCTTCCTGCTAAAGTCGTGTCCTATCCTGACCAAAGAGTGAGTATGACACTTCAGATTATCATTTCACTGCTGTTACGCTGTCTACTGAGTAAACCACAACTCAGAATAGATTACAGGCCGCTCCTCAAGCTGCTTTTAGCACAGGGTTGCAAAGACTAATGCAGAGCGCCTTCAATCACATGCATAAATATAGAGTTGAAGTCAGTGATATTAGCCTCCTTTTATATCTCTTTCCCTAATTTCTATTTAACGGAAAAAAGATTTTTTCAACACTTTTCTAATCATAATAGTTTTAATAACTCATTTCTAATAACTGATTTATTTTATCTTTGCCATGATGACAGTAAATAATATTTTACTAGATATTTTTTCAAGACACTTCTATACAACTTAAAGTGACATTTAAAGGTTTAACTAGGTTAATTAGGCAGGGTTAGGGTAATAATGATGGTTTGTTTGTAGACAATTCAAAAAAAATATTGCTTTAGGGGCTAATAATATTGACCTTAAATGCTTTAAAAAAAATTAAAACTGCTTTACTTCTAGCCGAAATGAAAAATAAGACCTTCTCCAGAAGAAAAATATTATAGGAATACTGTGAAAAATTCCTGACTCTGTTGAACATCTTAGGAAATATTTGAAGAAGGAAAAATTCACAGGAGAACGAATAATTTTGACTTCAACTGTACACCACTGTCTAAAATTGTAGGGTCAGGAAGATTTTTGTTTTGCCCTTCAATAAAATGAATGCTTTTTACAAGCAAGGATGGATGAAATTGATAGTGACAGTTCTGCCGTATATAAGATTACAAACTATGTTACTTTAAAGGGCACCTATGATGAAAATATCTTTTGTAAGCTGATTGGACAGAACTGTGTGTAGATATAGAGTGTCCACAGTCATATTAGAGTGATATAAACACAATAACTCTCTTTTTATAAAATTCCTGACGTTAAAATAGGATCCAAATCCCTCTAATTTTGAGGCTGACCACAACGTGGCATAGGAGTCTGGTTTCCCCGCCCACAAAATTGATTGACAGCTGTATATTAACATACAGTATCTCCATAGTAATGCGTATAATCATATCAACAAGACGGGACGTGCGAAAGCAACCGGGATTAAAAGATCTGTTCAGCGCTCTGGGATCATCAATCATCCTCAAATGTGATCAATAAGTTTCACAAGTTTAAAACCTTTTTAAAACCGTGCATGTGTAATAATTACAGCGATTTTACCATCTTTACTTTATCACCACAGACGCATGTTAGTACAGTTAGAAAAGAAGATGCTTCAATCCCAGTTTGTAGAGGTTAAATCAGGTTAAAATCTTTTGTTTGTACATTACCATAAAGAATATCCATACAGCAGTGGATATTAACCTGTATCCTGTCACATTTGCTGTGCAAAATCAGTGCAAAGATAAATGCGCAGCGCTGTGTGTGGTGTGTGTGTGTGTGCGTGTGTGTGTGTGTGCGTGCGTGCGTGTGTGCGTGTGTGCGTGCGTGCGTGCGTGCGTGCTCGTGTGTGTGTGCGTGAACTTTGTAATGACATTGTGTTTGTGACTCATTATTGCAGAAAGGCTTGAATTAACTCCACAACAAATACATCAAATAATTATTGGTGAAGTTCCTTACTGTAGTATTTCTCACAACGTTACGTGAGATCTGCTTCCTTCATGTCTGTCACTGTGCTGTTTATCTGATGCAGCAGGAGATGGAGGCACACTCTGACAGACAGGTGGGAATGGTGGGCAGGGAGAACTAACTCATTTACATTAAAAGCACAGGCAACAAAAACAGCTACAATGTGTTCAGAGCAGAAAATCCTAATGTTCTGAAAGGTACAATAAATAATCTGATGGGTGTTTCGAGCTGAAACTTTACAGAGACATTCTGAAGACACAAGACTCATTAATAAATGGACAAAAGACACAAGACTCACACCTAACTCTTGAAAAAGGGGTAATATAGGTGCCCTTTAATAGAGTGCTTCACTTCTTTAACTGTTCTTTTACTGAAAATGATTCCATGCAGAGATAACATGATATAATTTTTGTTATTTTTCTCAAACTTATTAAAGTTTTTAAACGTTAATTTTTTTTATCAAATTTTGAAAAACATTAGTAGGTTTATCTTGGCGATGGAAAATGCACACATTGTTTTAGAATCGCTGTTATATGCAGTTTAGACGTTTCTAAATGAAATTTGAGGATGTCAGGATTCACACTTTCTGCCAAAGTGTCATTACCACAGCACAAACGTTCAGAGAGCGTTCACAGAGCATTGTGCTCCCAGATACAAAGTTTACAAAGATTATAAATAAAATCTCTCATTAGATTAATTTATTTGTTAAGATGACCATACATTATGTGCACAATGTGCTATAAATGGTATGTTTTATGAGGCTTCCTGAGTTTACAAGATCAGATTCTGAAATTGTTTGGAGTTTACAAACTTGCAAAATCTTGTTTTTTTTTTCATGTTCAAATTGCTTCACAAATAATTGTGCAAAACAGTGAGGTGTTGCTTCAGGAATCTATTGAAAGCTCTGACAGCATATGGTTATTGCACTGTTTACTTTTGAGGCCAAAACAAAGCATACCTTTCCATTGACATCAGCAGAAATGTTGTGCTATTGTTAAGTCTTGTAACACGCTAAACTGGGTGGTTTATCAAGCTATTGTCCATCCTTTGTGTAGTGTTTCACATGATGGTTATTATGACTGCATGATATTGGAAAAAAACAAATTTGATTTTCTGTGATGTGTATATACACTTACTGGCCACTTTTATTAGGTAACCTGTCCAACTGCTCGTTAATGCAAATTTCTAAATCAGCCAGTCACATGGCAGCAACTCAATGCATTTAGCATGTAGACATGTGAAGACGATCTGCTGCAGTTCAAACCGAGCATCAGAATGTGGAAGAAAGGTGATTAAGTGACTTTGAATGGGGCATGGGTTGTTTGTGTCAGATGGGCTGGTCTGAGGTATTTCAGAACTGCTGATCTACTTACATTTTCCCACACAACCATCTCTAGGGTTTCCAGAGAATGGACAGAAAAGAGAAAAATTTCCAGTAAGCGACAGTTCTGTGAGCGCAAATGCCTTTTTGATGCTAGAGGAGAATGGCCAGACTGGTTTGAGCTGATAGAAAGGCAACAGTAACTCCAATAACCAATGAGAGGGTCAGAAATTGGCCGTCAACAACATGAAAGCAATCCATCCTGCCTTGTATCTACAGTTCGGGCTGGTGGTGGTGATGGTAATGGTGTGGGGATATTTTCTTTGCACACTTTGGGCTCATTAGTACCAATTGAGCATCGTGTCATGCCACAGCCTACCTGAGCATTGTTGTTGACCATGTCCATTCCCTTTATGACCACAGTGTACTCATACTTCTGATGGCTATTTCCAGCAGGATAACGTGCCATGTCATAAAGCGTGAATCATCTCAGACTGTTTCTTGAACATGACAATGAGTTCTGTACTCAAATGGCCTCCACAGTAGGGCTGCAACTAACGATTATTTTAATAATCGCTTAAATCTGTCGATTATTATTATATATATTTTTTTCGATTAATTGATGTATCTGATTCTAAAAAAATTTAAAAGAAAAGCATTTCATTTCCAACACTTATTCAAAAAAGCTCATCCTTGATAATAATAATGAGATGATGATGATGATGATGATGATGATGATGGATAATAATAAAATAAAAAACTAACTAGTTTTGTCCTGTTTTCAATCAAAATATCTTAATGTTTTTTCAATCAATTAGACATACTAGACACATGAAATAGCTAAGAAATGATGTCTTTGTTTCTGAAAAAAAACACACCTCAAAATTAAGTGGTTGTTTGCTTAAACAAGCTAAATTATTTGCAAATGGGGTAAGAAAAAATATCTTTATAAGATATAATCTCAAACAGAAGTTTTCAGCATCACTTCATTTTCTCATGCCATTTTCTTTTCTAGTCTTGCTGTAAGATTTTTTAGATATTTGAACTGGAAACGAGACAAAATTACTAAGAAAGAAAAGCAGAAAAACAGGATTCAGCACATAATTCATCATAAGTTACTCTTCAAAATAATGCAAGGCTGGTTAACTTAAAGAAGAATAGATTCAATTTTATAGTTACTTTCACTTTGTGTATCTGATATGAATAAAATGCATTGGCAAATTATATTTGAATGGATTGTTAGACTTCCTTGTGTGTTTTAGAAACTCTAAATGTATTGTTTTACTAGTACTTGTGTGTATTTACATGTCTAAAACAGAAATTAAGTATTAGGGCGGTTAAAAAACGGCTGCATAATTGTGATAATATGACACGTCTTTCTCAGCGGGGGTTAAGTTGGTTTTGTTTTCGAAAAAAAGAAGCACTTTTTCGACGGTCCCTTATTGCTCGTTTCCACGACTGGTACGGTACAGTTCGGGTCGGTAGGGTCACGTTTATCAAGCTTGCGTTTCCACTACCAAGGGTACCCTTTTGGTGGGCGTGGTGTATGACAGAAAGTTTCAGTTGACGTCATTCTTGCTGTGAGGAAATGTTCTACAATTAAAGCTGTACGGGTCACTTACATATCATATGAGAAGCACTTCTCATAAAACAGATGCTTCATACACATAAATACTTGTGTAGAAATGTTTATTACTAACTTTTCAATGAACATGAGTTGATTATAACTGCAGATCAATGATAGTGCAAAACAGACTACTGTAACGTCTGCAATTAATTTAAATAACTAAATAAATGAACATATATAAACACATACAGCCCTACAGTCTCCAAGATGTTATCAATTACAGGAAGAACTAACACACAGCAGACATTTTCGTCGGTATTTAGGTTTAAAAACAACCCAAAATATAGCCTACAGTCAGTGAAAACCTCTCATCTGTGTCTGTAATTTTCAGCAGCACATGTAGCCTATGTTAGAGAACAATTCCATCATTCGGAGTCATATTAGTCCAAAAGGTGATAATAACATAATAGTTAAACATGGCAGTTTGTGTCATGTTTGCTGAGAAATAATGTGCTCCTTTTTTTCCGCTTCTCCTTTGTTTTTTTCGCGCTTCACTCTCGCGTTTGTCAGTGTCTGACAGGAATCGGGTTTTCAAAAGCATGTCAATAATCAAGCGCAGGTTATTACCATCAGCTCAAGAAGTTTGTTATTTTAGATATAGATTCGCGTGAGCGCAAGCAAGAAAGCGAAACCGCTCGCGCCTCAAACTGGCTTGTAAAAAAACTACAGGGCACAGGGTAAATCTGCTCTTCTTCTTGGCTTTGTGGCTGTTCATCAAGACGGCGACGAGGTTTGTTTGAGCCCGGGTTGACCATGGCTCGTTATTATATGTATATATAATTCCGCTGTAATGTCTCGGCTCGTCGGCTGTGCGTGTATTTTAAACATGGCGTTTTTTTTGTTTTCATTCTGGCTTGTTGCGTAAGCGAATGACGCCTCTCTGTAAACCAAAAGCGTTCAGCTGCACGTGTGGCTCTGCCTTTTGGTACCCTTTCTCTTGTTTGGTACCCTTTCGAAAGTGCGCCGAAACAGTGGTACGGTACGGTTTGGTTCGGTACGCCCTTTGACAGTGGAAACGGCCATTAAAGCGTACCAAACCGAACTGTACCATTCAGTGGAAACGGGCCATTACTGAGAGCTCTGCTCCGCGTGAGCTCTCCCAGCTAAACGCATATTGCGATTTGCTTAAACGGAGCAGTGCTCGTAATATCGAGCGAAAAAGAAAAAGACAGCTGTGAAACATAACCTGCTTTGTCTTTTTGTAGGAAACACAGTTTAGATCTTTTTAGGGTACGAGTTTTTTGAGTTAATGCCGTCTATCACTGAATGTGTCAGGAATACCGAAAACAAAACCAACTTAACCCCGCTGTCTTTTTCTGTCTCAGCACCAGACACAAAACACCACAGCACCAGGGACTTTACGGTTCTCACTTTAAAACGGAACAAAAGTAGGATTCTGTAGTGATTTACCCAGCTGTTGCTCCCGGCGCTAAACTCTGTATCAGTGTGCGAGAGACGGAGAGAAGCCGTGTTCACTCCACTCCGTGCTGATCTGAGGTGTTCTTTTTTTTTTTTTTTTTTTTTTTTTAATAATCAGACTTCTCCGTGTCGCGCGACACAATGAATCGATTATAAAATTCGTTGTCAACGCTTTTAGTAATCGATTTTTATTTTAGTTATCGATTCATTGTTGCAGCCCTACTACACAGTCACCATAACTCAATCCAGTGGAGCACCTTTGGGATCTGGTGGAACGCGAGATTCGCATCATGGATGTGCAGCCGACAAAAAATCTGCAGCAACTTCTATTAATTAATAGAACAAAGATAAAATTTTAATTATTTTTCTTAAAATTAAATAAACAGAGCTTTATGGCTTTTTTGGTGGAGTGCAGAAATGCCATAATCAAATGTAAAATGACACCATATGCTAGTTTTCATTGTATAAATAATAATACTCAAGTAATCTATGTTAAAGTGGCAGACTTAAAAAATTTTGTGCCCAAATGGTTAAAAGTCACTTGAAATTTCTCATAAGCCTTATAAACACTATTAAATTACAGTTCAGCTTTGCGGTGACTTAAGAAATCACATGTTCTGAACTTTGGCTAATTATAATCCCATTGCTGATGCTACGATGTGACTTTTGCAGATCTGCACATTGCGATATTGATGTATTGCGCTGTGATCCTTCACTTTGTGGTTAGAAGCACAGAATTAAAATGCGAATCATGTTTTCTGGATGTCTTTTCCCACACTTTGACCTCAGGAGTTGTGATGTGCATCGCATATATCTGTTTGGCCGTTCGGGTGGGTGTTTCTTTTGTAATCCAAAGTGACTCCAGGCTGGTTATGTAATCATTATTTTCCAGTACAGCTACTAAGCTAAGGGCTGAGAGATCAATCGATAAAAACACAGCCTATTGTCCACACTTATCCCCATCTCTCCACTGTGATACAATTAACCTTTTTCCACATGTTTGTTTGCATACAGGATTGTGGAGCGAAACGCCTTTTAAGAAAACAACCGCTGTAGAGCGTACGCAGTTGGTGGATCTGAGGGTTTATTTTGTCAAGCATTGGTGCATTGTGGGACATTATTAGGCGTGTCCTGCCGTCGCATGCTTTCTTGTGGATTTATTTTTAATCTTTTATGCTTGCGGATGACTGCAGCTCAGTCAACACAGAGAGACGGGGATAAAGAAGTACAGGGAACAAAACAAGCCTTCCAGTCAGCTCTGTTGTTAATTAAGTAACGCTAAAGACTTGTTTGTCAACATTCCAGAGATGCGCCCAGGTTATTTAAAGTATTTGTGTCATTTAATTTATCCAACTGCCCTCAAATGGCTTGTTATTATGGTTTAGCTGTAGCTTTGTTTGCTGCTGATCCTCTTGTAGACCTATATGACCGTGTCATGAGCAGATTAGATTAGACACTCCTTACATCTCATAACTGATATTTAAAGCATGATCAGATAGAATGGAGTTAGGTTGAGGGCTGTATATGGTGAGAGAGTGTTATGTAATGCTTCAGGAGGTGTGGAACAGATCGCAGTGACAGCGTGAAGGGAGATGTGGAAGGTGTTCAGTGGACTTTGCTTAGTGGTGTTTTTAGGCTCGTTCTGTGGAAGCGAATGATAGCTAATTGGTTTGATGCCAAACATCAAAGCAAAAAGGGATGAAGTTGATGCATTAGCATTATAGAATGCTATGAAATATTTTTGGTCAGAACTGTGATGTTATAAGCCTGTGGTGTCCAAACTCGGTCCTGGAGGGCCGGTGTCCTGCTGAGTTTAGCTTTAACTTGCTTCAACACACCTGCCAGGAGGTTTCTAGTATATCAGAGCTTGATTAGCTGCTTCAGATGTGTTTGATTAGAGTTGGAGCTAAACTTGGACACCCCTGTTCTAAGCTCTCGAAACAACCAAGTTACAAATTAGAATCGATCAAATGTACAACAAAACAATAAAATGTAACGTATTAAAAATTAGTGCTGCACAAAACTGGAAAAAAATTACAATGTTGTTGAGCATTGCGATTGCAGCGGCTGGACTTAATTTGAGCAGGATCTTGCCGGATCCTGTTTTGGAAAATTTAATATAATAAAAGATATTCCTGTTTTGCTTTCTGGTATTTATTTTAATTGATTCGCAGTGCGCAGTGAATACCTGCATGTGTGTGTGTGTGTGAGAGGAGGGAGAGAGAGAGAGAGAATGTGCATGTGAAGGTTGCGTGGACTGTGTGTTCGCGCATGCATGACTGTAGTCATTGTGCACAAGTTAACAATATTTTCAGCCAATCATCTTTCTTATTCTTACAACCACTCTCATTGGTTGGTGGTTATTGTTTCACCCGCAGTGAAAATGCATAATGGCATAGTGGCTTGCCTAAATAATATCTGTATTTTCAAACTTGCAAAGAGGCAATCAAGCTTATTTTCATTTCTTTAAAACCATGAATAAATCTGATAATGAGGCTGATCAAACTAGATCTCGAGAAGCTGGAACTGTGTTTCTGCATCAGTATAGCGGAAACAGAAACAACGCAAGTCAAATCAGCCACAGAACATAACAGAAGAGCTACTGTGGGCTCTTCTTGAAGATTAGACAGAGTGAGTCATTTAATTACTATTTTTCGCTTGGAAGTGAACTGAAATGGCACTTAGAGAGTTAATGTGAGCTCTCTCTCTCTCTCTCTCTCTCTCTCTCTCTCCTCTCTCTCTCTCTCTCCCTCTCTCTCTCGGGATAAAGGAAAAGTAGGAACTCAGTGTCGCCTAATGTAGTTATCTGCAGTCACATATCGACACCTGTCCATCAGCAGCAAGAGTCCCCAGTTACCCAGACCAATTATAGGGTCAAACTGTTATTTGTGGGTCATTCGCATCGCTTTACCTGCACTGTATTTGCATTGCCTCGCACAATAAACATTACATATTTCTATATGATGTAAAAGTAGTCAAAACAAATGACAACAACACAGTGTTGCTTCTTTTTTGTAACAACACAGCAGATAACAGTAAATCTAATTATTATTATTATTATTATTATTATTTTATTATTACTGATTGATTAATTGTTTTCTTATTTTTTTCTATATTTTTTTCCATCTTATTTTGTATAAAAAAAAATCCTTCTCAAATCTCTTTATTTTTATTTTTTAAACACATAATAAGATGAAAAAATAAACAGATTAAAAATTTATAATATAATTAATTTCTTGTGGAAAACCTGATGGGGCCCTGCCCCACCCAGACTCTCCCTCCAGCTTCCCCCAGGTAAATTGAGATGAGACCCCGGGACCCCGTGAGACTTAAAGTTGAACTATGCAAGACTTAAAGTTAGACTATGTGAGATTTATAATCACAATTGCAATATTTACAGTCAGACTTTGCGAGATTTAAATTCAGACTTTGCAAGATTGAATGTCATTATTTGGGAGTCACACTTGCAAGATTTAAACCACTTAATGAGCTAATTTCACCCCCAAAAAAATCATGCTTTATACATGCTTTATGCAGTTTATTTCTGCGAGACTGTCAGACTGAAGAACTTCAGTGAAGGATCAGTGGGCGATTGTTTAAAGGCTAATTAGGCGGCGGGACTGTTACATAACATGGATTGGCACACCTGTGTGATGTGGCACGATATCAGTGGTAATGTGACCTGTTCCACTGCCTGTTAGTATACAGACCCAAAACAAACAGAAACTCTATGAGAAATGAGTGCATCAGCCCCTATTTCTGCAATCATCATCAGCAGAAAAACGTGCTCACTGTAATGTTTATTTTGATTTTGAAGTCTTTACCATTGCATTAAAATACCTTTTCTTTTTTTATCAAAATCTGATTTGATTATTATTTTTTAGTTTTTTTTTTGCTTTGATTAAAAAATTATTTTGATGAAAGACTGAATTATTACAATCCATGGCTTAATATTTGTTCAGTAAATACCAGACTAAGGGAAATGTCCCTCCGTATAAGCTCAGAATTGCGCAAAATAAAGTCAGACTGCAAGGTTTAAAGTCGGATTTTGCAACATTTAAGTCAGACTTTGTGGTTATTTAAAGACGGTCTTTGCAAGATTTAAAGTCAGCCTTTGCGACCACTTAACGTTGACCTTTGCAAGATTTAAACTTGGCCAATTCTAGAGTCGGCCTTTGCGGCCAATTCTAGAGTCGGCCTTTGCGGCCAATTCAAGAGTCGGCCTTTGCGGCCAATTCTAGAGTCGGCCTTTGCGGCCAATTCTAGAGTCGGCCTTTGCGGCCAATTCTAGAGTCGGCCTTTGCGGCCAATTCTAGAGTCGGCCTTTGCGGCCAATTCTAGAGTCGGCCTTTGCGGCCAATTCTAGAGTCGGCCTTTGCGGCCAATTCTAGAGTCGGCCTTTGCGGCCAATTCTAGAGTCGGCCTTTGCGGCCAATTCTAGAGTCGCCTTTGCGGCCAATTCTAGAGTCGGCCTTTGCGGCCAATTCTAGAGTCGGCCTTTGCGGCCAATTCTAGAGTCGGCCTTTGCGGCCAATTCTAGAGTCGGCCTTTGCGGCCAATTCTAGAGTCGGCCTTTGCGGCCAATTCTAGAGTCGGCCTTTGCGGCCAATTCTAGAGTCGGCCTTTGCGGCCAATTCTAGAGTCGGCCTTTGCGGCCAATTCTAGAGTCGGCCTTTGCGGCCAATTCTAGAGTCGGCCTTTGCGGCCAATTCTAGAGTCGGCCTTTGCGGCCAATTCTAGAGTCGGCCTTTGCGGCCAATTCTAGAGTCGGCCTTTGCGGCCAATTCTAGAGTCGGCCTTTGCGATACTTAAAATCACATTGCAAAATTCAAACTCTGCCATTGCGAGAATTTAGAGTCGGCCTTTGCAAAACCAGTTCTAGAGTCGGCCTTTGCAAACCAGTTCTAGAGTCGGCCTTTGCAAACCAGTTCTAGAGTCGGCCTTTGCAAAACAGTTCTAGAGTCTGCCTTTGCGACCATTTCTAGAGTCGATTGCTAGATGTAGACAGAGTTTGTGACATTAATGGTGGAATTGCAGAATGTGAATTTTGAAATGTTGAATTCTGAAAGTTGAAGATGGATTTGAATTTAATATTTGGTTTAATAATAAAAACCTCATGTATCACTATGTAAATAGAGTCTGTTTTTGTATTCTAGGTACATTCCTCCTCTGCTATGGGGTAAAAGTGGTCATCTGCAAACAGCTCTCTACGGAAAGTTGGGTCGGGTCAGTTCACCGCACCCGTTCGGCCTGCGCAAATATCTGCCCATGCAGGACGGAGCCACTGCAACCTTTGACCTCTTCGAACCCTTGGCGGATCATCAGTCCGGAGGTCAGTGACACGTAGTTGAGTGCATTCAGTCTGAGCTGGACGGTAATACTGCACTCCTGTGTGGAAACCTGAGCAATGACGGCTCAAGGAGGAACTGTCAGTGAAATCACATTTAAATAGTTTGCTTACTCACCATTCTGTTGAAGAAGAAATATTAAATAAAGCAGTTCTCTTGAGGAAAAATATTTGCACTCAAGTTTTGCATTTTTGCATTTGGGCCTTTTGAATTATGAGCAAAACGGGAAATTCAGTCATTTTTTTGTTGTTGTTGCATTTACAGACATTTAAACAATTTGCAATACATTTTTAAATAAATTTTATTAAAATATTATTTTTAAAATAACTAAATGCAAAATTTTGCTCTGTCTTTTGTGGAACTATTTATTAAATATAATATTGTCTTTAAACATTTTTGAGTTTTTTTGTGATTTTTTTTTATTTTTTTTTCTATTATTTTGTTATTGTACCACATTTTTATTGTGTATTTTTTATTGTACAAGTTTGTATTATTAAAAAATTCTGTTCAATTTATAATTTTTTTAATTTGTCATAATTTTTATACACTTATGTAATAAGTAACAGGTTTACCAAAATGTAACAGTTGAAGTAGCTCATACAGTTTATTAGCCCACCTTTTTTTTTCCTCCAATCTCTGTTTAACAGAGAGAAGATTTTTTCAACACATTTCTAAAATAATGGTTTTAATAACTCATCTCTAATAACTGATTTAGATTATCTTTGCCATGATGAAAACAGTTTTTCTAGCCAAAATAAAATGAATAAGACTTTCTCCGGAAGAAACAATATTATCAGACATACTGTGAAAATTTCCTTGCTTGAAACATTATTTGGGAATATTTAAAAAAGAAAAAAAAATTCAAGGAGGGCTAAAAATCTGACTTCAACTGTATAAAAAGCTATATTAACAAAAATATGATCGTTAAATTATTAATTAAATCGATTTGTTTAAAAAGCACTTCATTTGGGAGTGAAAATCATTTCTGCTGTAAAACACGCATGCTAGTTTGCTCTTGCTTTTCTGGAGCTATTTCTGATGGTGAAACGGAAGATGTACAATGTTGTCTCTAAAATGATACAAATATTTGGCTGATATTTTGAAAACTGCATTTGTAAATTGCGTAATGTCCCAGTACTGGGTTGCAACCGGAAGGGCATCTGCTGCCTCAAACATATGCTGGAATAGTTGGTGGTTCATTCCGCTGTGGCAACCCCTGATAAATAAAAGACTAAGCTGAAGGAAAATGAATGGAATTGTGCAATGATATCTTACTTTTAAAAAATCCATAAAGAGATTTTTTTTTTTTTTTTCGCTTTCCTAAGTTCCTTGAGTTATTGGATTATTATACGTATTCTACTGTGATTATTAGTTTTTTGTTTACCAAGCGAGTGATACTCATTAACAAGTGATTTCATTAACAATTATTTATAATATTACCATGGCCTAAAAACACATCACGCAAATTACTTTTGCATAGAAAATGAACAAATTTACGATAAAAATAAACGGTGCATTGGAAAGGGAAGAAAACATACACCTATTATGATTGCAAATAATGCACTTTGCATTTGTTTGCTCTGCCAATATTCTGACACACATTACCTGGAAAAGAAAGATAAACACCTTGATAATGCTGAACAACTCTGCATCCATTTGCATATATTTGTCTGCATGTGGAATACAGTTCAAGTCAATATTATTATCCCTCCTGTAAAATTTTTCTCTTTAAAAATATTTCTCAAGTAATGTTTAACAGAGCAAGGAATTTTTCACAGTATTTCCTATAATATTTTTCTTCTGGAGAAAGTCTTATTTGTTTTATTTCAGCTAGAATAACACAGTTTTTAATTTTCAACAAACATTTTAAGGTCAAAATTATTTCAATAGTATTAGCCCCCTTGAGCAATATTTTGTATGGATTAAATTAAAAATGATTCTTTAATCAAAAAGAAGTTTAACCAAAAAAACACAACAAGATAACAGGGATTAAAAAAATAATCCCTGGTGCCCCCGTGCTCTCTTCTCCAAAAATACAATTCAAAACACAAACCACTGACAAGAAAACATTATTTATTTGCAGAAAACAAGGAGCAAAATAACCTTCGGAGGGGTTGAGCCAAAATAAATGACAATAAACCAAACTAACTAGATTAGAGAAAACTCCCCTGGAAAATAAATAAGAAATTCGTTCATTAATTTTCTTTTGGCTTAGTCCCTTTCTTATTCTGGGGTCGCCACAGTGGAATGAATACCCAAATAAAAAAACAAAATACAGAAAACTAACTAGTGGTACTTCGTGCTGAAAATAGCACAGAAGTGCTCACGGTGACCCGAGTTCGATTCCCGGGGTCTTTTGCCAAACCTCTCTCTCTCTTCCTAATGCTTTCCTGTATAAAATCTCTACAATCCTATATCATAATAAAGGTGAAAACCCCTAAAAAAAATATAAAAAAAAAAAATTAACAGAAGCCACCAAACCTTCCTACCATGCTTCAAGCCAGACAGGGAGACAGAAAACCGGGTTTCTCCGGTGAAATTGTACAACTTCACATCGTCATTTCACAATAGCCAACGAGAGACATCAGCAACTCATTTTTCATAATTCAAAAATGCAACATCTCCACAAAGAATAACGAGCAGGGAATCGAAATAAAGCGTGGAGCAGAGTAATCCATGTTCTCTGGTGTTTTAAAATACGGCCACCGCCATACCAAGCACCAATCACGATCCGCCGTAATCCCGCTGCACCTATAAATAATTGAGATTGAGTGAGAGAGGAGAGAGAAAAAAAAAACACACAACACACACACCACCACCACACACCACACACCACACACATAGCCACCACCACACACACACAACACACAACACACACACACACACTCACCACACTCACCACACAACACTACAACTACTGCTTGTAACAATTGTCTAGAGAACAAACCATTATATACAATGATTTGCCTAATTATAATAGCTGCCTATCAACCTAGTTAGCCTTATAAATATCACTTGAAGCTAAATACTACTATATTTAAACATCCAGTAAAATATTATGTGCTGTCATCATGGCAAAGATAAAAGAAATCGGCTGTATTAAAGCTATTATGTTAGAGTTCTCTTTTCGTTAAACAAATAGGGGAAATCTTATTATTAATCTTACAAGTCCTGGAGGACTAATATTCTGACTTCAACTGTATGTTCCATAATGAACGCTCTGATTATGTTTTTGTTTTGTGTTGACAGAGGACGTCACTATGGTCCATTGTGTCCTGGCATCGGGAACCACAGCGAGAAGCACTACATCCGCACATTTGTGGATCATTCACAGAAACAGGGCTACCGCTGCGCTGTGCTCAATCACCTCGGGGCCTTGCCGAACATTGAGCTCACCTCTCCTCGCATGTTCACCTCCGGTACCTGAAGCTTTTATTATTTTAGATTGACAATAAATGTGTTTGTCCCTGTTAACTCTTTATTAGTAGAGTGATTTCTACTTGGTGTGGAGTTGGAATACAGAAATAACCAGTTTTAGCCCGCGTGCGTGTTTTGTTTTTTTATGCCGGTAAGAATGTTATTTTCTTTGGAAGATCTAGCTGTTAATGCTTTACCTACTTGTAATGTTGTTTTAGGTTTATTTTGTACTTTACATTTCTGTTTTAATTTATTGCCATTACAGTATATTTTTCAACCATTTTTTAAATACTTTATTAACATTTTTTTCTTGTACCACTTTATATTTTAGTGGGTTGTTTATTTTGTAAGTTATAATTTTATTATTGTACCACTTTAGTTTATTATGTATTTCTTATTTTATCAATTAAAAAATGCTCTTTATATTTTTATAATATTGTCATGATTTTTATACACTTGTGCTATTATGTAGTAATAATAATAATAATATACTTTGTTTATTTTTGTTTGCTTATTTTTATTTATGTGTTTGTTCGTTTAATTGTTTATTTTTATTAATTAATTCATTTATTTTTATTTGCTTATTTGTTTTTATTTGTTTGGTTTATCAATTTTAAGTTTACTTTTTATTTATTTTTAAAATAAAATTTTTTATTTAGTTATTTATTTATTTAATTGTTTATTTTTATTTATTTTTTGTTTATTATGGTTTAGTTTTTTATTTTATTTTTAAATAAAATTATTTATTTATTTTATTTAATTTTATTTGTTTTTAGTTTTATTTATTAATTTTAAATAAAATTATTTATTTTGTTTGTTTTTTTTATTTTATTTGTATTTGTTAATTTTTTTTTCTTAAATAATATTATTTATTTATTTATTTATTTATTTATTTATTATATTAGTTTTTTTTTGTTTATTCATTTTTAGTTTTTTTTTTCATTAAAATAAACAACTTATTTAAAATAAAATAGGGTTAAATTATTTTTATAATTTTAAATTATTTTTATTGGTTTATTTTTATTTATTTTATTTTATTATTTTTTTAATTTTTGCTTTTATTTTTCAATGTTATAAAATTTATTACATATTATATGATTCTCTTATTCATTTTTTTCAAGTTTTGATTTTAGTCACTAGTCAACTCAAACTAGTCTCTTAGACTTTCAAGCCATTTTTAAATAAAAAAAAAAAATCTAAGTTAATATTTTGCTTTGCTTCTTTTACCAGGTTGTACATGGGAGTTTTGCAGCAATGGTGGGCTTTATCAAAAAGACATATCCCCAGTCCAAGCTCATTGTGGTGGGCTTTAGCCTGGGGGGAAACATTGTCTGCAAGTTCCTGGGAGAAAACCGTACAAACCAGGAGCGTGTTTTGTGCTGTGTCAGCGTGTGCCAGGGCTACAGCGCACTCAGGTGAGTCCAGAAATGAGTTAAAACACCTGATTTCACGCTAGATGGGTCAAACGGAGATCTACAAAGCCAGTGTTTGTCCGTCCTGCCCAGATAAAAACCACTGCCAGGTTTCTTTGGGTACAAGTTGGCATATTTTATTCCTGTTGTCAGTGGACTCTGACTGAACTCTAGATAAGAGCTGACTGTGGGTGTGTACATTACAGTTAGTTATTTAAGAGGCACAGATGGATTCATATTATGTCTACCTGTTTCCTCCTGTTGGCATTTGAATAAAGTGTAAAGCTCATACAAGAACTAGTGGTGGGCAGAGCGAGGCTTTGGGAAACACTGAAACCGTCGAAGCAAATGTGCCGAGGCTTTGAAATGCTAGGAAACACGTCTCTACATTTACACCTAGTGCTCATTTTTAAGTATTGTTTCAACAAAGAAACGGTTATGCAAATTGAGGAATTATATACCACGTTCATCAGGACATCAAGTGAATCAGTAGAGTGGTTAGTGTACTTGACTGCCATGCAGATGTATTGAGTTTGAATTCAGGATGAAGCAATTATAGCCATTTAAAATGTAGTAATTTATTGCTTCATTCTTGTGTGTTTTGTTTTAACATCAATCTGACATATGGATGAACTCGTTTTGAATAAGTATGTGTTGTTTTGGTCATAAAAAAATCTACATTAATAAAAAAAAAAAGACAGTCACAATTTCTGAATGCTTGTACAAGGTGGCATTCAATCTCGGGTCACTCACAGCACAGTTGCATTATCCCCATGCACGGTCCTAGGCTACGGGAGATGGTGGTTTTGTTTGTGACCCTGTCAATCAAACACTGATTCAGCAGGTCTCTGAATGCTTGTGTAGTTGCCGATCCTTTCAGTCGCTTTAGTTACTTGACCTGGGTGTTTCAAAATGTTTCAGAGCGGTGTTTCGAAACGTCTGCTGTTCGGGATCTCGACACTGTGTCGAAATGTCAGTTTCGTGTCAGCCATCCCTAAAGAAAATGCATTCTGTTTCTGCATTTGTGTAACAAACTAAAATACTGCCTCCCTAAATATTGAAAGAGAATAGAGATAAAGAGGTTTAAAGATGGATACTGTTTGGATGGATACTGTCTAGATGGATACTGTCTGGATATTGTCTAGAGTCTAGACAGCATCCATCTAGACAGCATCCATCCATCCATCCATCCATCCATCCATTTGTCTATCCATATAGACAGTATCCATCTAGACTCTAGATGGATGGATGAATAGATGGATAGTGTTTGGATGGATACTGTCTAAATAGATAGATAGATGGATGGATCCTGTCTGGATGGATACTGTCTAGATAGACAGACAGACAGATAGATAGATATGGATGGATGGATGCGTGGATGGATGGATAGATAGACAGACAGACTCACAGACTGATGGATAGATAGGTGGATGGATAGATGGATGGATCGTGTCTGGATGGATACTGTCTAGATGGATGGATGGATACGGTCTTGATAGATAGACATGGATGGATGGACGGACGGACGGACGGACAGATAGATGGATATGGTCTAGATAGATAGACAGATGGATGGATAGATAGATAGATAGATAGACAGATGTATAGATAGGTGGATGGGTAGATGGATGGATCGTGTCTGGATGGATACTGTCTAGATAGACAGACAGATAGACTGATAGATGGATAGATAGACTCACAGACAGATGGATAGATATGTGGATGGGTAGATGGATGGATCGTGTCTGATAAATAGATGGATGGATGAGCAGACAGACTCACAGACAGATGGACAGATTGATTGATTGATTGATTGATTGATTGATTGATTGATGGATGGTCGGATAGACTGGTAGATAGACATATAGTATTTATTTATTTATTTATTGGTTTATTTGGTAGGGACAGCATGCATTAGTTAACATGGCTGCAAATGCACCAGATTTAGCCAAATGACTATTTTTCATCAGTTGTCCCAGGGCAGATAGTCTCCCTAAAAACAATACGAATATTATACAATGAACACCGCATTTATAAAAAGAACTTTAATGGCTGTCTTAAAAAATATAGTGTATATTGACAAAACATATAATACCAATATTATGTAAAAGAAGCAAGAGTTGCATGGTGGCACAGTGGGTAGCACAATCGCCTCACAGCAAGAAGGTTGCTGGTTCGAGCCCTGGCTGGGCCAGTCGGCATTTCTGTGTGAGTTTGCATGTTCTCCCAGTGTTTGTGTGGGTTTCCTCCGGGTGCTCCAGTTTCCCCCACAAGTCCAAAAACATGTGGTGTAGGTTGTTGTGAGTTTCTAAGACGAGCCAAAAAACAGGGAGAACTTTTGGGCATCTTCAAAGCAGAATCCTTCAATAAGAAGAACTCGACGTCGCTGTGGCATCATCGAAAGAACTCTGAACTAGTACAGCAGACACTAAGTTTTTATACATTTTACAGAGAGGTGGGGACAAACCTAAACAAACCATGCAAATGAATTGTTGTTAGCAGGGTAAATTAAAGTGTGTAGGGATGTTTCCAAGTGATAGGTTGCAGCTGGAAGGGCATCCGCTGTGTAAAACATATGCTGGATAAGTTGGCGGTTCATTCTGCTGTGGCGACCCCAGATTAATAAAGGGACTAAGCCGAAAAGAAAATGAATGAATGAAGTTGCCTTACAATTTTAAGTTGAGTCAACTTTTTATTATTTAGTAAACATTTCTTCCAATTTTCAAATAAAAAACTTCAATTGGTATGAATAACAAATGTTTCCTTTTGGTTTCATTTGTTGTGATTTAAAAATTAGTGTTATTCCACCAAATATTGCTTTTTTGACTCTTCAGAAGTCAAAAAATCAAAAATCAAAAATACAAAAATCAGTATTGTGTTGTATGAAATTGTATTGAATTTATTTTATGCTCTTTTTTTATTTATTTTATTTATTTTATTTATTTTAACTGTCATTTTATGCTGTAAATGACAACTTTTAAATACCTTTTTTCAATTTGTTTTGAACAGAATAACTTGAAAAGAAAGCACTTGTTCACTCCTGCTCTTATAGTTGTGTAAATTGCTTCCTTGTCCTCATTTGTAAGTCGCTTTGGATAAAAGCGTCTGCTAAATGACTAAATGTAAATGAAATAACTCTGTAATTATTTATACTCAAACACATGTAGTTATAAATCCAGAGAAACTGTTTTACATAAAGCCTTTTACTTTTCCCCCACAGCTATGTATGTATCATCTTACCATCCTCAAACCTTTCCACAGAGGTAGTGTGTGTATGTTTGTCCGGTATTTCGTTTTTTACCTGGCTCCAAATGGAAGCTCAATTCCAAAACTGGTTTTCACTTGAATAGGAAACCATAGCAACAGTAGAACAAGAATGTAGAACAAATTCAAAGTAC
>NC_079441.1:11714170-11764170 GCF_903798145.1 Danio aesculapii
GCCTATGACATCCAGTATAGAGAAGTCAGAAGCGCAAAGCTAAACTATATATTTCAGCTTTTTATACCCTTAGCTAAGATAAAGATCCACTACTAGAACAGTGTTCGGAAGCAGTGTTCAGAAACAGGTTTGTAGAGGCAGAGCATAGGTCATTCATAAGAAACAGGTGTATAACCTAATTAAATCATACGTTCAAGAACATGCTTATAAACCATGAACCATGCGTCAATCCCTCGGGCAAACGGATACATAGTCATCCGAGTATATTACAAAACATGAATCAACATTTAGGCAGTTTTATCATCAGCATTTAGACAGTTTTATAGCCCTTTATGCATACTGAGTCTGTATAGTATGCATACCTAATCCTACCTACAAATCGTCATGCATTGAGATTTATTTGTGCCAGCTGAGTAGAGAGTTCAGGGAGAGGTAGAGGTTCCCGAGCTGGCCTAGCCAGTCCGCTGGTTCGCCGCCCCCTCTTCCAGAAGCGCCTCTCCCTCATCTCACACTTGACTGCTTTAGAGAGAGTGGTGCTTTGAAGCATAGGAACGTCAGAGTACATGAGTAGTTTTCTGCAATGTCTCATGTAATCAATGTCATTATACCAATCCGACATCACATTAGATCTATTTAAAAAGCAAGCGATTGGTCCATATTTTACATTTCTGTCCAGAGAGGTCATGTTTTGATCCTCGATTGGTCTCACACAGGCAAGTGAAGCAAGGTCGGAGTTCACCGAGCTTGAACTTTGCAATGCAGTGAACTGCGAAAAACAGAGACGCACAAACTTGCGTTTCCGGTCTGACGCATTCGCATGCATATGAATGGAAGTCTATGGGGAGAAAGGTCCAGTGTGACTGCAGCTTACACACACACACACACACACACACACACAGCTGTTTGACACTATTCTCTGCACCTACCGAGTCAGTAAAGGACCACAGACACCTGCATCACGAAATGCACAGTTTTTTTTTTCTCCATACGTCGTGCGGTATCAAATTCCATTAAAACAACACCCTTCCAGCAGTTCATACTCTCATTCAAAATCTCGTTTGTTATGGGGGCATGCATAAAGTGTTCCCGAATGAAAGTTGAAGTGCCAAAATGCAGTTAAAGTTGACAAATTAAAAATAAAACAACGAAATTACATGAAACTCCAGAGGAAACGTGGATAGCATGATAACGCAATGACGTTAATTGAAATTATGTGCTCTAACATGTATAATGGGATCATGAAAGGAACATTCAAAAAGCAACTCATGTAAACACAAAAATGTAAAGGCAAATAATTGGATTACTGTTGTTCATGTAAACATAGTCATTGTTTCAGTTTAATTCTTCAGCCCCTGTATGGTCAAATTTGTATTTATTTGTATAAAAGTTATTATGAAGAATGCTTATTATTATTATTATTTTTAGCCGCCCTGTATATTTTTTCCATAATTTCTGTTTAATGGAAAGATTTTTTTCAACACATTTCTAAACATAATAGTTTTAATAACTCATTTATAATCACTGATTTAATTTATCTAAGTCATGATGACAGTAAATAATATTTGACTAGATATTTTTCAAGATACTAGTACTAGCTTAAGTGACATTTAAAGGGCACCTATGGTGAAAAATCTACTTTTCAAGCTGTTTGGACAGACATATGTGCATATATGGTGTATAGACCGTCATATTGGGGTGATATAAACACACCCAGTCCTTTTTTTTTCAATTTAGCAACATAAAAACGGTGGATCAATTGGAGCGGTTTTCAGATCGACCGCAACTTTACGTAGGAGTGCGGTCCCCCCGCCCACCGAATTGATTGACAGCTGCACGTATTAACATGTCCCGGTAGTCATGTGTATAATCATATAAACAAGACCAGACGTGCACAAAGCAACCGGGAATAAAAGGTCTGTTCAGTTCACTAGGATCATCAATCATCATCAAACGTGATCAAGAGTGAGTTTCACATGTATAAATTGTTTTAAAACAGAGCACGTGTGTAATAAATTACAGCGATTTACTTCAGCTTTACTTCATCAGCACAGCCGCCGAAAACAAATATTGCTTAAGGGGGCTAATAATATTGACCTTAAAATGGGTAAAAAAAAAAAAAAGATAATTATTCACAGGAGGGTGAATAATTTTGACTTCGACTGCACTGCATTTGTAAATTTGAGAATGGCTTTTCACACGAGCATTTTTCCACACGCTGTATGTTGTTAGGCTTTATTTTTCTCAGTATAGTGATTGTCAGTTTGTTTCTAGAAAGTTCCACGGACACAACTCTCTGAAGGAGTACTACGAGAAGGAGAGCTGTGTGCACTACATTCACAATGTGAGTAACACTACCTAGTGGAGAACTGAGAGAAAACATGTCTGATGTGCATGTCTGCTGTTTTTCAATAAAGTGTGTGTGTGCGTGTGCGTGTGTTTTGCAGATAAATGTGCCTCTGCTGCTGGTGAACTCTGGTGATGATCCGCTCGTGCACAACTCTCTGCTCACTATTCCTCGCACACTCGCAGGTACAAACACTACAAACAAACCATTCGATGTTTAACACTGTTTAAAAAGATGTTTAGTAAGCTTGCATGGAAATTTTTTTACTTATATTTTATTTATTTATTTTATTTAATGTTAACAAAACATACAGGCTGTAAATACAATATAATGAAATATATCAATTCAACTACCCCCACCCCCCTTCCCTGCGGTCAGTTTAAACTGAAGTATCCAATGAATAGAAGTTAACAGAAAAACAAAGTACAGTATCAAGTATCAATTATACAAAATAAGTTAATCGTTCTGCATCCTGATCATTGCTTTGTGCAATAAACATGTAGACATTGTCAGCAGCTGAAGTCCGGATCTTTAATGCACTCATTTGTACCAAGTTCACTCAAGCTGTGGATAATTCCAACATTATAATGTCCTGAAGTTGTATCAACCACTTGTACGTGTCCAAATTATGTGGAGGCAGCCAATGTTGGGCTAGTAGTTTTTTGGCAGAAGTTAAGCCAGCCAGCCAAACAGCTTTTTGTAGCTTGGTGAGATTCAGCGTAGAATCATCTCTCAGTAATAGAATGGAAGGATTCACCGGTACAGGATATTCAATCATTTTAGATTAGATAACACAGACCTCATTCCAAAGTTTTTATACTTTTCCACATTCCCACGTCATATGAAAAAAAGATCCAAGTTCCTGGTCAGGACATTTATCACATAGAGGACTAAAGGAGGCATTGAGACGATGTGTTTTGAGTGGGGGCCAGTAGGTTCTGTGACACAAGTTATCATGTATGAGTGGGGGGTGGGCGGAATATTTTATAAAGTGTGTAGTTTGTGTTATATGGAAAGATTATTATTTGTTCTGTTTGTTTTATACAGAAAATATGGGAATATAAGAAATAAAATATATTGTTCACATTTTTATCTGTTAACATTTTTATATTTTGTCTTTTAAACCTTTTTAGTTTAAAACTGTTTGTTAATTATTCAATTAACAAACCGTTTTTAATATAATTTTACTTCAACTGAATGACCGTAGTTAATTGCAGATTTTATTTTTTTAAATTAAATTAAATTAAATTTTATTTTATTTTATTTTTTTATTTTATTTTATTTTATTTTATTTTATTTTATTTTATTTTATTTTATTTTATTTTACAACACTAGCAACACCTGCACATGAAAGATCCACTATTATTACTGTTAATAAATTTTGCCTGTGAATTTGTGGACATTAAGATCTAAATCAATTATCAAAACATTGTTATAGTTTAATAATTTTTGTCTTGGCTTCTTATTAAACTAAAACCATAATAAGCTATTTATCAGCCACTTACTATATTTCAGCTTGTTATATATCCTAATACATTTCATATTTCATTCTAAGTAACTAAAACAAAAATAAAAAAATATTCTATAGACACTTCGAAAGAACATGTATAAAAGAAATGACTAAAGCTTTAACTAAAATCAAAACAATAAGCATATAATATTAATTCATATTACAAATTTTGATTTGATGTATTATTATGGCTCAAATATACACTAAAGCCAGAAAACACTTCATAAACGGTACTGTACTGTACTCGACTGCATATTGTTGTCTGTCAGTATAAAGTAACAGCACAGACACTGTATCTCCTCAACATCTTGAATTCAAGTTTGAAGCGTAATTATTAGCGTCAGAATTTGTGTGAAATGAACCAATAAGGAATGAACCTGCAAACAGAGCTTTGAGCTTGTTTTAGTGCCGTATTTTTCTGACAGTTTTTTTCTGTCCACTTCACATTGTTTCTCCTTCCTCTTTCGCTCGCCTACATCCTATATTTTCTCTGATCTTCTATTAGATTATGAAAAAACCTGAATTACTCCACACTGTTGTTGTTGTTTATGAGTATTCATGTGACATTCATCTAATCTTGTGTCATAAAGCAAACGATGACAAACTATTGGTCCATGTGAAGGTATGCTGAAGCCTGTTTGCTGTCAGAAAGTCAGGTGTGCGTGTGCGTGTGTGTTTTGGTGGTTTACAAGAACAGTTTTTTGTATAAAGACATTGCTATGATATACACTATATAAAATGCAATGGCAAAAAGTCAAGACAACAAATATTTTTATGTTGCTTTAACTTATTTTAATAAGTTTATCAGGTTTCCAGTAAATTCTTTGGGCCCAATCATACACCTGGCGCAATAAGGTGCAAGGCGAAATGATGGTGTGATTTGTTGCTATTTTCAGACCAACGCAACAGTAATTCAGCACATGATCGCTCTAATTGGAATTATTGTTTGTAACTTAGTTTGTTTCTAGATGGGTTTTGCAAACATGTGTATTTTTCATTATGTCTACCTTAAACTTAAGCCGTTTGCATTTCTCGCGGTCACAGAAGCTCCCTGTGATCTTAACTAGGTGCAGCTGGAAAGTGCGAGTGCATTGCCTCACGTGCGCGTCCCTTCATTGGAAATAAAATAACAAACTTGCCTGCAGGTCACACATCAGAAGCACCGCTCTGCGACGCGCAGCGCCATGCATTTTAGAATTCTAAACATAAGTTTCTATTAGGGTACACACAATGGCGCTTCAAGTTGGCGGCTGTCTGCGGGGCCCAGCCACAGCCATGTTTTTGCCGCGCTACAGAGCGCCATCTGAATTGTTTAATTTTATATAACATCTGAATGTGTGTGTGTCTGAGTGTGCCGTGTCGCGGCTCTAGTGCCTCAGTCAAAGTTAATTCAGTATATGTGGTTATTAGTCTTGGTGTAAAAGCTTGGAACTTTAAACTAGCACACAGTTGGCTGTAAAACTATACAAAGACACAAATGATTTTGTACTCTCTGCTTGATCTGTGTCCGAGTCGTACATGTACGGCTGAATGCTGGTCCTCTCACTCATGTTGCTTCTCTCTGTCTGCCTGTCTGCTGCCATACACAAAGAAGGGGAGCTCTTGGCTCCGCCCCCTTGTTACGGTGGGCGGGAAGTCGAAACTAATTTTTTATGAGAAGCAACACACCCTTAAAACAGCGAGCTGTGTACACGCCCCCAAAATAACACTTTTTAACACATTATAATAAAACAATCTGAGTTGTGTTTTGAACTGAACCTAAACTAGCACACACAGAAGAACCATAATATTAAATCCTAAAAAGGGGTAAACTATGTGCCCTTTAAATAGCAAGTCGAATTGCGCCACTTTGTGGACTGATGTGTGTGCGTGTTTGCTCGTTGCTATTTTAAAGAACAGCAATAGACTGAGCTATTGACCAACTAAAAGCTGGTCCTACAGTAAGTCCAGCACAGAGCGCGTTAGTTATGTGTCTATGCAGGTCCATAGAATATTGATAATGTTGAATATTGTTATTATTAGTAGTATTATTAATTATATGCATATTCATATTTGTTTTAATAAAAACAAGTTTAGATTCGTCCACCTGTTGGGTTTTGAACCATATAGGGCATAAGAATAGGACATGTGTTTGGATATAACTGAGTTTTTTGACCACACTTCGTTATTATTGTTCATTTATTGGTTTGCTGGAAATTAGAACTGAATTTAGAAATAGTTTTGAAACAAATCTTTGCGCTTAACAAACTAAATTAAATTTGTAGGCTGATGGATGTCTTCAGTGGAGTGCGTACAGCACTGTTTCCTTATCCACGAAAGTAAAGGAAAAAAGTTAAAAGTAAAATAAAGAGAAAGTAAAGAGGCTGAATAGAGGAGGCTTGTTCCTATCCTCGCTGCAGAGGGTTTTTTAACTGTTTTCTCGCTAGTGAAGCGTTCAGTTTTTCAGTCCGCCATGTAAAAAGCAAATGAACCATGGCACTATGCAACTGACTCTTAAAGGAAATGTCAGATGAGACGTGATTGTTAACCAATCACGTTTGAGCATAAAGTGATTGGTTGCAACTCACACACACAACTCATTAAGAGAATAAGCACAACCCTGTTAGACCATGTGCTGTGGTGCAGAGTGTATTTTTCCATCCTTAAAATAACAAAAGTGGATTCAGACACGCCCTTAATGCTTTTGCGCCCTGTGCTTTAGACTTTGCACTTAGATCGTTAAAATAGAAATAGAGCCCTTTAAGTTATGCAAAGTTTAACTTAATCTTTTTTGTCAGTTTGATTGAGTTTAGAAGACTATAAAAGTAAATTTGATTCCACTAAAAAAGTGCAAGCAGGTAGTTGTGCTGTATTATGGTGGTTTACGATGACATGCCTAATGTCCTTGTAATTCAAAATGCTTCAAAATCATATTTAATGGCGTTTTGATATTTAAATTTGGCCACAGGTTTCCATCCATCATTTTGTCTTTCATCCATCCATCCACCCATCATTGTCTTCTATCCATCCATCCATCATTTTGTCTTCTATCCATCCTTGTCTTTTATTCATATATCCATCCTTGTCTTTTAATAATCCATCCATCCTTGTCTTCTCCATCCATCCTTCCATCCTTTTCTTGTATTATCCATCCATCCATCCTTTGTCCTCTATCCTTCCATCCATACATCATTGTCTTCCATCCATGCATGATTTTGTCTTCTATCAATCTATCCATCCTTTTGTCTTTTATTCATACATCCATCCTTGTCTTTTAATAATCCATCCATCCTTCTCTTCCATCCATCCATCCATCCTTGTCTTTCAACCATCTTTTCCTTCTATAATCCATCCATCTGTCCGTCCATCCATCCTTTTATCTTCCACCCATCCATCCTTTTCTTGTATCTTCCATCCATCCTTTTGTCTTTCATCCATCCATCCTTTTCTTGAATCATCCATCCATCCTTTTGTCTTTCATCCATCCATCCTTTTCTTGAATCATCCATCGATCCCTTTCTTTCATCCATCCTTCCATCCTTTTTTTGTATCATCCATCCATCCTTTTGTCCTCTATCCTTCCATCCATACATCCTTGTATTCCATCCATGATTTTATCTTCTATCAATCTATCCATCTTTTTGTCTTTTATTCATCCATCCATCCTTGTCTTTTAATAATCCATCCATCCTTGTCTTCCATCCATCTTTTCCTTCTATAATCCATCCATCTGTCTATCCATCCATCCTTTTCTTCCATCCATCCATCCTTTTCTTGTATCATCCATCGATCCTTTTTTTTCATTCATCCAACTTTCATCCTTTTTTGTATCATCCATCCATCCTTTTGTCCTCTATTCTTCCATCCATACATCCTTGACTTCCTTCCATCCATGATTTTGTCTTCTATCAATCTAACCATCCTTTTGTCTTTTATTCATACATTTATGCTTGTCTTTTAATAATCCATCCATCCTTGTCTTTCATCCATCTTTTCCTTCTATAATCCATCCATGCGTTCATCCATCCATTTTTTGTCTTTCTTCCATCCATCCTTTTCTTTCATCCATCCATCCTTTTCTTGTATCATCCATCCATCCTTTTGTCCTCTATCCTTCCATCCATGCATCCTTGTCTTCCATCCATCCATGATTTTGTCTTCTATCAATCTATCCATCCTTTTGTCTTTTTCATACATCCAACCTTGTCTTTTAATAATTCATTCATCCTTGCCTCTTCCATCCATCCATCCATTCTTTTGTCTTCTTTCCATCTTTTTCTTCTATCATCCATCTATTCTTTTGCCATCCATCCATCCATCCATCCATCCATCCATCCATCCATCCATCCATCCATCCATCCATCCATCCTTTTCTTATATCATCCATCCAACCTTTTGTCTTCTATTGTTCCATCCATCATCCATCCTTTGTCTTCTACCCATCCATATCGATCTATTCAGAATAGATAGAATATATATCTTATTTTTTGTTATTATTTATTTATTTATTTATTTATTTTTTAAGGGATTCTTCCCCCGAAAATGTCAACACTAGCTGCCTTTACACGTGCCTCCTGCCATGGATTCCCCATCCTCCCTATTTATTTTCTGGTTCACTTTTTGCAAACGTTGACTTTGTTGTGATTCTGAGTTTTCCTGGTTGATTTTTGTCCTCCTCCAGAAAAGAAAGAGAACGTGGTCTTCGCTTTGACTCTCCACGGTGGGCATCTGGGCTTCTTCGAGGGTGCAGTTCTGTTTCCCCAGCCGCTCACCTGGATGGACAAGGTGATCGTGGATTACGCCACCGCCATGTGCCAGTGGGAAAAGCAGAAACCCCCCTGCCAAAGCCAAGATGCCCAGTCCAGCCAAACCACATGCCAAGAAAACACATCCTAACCGGACCAGCTTCTGCAAGATTTTTCACTTCTTCCTCTTTTTCTATCAAATGAGGTGAATCCCGACGACTTTCTAAAAGGGAGACAAAGCAGAAAAGCCACTCGATGACCAAAAAAACCACACACACACTCTCTCTAATGTGTAGCGATGGGCAGCGTTTCACATTTACTGTAGTCTGTGGTGGTTTAGATCGTTGATAAATGAGGAGTTTATCACAGGATCTGGCAACAGGAGCTGAGTCAATCTCACAAAAACACAGAAGAAGAAGGAAAAACTTATTTTTGGAGAATATTGAAAGGAAATATTTTGCGTAGATAAATGTAAGGCGTATTTTTTGGGCTATTTAAATTTTTTGCATATAATATTAAGCACAGTTCACCTTAAACTAGCACTTTTCCGTATTTTGTACTTCATTATTGTTGAATTTCGGGATCTTAATCTTTTCTTCAACAACTTTTAATGTTGAAAAGTTTGAAAAAAGTGACTTTTATTGACGTTTTTAATAGTTTGAAGTGATATATACTTTGTATTGGTGTTGTAAATTATGGTACAAAAACCATACCAGTACTTTTATTTAAAATCTACACTTAATTCTCTAGATTTTATTTCTTCTAAAATTAGAAATTTTAATGTTCATAATGGTCACTTTTGTTAAACATCACAGTTAAATTTTCAACATCAAATGTTGACTGATCAAAGGTAAAAGTCCAATAATGCAACTCGTAATCGTAAATGAACAACAACAACAAAATGAATCATGAAATCTGGAATCTGCTAAATAATTAGATTTTTTACAGTGGTGATTTAATGGTCACTTTCACACTTTTTTCTTGGTGCAAAAGAGTAAAACATGGGATTAATGAATGACACTTAATAATAACAAAATATTAAAATACAATAAAGTACAAATTCAATACAACAAATAATACTATGATTATAATTCAAAACATAAATAATAAAAAAATAATAGTATTTAATTTATTGCGTAACAATCTTACAATGCAAAAAATTATATATATATATATATATATATATATATATATATATATATATATATATATATATATATATATATATATATATATATATATATATATATATATATATATAAATAATTGTTACATTGTAAGATTGTTATGCAATAAACTGAAAACCATTTTTTTTTATTATGTTTTGAATTATAATCATAGTATTATTTGTTGTATTGAATTTGTGTGCGTGTGTGTGTGTGCGTGCGTGCATGCGTGTGTGTGTGTGTGTATATGTATATATATATATATATATATATATATATATATATATATATATGAGAATGTGTGTATGTATATAATTAAATTATATATATCTATAATTAAATTATTTATATATATATATATATATATATATATATATATATATATATATATATATATATATATATATATATATATATATATATATATATATATATATATATATTGAGAGCAATGTTAAAATTAACATGACTCAAAATTAAACGTTGCAAAAGTAAATAATTAAATATATAATCATAAATAAAAATCATGAATATAATAAAATAAATAGTGCAGAATAAAATATGTTTTTTGGTATGCTAATGCTAATTTGGCATATGTTTTTTCTCCCAGTGATTTTTTTATTTTATTTTTTACTGTATTGCATTAAATATAATACCATAAATTAGCATATTATGATCAAAATATATGCCTGTAACAATGCAAATATTGAGTGATCCTTAAGAACCAGCTCACTTTTATTGGTATATAAGTATGACCAATGCTTTTGTGAGATTGACTCGGCTGACTTGCTAAACCACACACGGCGAGCTTCACTGTACATAACACGAGACTTTCAGAGAAGTAAATGTTATGCAGGCACTGTGTGCTTATGAATATGACCGACAAGCCGTCTTGACTTTTCATCACAATGTGGTCTGGTTTAAGCACACCAAACCGTTTTAAGACCAACCAGACCTTCTCCAGTCCACCATACTGTAATATGACATTAAAACAAAACTCCTTTTTCAATCCATGTCACCTTCATTGTAGATTCGGGGTTTTTTTTTTGTTTTGAGCACTTTCATGTAACATTTGCCATATGATGCATAATGTTATTTTTTTAAAACTAGGAAAAAAGAGGAGATCGCCAGCAAAACGATCCCTCTTTTGATCATCCTGTAATTTACAGGACGTCCCATTAAGAGCACTACGAGTTTGTTTCTGCAGTATTGACTGTGTTTGTGGACCCTGTGTTGATTTGGGACCCGGTGGGAGACAATAGTGCATTTATTTTCGTATTTTTTTAAGACTCTTGTCTCTGAAAACTGGTTACTTGAGAGATTTGGTTTTTTTTGCTTTATATAATTCCGTTTTCATGTTTCGTGCAATTGTTATGGGTTTCTTTAGTCTTGGATTCAGGAGTTTCGTTGTTGTTGTCTACTAGAATAATTCAATGTCGAGGGGAAATGTGTGTAAATTTGAAGGGAACTTTAGGATTTGTGTTTCCAAAGAGCTGTACTGGATATTCTCACAGTGGTTTAGTGGTTTATTTCAGGGAAGCCAGAAATAATATGCAGCATATAAAGGGGAATCTCACCTAATGTCCAAGTTATCTTTCCTTTTGGTTTGAGTAAATTGTATTTATTAAAAGTATTGCAGTTATTTTCATTGAAGTAAGCACTTTTTGTAATGCACTTTTGCAATATTTCTCTTAAAAACAACTAGAAACTCTATTTAAAATAAACATTCTGTTGACAAGATTTGTTTTTAGAGTTATTATTATTTTCCAAAAGATTTTCCATTATTATTATTATGATGTTTATTCTTACAGTAAAAACAGTATTGTTATTTAAATTGAGACTTTTTGACTTTTGGTTTTGTTTTGGTTTTTGTTTTAGTATATTTTGTTGTGTTTTTTTTAGTTTTTGTTTGTTTGTTTTGATTGTTTAGTGTTTTGTTTTTTGTTTAGTTTTTTTGTTTTGTGTTTTGTTAAGTGTTGTTTTTTGTTTGTTTTTTTTAGTTCTTTTTGTTTAGTGTTTTGTTTGTTTGTTTTGTTTAGTGTTGCTTTTTTGTTTGTTTTTTTGTTCTTTTTTGTTTATTTTTTTGTTTGTTTGTTTTTGTTTAGTGTTGTGTTGTTGTTTTTTGTTTTGTTTAGTGTTTGTTTGTTTTTTAGTTCTTTTTGTTTAGTATTTTGTTTGTTTTGTTTTTTGTTTTGTGTTTAGTTTTGTGTTTTGTTTAGTGCTTTGTTTTTTGTTTGTTTTTTTGTTCTTTTTGTTTAGTTTTTTGTTTGTTTGTTTTGTTTTTGTTTAGTGTTTTGTTGTTTTGTTTAGTGTTGTTGTTGTTTTTTGTTTTGTTTTGTTTAGTGCTTTGTTTTTTTTGTTTAGTTGTTTTTGTTTAGTGTTTTGTTTTTGTGTTTTTGTTGTTTTGTTTAACTTTTTTTTCACTTTTTTCATTTTAACAGTATTTTTCTTCAGTAAACTAGTGTGTATGTGTAGAATACACTTATTTAAAATACAATTATTTCTCTCCATTTTTTATATATATATATATATATATATATATATATATATATATATATATATATATATATATATATATATATATATATATATATATATATATATATATATATATATATATATGTGTGTGCGTGCGTGCGTGCGTGCGTGTATACATGTATACATACCAATGCAAAAGCCTCTAAAAACCATCAGAAATCTTTTTAAATTAACTTTTTTTCTATTTTTTGTCTTTGTGTAGTTTCAGATATTTCACTGTTATGATGCTGAATAGATTATTTTCATTGCCTTTAAAGTCAAATAACAGCATATAAACAGAAGACTGAAAAAAATGCTCATTTTAGAAGAACATTGCAGATGGCATTTAGAGGTTTATATACTGTGTATATATAAAATTGAGAGTGAAATTAATTGTATTTCAATTGGGTTGAAATGTAACTTGGACATTTCTTGGTGGTGTGTTGTGAGATTACATCTTTATTATCATCATGCTGGCACTGAATATCAAGAGGTGTGTATAAAGAAATGAAACTGTTACCAAGGGAAAACCCAAAGAGCAGTCAAATAACCTGTGTAATGTTTAGTCTATTGTTTTTAATTAACAGTTCATCACTGATTTCCAGAAGCCCTCAGTCAGTCAAACATTGTGCGCATTTTTAACACGTGTAACTGCCTTCATTATTGTTTATTCGTCAACAGTGATGCTTCCTAAAGGTGAAAGTGTCAACAGCACATTCAGCGTTAGAAGTGTCAAAAAACACCACCACAGTTGAATTATTATGAGTTGAACAGCGCCTCCTGTAGGTGAGTAGGCATAACGACAGTCAAATTAATACAATAACATCCAGCGATTTAGTTTTTTTTTGGTTTAGACTGAGAGATTTACTTCCCAATGTAACAATTTATTTGTCTTAAGTCTCCGTATTGGGTGTTGATTTACCTCTTGAATCTCGTGTCCTAAAAGTTAGTCTGACGGGATCTAGTCAGGCCTTTTTTTACACCAGCACAAAGTCAATCTCTGCTGTAACTTCATCCAGTTTGCCTTTCACAACGTCTCCCACTTACTTTAATTCATTTTTTTGCACAGAAAACACTGCTTATGTTATTTGTTTTGTATTTGTCATCATTTTCGATGTTGTTTTTGTTCTCTCGTATGTACAGAAAAGTATGATAGTTTGAATGTTTGCATCATATCACTGCGTCTACTTAACAGGTAAATGGTTAGATGTGTTTAATTGTAACTTAGTGATGGTTTATTATGTAAACCAGGGAACAATTACTTGTTTGACGATCAGCAATAATGCTTTTTCTCTTTTTCTCCAGCCAAACCGAGACGGATAAGTTAAAGAAAGCATTGTGTCAAATGGAGTTTAGAGAAGAAGAAAAAGACAAGAACAGTCTATTTGCAGAATAGAGAGCAGATTATTGGCTCTATGTTCAGGTTGACACTGCCCAACGTCACTGTAATCACACAATTAAAGGTTTATTTTAGTCTAAAAATCACTTGCATTCCTATTTCTCATCAGTTTATTTTGTTTGATGGCTGGTTGTTGAATGTGTCTTTTTATTATTATTTTTTTCACAACCTCAAAACCCCATGCAGCATAGTATCTCAATCACTGGTGTGTTTCTGATTTGCAAAACCAATGGTGTGTGATTGAATAATTTATTATTACCAGAATGGTTATAGTGTTCCAGAAATAAATTATTTTCTTGTTTAAAAAGCAAACTTGCTGTTATGTGATTCATTTTTTTTCTCCAGTGGAAATTCTTCTACATTTTAAATGAGTGTGATGTAGTTTTGAATAGTTAATAATGTTGAATAGTTTAAATTTACTTTATGCAAATCAAACTTACGTGCAAAACCCGAATATTACATAAATAATTCGTGAATAAAGTACAATTACCATCCAATGAGTCGAGCTATGATTCCCACGATACGATATTATCACGAGGCTTATATCTTATATTAAGTATTATTACTTGTATGTATTAATATAATATTGTTGTCATGATGCAATACCCACGATATGATGTTATCACGATACTTGATGCACAATATATTATTGGCCATAATGGGCCATAGACAGGTCTAATAATTTTTTTTGGACAAAATTCAAATAAATAATAATAATTCTATTAAAAACATGTTTACTATAAGCATAAAACATGTTCTAACTTTTCAGGCCTTTAGCCAGGGGCGTTCGGAAGACCCACCCCTCACTGAGAAAGATCCAGAATTTGTCCCATACATGAGCTCATTTGTCCATGATAAGTAATGAAAATAATCCATCGAAAAAGGCTTTAAGACCAAATGGAATCCTCTGTCAGCTGTTGCTTCAGTGGGACTATAATCTGATGTAGGAGAAGTCTTCTTTCACTGTATTGTTTTTAAACAGAGAAAACATTTACAGGTGACTTTATTCTAAATCTTGGACCTTATTTCTGAAATAAAAATGAGCAATAAAAAGGTGTGAAGCACCAGAAGCTGATCATATTAAGTTAATTTGAATATATTTTGGCTGTTTTTGATTTCCAGGAATTTTCAAATGTACTTTTTTTTACCAAAAAGACTAGAAAAATTCAGAAGAATTCATTATTATAGTTTTTATTATTATTATTATTATTATTATTATTATTATTATTATTATTATTATTATGTTTTAATTATTATTTTTTATTGAAATGGCCAAATTGGGACTGAGGACAGTTGAATGTGCTGGCCAGTTTGTTTTTTGTCTAATAAATGACAGTAGGCTACAGTTTTTTTTACTTTAAACCTTTAACAGATGGCTATTTTTTCCTAATGATGTAATAAATTTGTGTTTTAAAATTTAGTCTTGTTTACATTTTTTTATTGCAATTTTTTAGGAAATATTTTTAGTACATCATTAAAGTGTGCTTATGATGACATCTGACTAGTTAATCCAGCAAAAACAATCACTAAAATGCAGTAGTTATATCTTATAGTATTAATTAATTAATATTTTATCCATAACCCACAGTAAATAAAAATAGTAGTTAATAGATATATAAAAAGCAACAACATGCAAATAAAAAGACCTCAGCCTTTAATTTTTTTCATAGGATCACTTATTAGATTAGTACATTAGATTAACAAAACAGGCTGATTTTATAGCACCAGGTTAAACTTTCTGACTCCTTTATGGTAATCAAATACATTGAAAATAAATACAGGCCACAACTGAACATTGAGGATGATCTCCAAAATTAAACCAATAGACTTGTGCTGAAAACATGGTGTCCATCAGGCTCGTTAAGGTGAGGTTAATATTAAATTGTATGTTATTAAAATTAAATTAAATTAAAACATCCTTAGCTTGGAGTCCTGTATAAAACTGAAATTTAATTCACAATGATTTTAAAAAAAGACTTAAGTCATACATTTGAAATAGTGACTGACACCTGCAGAAACCATGGTTGTGATGTTCTATTCCACTATGGGTTTTTAGAAGTATCTGTTTTACAATACATGACTCTCTTCTTTTTTGTACTATCATGGTTACATCAAAATGAGTAGACTATAAAGTATTAATTATCAAGCCAAAAAAATGTACAATCCAATTATGTAGACACTGCTATTTTTATAAAAGAATATGTGCAAATAAACATACACACTTTTGTCTTTGCAGACTTTTCGTCTTTGCATTAACTTATGTTGTATTCCAGTTTTTCTCAGTCGCTTTGGTACATTTCTCAGATTTAAAATTTACAAAACAGTAAGTGCATTTCTCAAAACAGCACATACAAATAGCAAAACAGCATGGATTACCTGCAAAAGCCAGTCTCTTGCTTAAAATCCTTAGTTCTTCTCAAACTGGATTATTGCAACTCTCTACTAGCCGGGCTTCCAGCTAATTCTATCAAACCTCTTCAGCTGCTTCAGAACGCAGCAGCACGAGTGGTCTTTGATGAACCCAAAAGAGCACATGTCACTCCGCTACTCACCCGTTTGCACTGGCTGCCAGTTGCTGCCCGCATCAAATTCAAAGCTCTGATGTTTGCTTACAAAGCGACCTCTAGCTGTGCTCCATCGTATCTGCTCTCACTTCTGCAGATTTATGTGCCCTCCAGAAACTTGCGTTCTGTGAATGAACGTCGCCTCGTGGTTCCATCCCAAAGAGGGAAGAAATCACTTTCCCGAACTCTCACATTCAATCTGCCCAGTTGGTGGAATGAACTCTCTAACTACATCAGAACAGCAGAGTCACTTGCTGTCTTCAAGAAACGACTAAAAACTCAACTATTTAGTCTCCACTTTCCTTCCTAATCTTAACTGCCTCTCTGGCTATACCACTAACTGTACGCTCTCTCACACAAAAAAAAAAACATTACTAATGCTTAGCTTCTTAGACTTTACACAACTGAAACTTGTCTATAGCACTTGTTCACTGCTGCTCTTATAGTTGTGTAAATTGCTTCCTTGTCCTCATTTGTAAGTCGCTTTGGATAAAAGCGTCTGCTAAATGACTAAATGTAAAGTAATGTAAATGTAAATCTCTCAATGAACATGTCAGTGCCGTCAGAATGACAAGTTCCTGTGTCATTTTGTACGGATAAGACAGTCCGTCATGTTTAGGGCCAGACGGAATCTCTGGACATTTTTTGCCATTTCTGCGCAGAATTGTGTTAAAAATCTGCAGATTTATGCTGAATTATTTTGGGAGTATCATAACTAAAACCTTATTATATTAAATAACAAGTAATACCTTTTTAACTTGTATTCAATGTTTACAATGCAAATCCAATTAGATCCTCTTTATTTGGTAAACAAAGCAAGTCTCTCATATAATATATCTACTAAAAGACAGAAAATATTACTGTACAAACTGTATTGTGAATAAATCATATGAATAGTTTCATATTAGTCAATATTATTGTAAATAATTGAAAAACTGAATATATATAGATTTACACACATTTACACAAGTAAATAAACAGAATTAATGATGGGCTAAAAATCTGTGGAATTCTGCGCACGTAGATTCTGTGTGGGCCTAGTCATGTTGTTAGTATAACAGTGTACTCTGGAGCGATGTTCTGATGTAAACTGTGGCTAGTTTATTTATTTCTTTGCTGTTTGTACTGTAACTTTTTTTCCTCACCACCCACTGGTCATTTACACAAGACAAAATTGTGTTGTTGGAAAATGTATTTTATATACTTAAATTTGACTTTTGCATGCTAAAAGAACTTGAGTAAGAGACATTTTACTTGATTTGGGTCATTGAAATAACTGACTACCAATAATGTGATATAGATACCTGCTGTAGTCAACCTAAAACCCACAGTAGTTTGACATAAAGCCAAAACAATACCCATTCTTGTCTTAGGACATTTTTATTAAGCAAATGCTTGAATAACAGTAAGCTCATGACATGTTTAATATATAGTATATTCTGCTGGTTTTACACATACAGAATAATAATAAATACAGTTATGTAACAACCATAACATTACCATTATGTCTTAGGACATCTTTGATTAGCTTTTTATTACCTACACCAAATGTTGACTAATGAAGGTACAATTAAAACAGCTATTTTTTGTTAGACTACTTTGTCAAACCATGTTGCACACAAATGCATTCAACAGACTTGTATGACAGTGTATTGCTGTAGAGGACCAATAAAACACGAGACAGGTGTTTAGAAAGAGTATAGTTTATTTTGTTTGACCTGCAAACCTATCTAAACAAGATAAACTTTCAGAAAACAGCACGGAAACATTATAATGCGCGCGCTCGTGAATATAACCCGCGGTTGTCTTCAACTGTTGTCTTCAATAGTCCTTCTTTGCTCAACAACTCTGCTGAAAAACAAAGCAAAACATTACAACAGCCAGACATAAAGTTAAAACATAACAGTTACCATGGTTTCTATTTTAAACTATAGTAAACTAAAGTTTGAAACTATAGTTTAAAATAGACGATGAGTGGGCCTCGCTGCTCCCACCCACCATAACCCTCGCAGCGGGGTCCCACTGCCGGCCTCCCGTGTTTCCCTGAGGGTCCTCAGGGCTTGTATTGATCCCTGCCTAGGGTTCACAAGCCGCCTCGCCCCAGGGAGTGCACGAGCTAACCGGGCGCCAGTCCGTGCCAGTGTTCACTGGAATGTTGCTCGGCGGCACATTTCGAGCAACAAACACGTAATATTCTTCGCGATATTGCGTTTATGTACGCAAACCGCAAGGAACTACAGCACAGACGGGCCCGAGTGAAGCTTCACGAAGCGGACTTCGTGAGATTGGCGTGGCTCCACTCGTACCGTCAGGTATTGAACTCACCTTGGTCAAGTACAAACAGCAACACCGAGCGAACTGATAACACTGAGAGGGAACTGACAAGCTTTATAGGAATGCAGATGCAAATGTTTACAATGCGACGTCACTGCTGTGAGTCTCGTTGTCATGGTGAGCGCTGAAGAGAGCGCACCTCATTGGAGCACAGTACACAGACTCGGCAATTTCCGTCACGGCGAGTTGCGGTCGGCTGTGGACAAAAACATTAAATATATTAAATATATATTTTTACATTTTTGGTGCTGTGTAATATTCTGGGATGCAGTAGAATATGGAGACCGATGAATATAATTAAAGACAGATGCGGGACATTAGAACATACCAATGACTCTGACAAACTCCTAGTGGTGGTAAGCTTTTTATTATCCAAGATCTCCATCTAGCGGTCACATAACCTAATAGCATGTTACTTGCTACTAACCACTCCCCATGGCCAAAACGTCCAGCATTTGTCCTTTTAATTATTTTATGTAATTTAATATTATATAATATATTTATTATCTAATTAATATAATATATTTATATTTAATATATATTCCAGTCACGTCTGTGTTTATGAGGCTGTTTGGTCACTTCATTCGTTTCATTCTGATCAGATATCCGATCGCTTAAACCACTTCAGAAGGTAATCTGGGATGCATTCCAAATGAAACTGGACAGGTCTAATCAATTTTTAGACAAAATTCATATAAATAAATAAAATTATGACCTGGAGAAAGTCTGCCCTGCGCCTGAAACACCTGTAGGTGCACTTTTACAGCCACAATTCTATTAAAAACATGTTTACTATAAGCATAAAACATGTTCTAACTTTTCAGGCCTTTAGCCAGGGGGGTTCGGAAGACCCACCCTCACTGACAAAGGTCCAGAATTTGTCCCATACATGAGCTCATTTGTCCATGATAAGTAATGAAAATAATCCATCGAAAAAGGCTTTAAGACCAAACGGAATCCTCTGTCGGCTGTTGCTTCGGTGGGACTATAATCTGATGTAGGAGAAGTCTTCTTTCACTACTGTATTGTTTTTAAACTGAGAAAACATTTACAGGTGACTTTATTCTAAATCTTGGACCTTATTTCTGAAATAAAAATGAGCAATAAAAAGGTGTGAAGCACCAGAAGCTGATCATATTAAGTTAATTTGAATATATTTTGGCTGTTGTTGATTTCCAGGAATTTTCAAATGTACTTTTTTTTACCAAAGAGACTAGAAAAATTCAGAAGAATTCATTATTATAGTTTTATTATTATTATTATTATTGTTATTATTGTTAATATTATTATTATTGTTATTATTGTTATTATTGTTAATATTATTATTATTATTATTATTATTATTATTATTATTATTAATATGTTTTAATTATTATTTTTTTATTGAAATGGCCAAATTGTGACTGAGGACAGTGGAATGTGCTGGCCAGTTTGTTTTTTTGTCTAATAAATGACAGTAGGCTAAAGTTTTTTAACTTTAAAACTTTAACAGATTGCTATTTTTTCCTAATGATGTAATAAATTTGTGTTTTAAAAATTACTCTTGTTTAAATTTTTTTTTATTGCAATTTTTTAGGAAATATTTTTAGTACATCATTAAAGTGTGCTTATGATGACACCTGACTAGTTAATCCAGCAAAAAATTCACTAAAATGCCATATTTAAATCTTATAGTTAACTAGAAACTGAGGCGTATAACTGCAAAAAGGTCCACTTTTTGAGAAAAAAAGAACCATCTCTTTCACCAGGCTGGCTACGGGCCTTATATTACTTATCATGATACAATATTATCACAATACTTAGACAATATATTATTGATCATGTTATGATTCCCACGATACGATATTATCATGATTCTTGATACGCAATAGTTTATTATTGTGATTTTAATTAAATTGCAATTATTCTATTGCACTTTATGACTTTTTTTTCAACTGTTTTAACAAACATTTCTCAGTTTGTTTATCTCACTTTAATTTTATTGCTGCACTGCAAAATAAGATTTGTCAAGCAGACAAACCGACCAATACTTTAATCAAAATCTGTCATAAATGCTGTATGCAACTTTTTGCAATGTCGGCCTTTTTTGTAACTAATTGCTTTGCTGAAGGCCACGTGGCTCTAGAAAATACCACCATCTAGTATACAGTAAAGAAATTGATTAAATTATTCAATCAAATAGAATAATAAGATATTGGTCATATATCAATAATATGGGTGACAGTATTGATATTTTAACAAGTTAAACATTATTGTTTATTCGTCAACAGTGATGCTTCCTAAAGGAGATAGTGTCAACAGCACATTCAGCGTTAGAAGTGTCAAAAAACACCACGACAGTTGAATTATTATGAGTTGAACAGCGCCTCCTGTAGGTGAGTAGGCATAACGACAGTCAAATTAATACAATAACATCCAGCGATTTAGTTTTTTTTGGTTTAGACTGAGAGATTTACTTCCCAATGTAACAATTTATTTGTCTTAAGTCTCCGTATTGGGTGTTGATTTACCTCTTGAATCTCGTGTCCTAAAAGTTAGTCTGACGGGATCTAGTCAGGCCTTTTTTTACACCAGCACAAAGTCAATCTCTGCTGTAACTTCATCCAGTTTGTCTTTCACAACGTCTCCCACTTACTTTAATTCATTTTTTTGCACAGAAAACACTGCTTATGTTATTTGTTTTGTATTTGTCATCATTTTCGATGTTGTTTTTGTTCTCTCGTATGTACAGAAAAGTATGATAGTTTGAATGTTTGCATCATATCACTGAGTCTACTTAACAGGTAAATGGTTAGATGTGTTTAATTGTAACTTAGTGATGGTTTATTATGTAAACCAGGGAACAATTACTTGTTTGACGATCAGCAATAATGCTTTTTCTCTTTTTCTCCAGCCAAACTGAGACGGATAAGTTAAAGAAAGCATTGTGTCAAATGGAGTTTAGAGAAAAAAAAAAAGACAAGAACAGTCTATTTGCAGAATAGAGAGCAGATTATTGGCTCTATGTTCAGGTTGACACTGCCCAACGTCACTGTAATCACACAATTAAAGGTTTATTTTAGTCTAAAAATCACTTCCATTCCTATTTCTCATCAGTTTATTTTGTTTGATGGCTGGTTGTTGAATGTGTCTTTTTATTATTATTTTTTTCACAACCTCAAAACCCCATGCAGCATAGTATCTCAATCACTGGTGTGTTTCTGATTTGCAAAACCAATGGTGTGTGATTGAATAATTTATTATTACCAGAATGGTTATAGTGTTCCAGAAATAAATTATTTTCTTGTTTAAAAAGCAAACTTGCTGTTATGTGGTTCATTTTTTTCTCCAGTGGAAATTCTTCTACATTTTAAATGAGTGTGATGTAGTTTTGAATAGTTAATAATGTTGAATAGTTTAAATTTACTTTATGCAAATCAAACTTACGTGCAAAACCTGAATATTACATAAATAATTTGTGGATAAAGTACAATTACCATCCAATGAGTCGAGATATGATTCCCACGATACGATATTATCACGAGACTTATATCTTATATTAAGTATTATTACTTGTATGTATTAATATAATATTGTTGTCATGATGCAATACCCACGATATGATGTTATCACGATACTTGATGCACAATATATTATTGGCCATAATGGGCCATAGACAGGTCTGATAATTTTTTTTTTGACAATTCAAATAAATAATAATAATTCTATTAAAAACATGTTTACTATAAGCATAAAACATGTTCTAACTTTTCAGGCCTTTAGCCAGGGGGGTTCGGAAGACCCACCCCTCACTGAGAAAGATCCAGAATTTGTCCCATACATGAGCTCATTTGTCCATGATAAGTAATGAAAATAATCCATCGAAAAAGGCTTGAAGACCAAATGGAATCCTCTGTCAGCTGTTGCTTCAGTGGGACTATAATCTGATGTAGGAGAAGTCTTCTTTCACTGTATTGTTTTTAAACAGAGAAAACATTTACAGGTGACTTTATTCTAAATCTTGGACCTTATTTCTGAAATAAAAATGAGCAATAAAAAGGTATGAAGCACCAGAAGCTGATCATATTAAGTTAATTTGAATATATTTTGGCTGTTGTTGATTTCCAGGAATTTTCAAATGTACTTTTTTTTACCAAAGAGACTAGAAAAATTCAGAAGAATTCATTATTATAGTTTTATTATTATTATTATTGTTGTTATTATTGTTAATATTAATATGTTTTAATTATTATTTTTTATTGAAATGGCCAAATTGTGACTGAGGACAGTGGAATGTGCTGGCCAGTTTGTTTTTTGTCTAATAAATGACAGTAGGCTACAGTTTTTTTACTTTAAAACTTTAACAGATTGCTATTTTTTCCTTATGCTGTAATAAATTTGTGTTTTAAATTAGTCTTGTTTACAGTTTTTTTTATTGCAATTTTTTAGGAAATATTTTTAGTACATCATTAAAGTGTGCTTATGATGACATCTGACTAGTTAATCCAGCAAAAACAATCACTAAAATGCAGTAGTTAAGTCTTATAGTATTAATTAATTAATATTTTATCCATAACCCACAGTAAATAAAAATAGTAGTTAATAGATATATAAATCTCAGCCTGCCTGTCAGACATTTCACTCTGGATGAAAGATCATCATCTCCAGCTTAACCTCATGAAAACGGAAATGCTTGAAGTTTCTGCCAACCCGACTCTTCACCATAACTTTTCAATCCAGATGGATGGAGCAACCATCACTGCATCCAAAATGGTAAAAAGCCTTGGAGTAACGATTGATGACCAACTGAACTTCTCTGACCACATTTCTAGAACTGCTCGATCTTGCAGATTCGCACTCTACAACATCAGAAAGGTCCGACCCTTCCTATCTGAACATACAGCTCAACTCATTGTTCAAGCTCTTGTTCTCTCCAAACTGGACTATTGCAACTCTCTGCTAGCCGGGCTACCAGCTAGTTCTATCAAACCTCTTCAGCTGCTTCAGAACGCAGCAGCACGAGTGGTCTTTGATGAACCCAAAAGAGCACATGTCACTCCGCTACTCACCCGTTTGCACTGGCTGCCAGTTGCTGCCCGCATCAAATTCAAAGCTCTGATGTTTGCTTACAAAGTGACCTCTAGCTTGGCTCCTTCATATCTGCTCTCACTTCTGCAGATATATGTGCCCTCCAGAAACTTGCGTTCTGTGAATGAACGTCGCCTCGTAGTTCCATCCCAAAGAGGGAAGAAATCACTTTCCCGAACTCTCACATTCATTCTGCCCAGTTGGTGGAATTCAATTCACCTTTATTTGTATAGCGCTTATACAATGTAGATTGTGTCAAAGCAGCTTCACATAAAAGGTCACAGTAAATAGGAACAGTGTAGTTAAGTTTGTAGTGTTTAAGTTCAGTTCAGTTTAGCTCAGTTCAGTGTGGTTTAATAATCACTACTGAGAGTCCAAATATTGAAGAGCAAATCCAACGATGCGCAGCTCTACAGATCCTGAACCATGCAAGCCAGTGGCGACAGCGGAGAGGGAAAAAAAACTTCACTAAAGGCGGAAGTGAAGAAAAAAAACCTTGAGAGAAACCAGGCTCAGTTGGGCACGACCATTTTAATTTCTCCGCTGGCCAAACGTCTTGTGCAGAGCTGCAGTCTCAGTGGCGGAGGCTGGAAGCTGGCCTCAGCGAAGACTCGTCTGTCTCTGGAGCGTCATAGGAAACAGTCTCATGTTCTCCACTCTTCCATGACCATCGCAGTAGTTGTTCAGGATTCGGCCAGGTCCAGGATATGGAAACCTTGGGATCATCTCGTCGTTGGTCTTGGATCGAATCAGTGACTCTGCATAGTCTGAGGGCCTCGGGAAGAGTATCCCCAGGTGGAAATGGAGAATAAAGAAAATAATTAGCGTAGCTGATGTTCACAGTGTATATCAGCAAGATGCATAACCTGTGTGGAAGCCCCCTAAGTGGTGCACTAAGTGTATGCTTTACTGAACAGATAGGTCTTTAATCTAGTTTTGAATTGGGAGAGTGTGTCTGAGCCTCGGACGTTATCAGGAAGGCTATTCCAGAGTTTAGGAGCTATAAATGAGAAGGCTCGACCTCCTTTACTCGACTTTGCTATTCTAGGTACTACCAGAAGTCCTGAGTTTTGAGATCTTAAAGAGCGAGTTGGATTGTAGCGAGACAGAAGATTGGTTAGATAAGCAGGAGCTAGATTATTTAGAGTTTTATATGTAAGAAGCAATATTTTAAATTCAATACGAAACTTAACAGGCAGCCAGTGTAAGGAGGATAAAATTGGGGTGATGTAATCAAATTTTCTAGACCTGGTTAGAACTCTGGCAGCTGCATTTTGTACTAATTGAAGTTTGTTAATAGAGGATGCTGGGCAGCCAGCAAACAGTGCATTACAGTAGTCCAGCCTAGAAGTCATAAAAGCATGGACTAGCTTTTCTGCATCTGAGATGGATAGCATACTGCGTAACTTAGCTATATTTCTCAGATGAAAGAAAGCAGTTTTTGTGACATGGGAAATATGATTTTTAAAAGTTAAATTGCTGTCTAATATGACACCCAGATCTTTTATAGCAGAACTAACGCTAACTTTGTATCCCTCTAATTGTAGATCGAGTTGTGAGATCTGCTGTGTACAGGATTTAGGCCCAATAAGTAATAATTCTGTTTTGTCTGAGTTTAAGAGAAGATAATTGTTGGTCATCCAGTCTTTAACATCTTTAATACACTCATTTAGCTTGGACAGATTAGACGTCTCGTCAGGTTTAGTTGAAATATATAATTGAGTATCATCTGCATAGCAGTGAAAGCTGATCCCATGTCTTCTAATAATGTCTCCCAGGGGTAGCATGTATATTGTAAACAGTAAAGGGCCTAAAACTGATCCTTGAGGCACCCCGTATTTTACTGGGCTGATTTGTGAAGGCTGTCCATTTATATTTACAAACTGGTAACGGTCAGATAAGTATGACTTAAACCATTGTAGGGCCTGTCCTTGGACACCTGTAGACTTTAAGCGATTAATAAGGATACCATGGTCAATGGTGTCAAATGCCGCACTAAGATCGAGTAGAACTAATAGCGAGATGCACCCTTGGTCAGCAGCTAAGAGTAAATCGTTGGTTATTTTCACTAATGCAGTTTCTGTACTGTGATGAGCTCTGAAACCTGACTGAAACACTTCAAAAACATTGTTGGTCTGCAGAAAGGAGCATAATTGAGCAGAAACAACTTTTTCTAGTATTTTAGATATAAATGGAAGGTTTGAAATAGGCCTATAATTAGCAAAGTTGCTGGGTTCCAGTTGTGGTTTCTTAATAATAGGTTTAATAACAGCTAACTTGTAAGGATTTGGAACATGGCCTAAAGATAAAGAAGAGTTGATAATGTTAAGAAGAGGTTCTCCTATAACAGGTAGCAATTCTTTCAGTAACTTTGTTGGAATTGGGTCCAATATACACGTAGCTGATTTAGAGCTATTTATAATTTTGTCTAGCTCTTCCTGTTCTATGATTTTAAAGCACTGTAGGTTATTTAGATTCAGAGGCGTGTTTACTGGATCTGAAGTATAAGGCGGTGCAGAAAGTTTAATATCTCCTATTTTCTGTCTAAAGCCTTCTATTTTATCACTGAAAAAATTCATGAAGTCATCACTACTAATTTGCGGTGGAACGTTTTGTTCCAAAGATGACCGATTATTTGTTAATTTAGCAATGGTGTTAAATAAGAATCTAGGATTGTTTTGATTATTTTCTATCAGTTTGCGGAGGTGCTCAGCCCTGGCAGATTTTAAAGCCCTCCTATAGCTGGACATACTGTCTTTGTATGCAATTCTAAAGACTTCTAAATTAGTTTTTTTCCATTTACGTTCCAGGGCACGGGTTGCTGTTTTGAGAGCGCGGGTATGACTATTATACCACGGTGTAGTTTTATTCTCTCTAGTCTTTTTTAGTTTGATGGGTGCCACAGTATTTAAAGTGCTAGTAAAGATGGCATCCATACTGCTGGTTACTACATCAAGGTCATTTGCGTTTGCGGGTGCATTTCGAAGTAGAGAAAGATCAGGTAAGTTATTTATAAATTCATCTTTAGTGGATGGAACAATAGTTCTACTAGGACGATATATCGGAGCGGATCTGCTAATTTCAGGTAAACACAGCTTATATAGTAAGAGGTAGTGGTCTGTAATATCATCACTTTGTGGTATAATGTCTACATCAGTGACCTCAATTCCATAAGACAGAATTAGATCTAGTGTATGCTTTAGGCGATGAGTTGGACCAATAACATTTTGCTTTATTCCTAGTGAGACCAGCAAGTCCGTAAACGCGAGCCCTAACGTGTCGTTAGCGTCATCTATGTGGATGTTAAAGTCTCCTACAATTAGTATTTTATCAGTTTTAACTAGTAAGTCAGAGATAAAATCAGAAAACTCTTTTAGAAAATTGACATAGGGTCCTGGAGGTCTATATATGGTGATTAGAGCGAGAGATAACATAGGTTTTTGCATAGTGTTTGGAAGGACAACATTAAGCGCTAGTACTTCAAAGGAGCTAAACATAAGTCCGTTTCTCTGATTAACATTAAGAATATCACTAAAGATTGACGCAACTCCACCACCACGACCAGTTTGACGAGCCTCATGTTTATAGTTAGGGAATGAACTCCCTAACTACATCAGAACAGCAGAGTCACTTGCTGTCTTCAAGAAACGACTAAAAACTCAACTGTTTAGTCTCCACTTTCCTTCCTAATCTGCAACTGCCTCTCTGGCTATACCACTAACTGTACTCTCTCTCTCTCTCAAAAAAAAAATAAAATAAAATAAAATAAATTTTCTACTAATGTTTTGCTCTTAGACTTTTACACACCTGAAACTTGTCTATAGCGCTTGTTCACTGCTGCTCTTATAGTTGTGTAAATTGCTTCCTTGTCCTCATTTGTAAGTCGCTTTGGATAAAAGCGTCTGCTAAATGTAAATGTAATGTAAATGTAAATCTCTCAATGAACATGTCAGTGCCGTCAGAATGACAAGCCCCTGTGTCATTGTGTACGGATAAGACAGTCCGTCATGTTTAGGGCCAGACCGAATCTGTGGACATTTTTTGCCATTTCTGCGCAGAATTGTGTTAAAAATCTGCAGATTTATACTGAATTATTTTAGGAGTATCTTAACTAAAACATTATTATATTAAATAACAAGTAATACCTTTTTAACTTTTATTTAATGTTTAAAATGCAAATCCAATTAGATCCTCTTTATTTGGTAAACAAAGCAAGTCTCTCATATAATATATCTACTAAAAGACAGAAAATATTACTGTACAAACTGTATTGTGAATAAATCATATGAATATTTTCATATTAGTCAATAATATTATTGTAAATAATTGAAAAACTGAATATATATAGATTTACACACATTTACGCAAGTAAATAAACAGAATCAATGATGGGCTAAAAATCTGTGGAATTCTGCACACGTAGATTCTGTGTGGGCCTAGTCATGTTGTTAGTATAACAGTGTACTCTGGAGCGATGTTCTGATGTAAACTGTGGCTAATTTATTTATTTCTTTGCTGTTTGTACTGTAATTTGTTGCCAGATCATATCATTGTGATACAGAAAGGAAAAGACCAAAACAAAATGAGAAATGTGAACGTAAGACAATCTCCCTTCAGATACACCTCACCTTTATTAGACAAAGTCAAGATTGACCTGGGAGCAATTTACCAATTATAGATTTAGAAATAAAGTCTAATGGAAATGTATAGAAAAATGCATTATGGCTAAATATTATGACAACTTGTTCAACTTCTTATATATATATATATATATATATATATATATATATATATATATATATATATATATATAACTTGACATTAACTTTTTTCCTCACCACCCACTGCTCATTTACACAAGACAAAATTGTGTTGTTGGAAAATGTATTTTATATACTTAAATTTGACTTTTGCATGCTAAAGAACTTGAGTAAGAGACATTTTACTTGATTTGGGTCATTGAAATAACTCTGACTACCAATATTGTGATATAGATACCTGCTGTGGTCAACCTAAAACCTACAGTAGTTTGACATAAAACCAAAACAATACCCATTCTTGTCTTAGGACATTTTTATTAATCAAATGTTTTAATAACCGTAAGCTCATGACATGTTGAATTTATAGTATATTCTGCTGGTTTTAAACCTACAGAATAATGATAAATACTGTTACTGTATGTAACAATCATAACATTACCATTATGTCTTAGGACATCTTTGATTAACTTTTTATTACCTACACCAAATGTTGACTAATGAAGGTACAATTATAACAGCAATTTTTTTGTTAGACTACTTTATTGTCAAACCATGTTGCAAACAAATACATTCAACAGACTTGTATGACAGTGTATTGCTGTAGAGGACCAATAAAACACGAGACAGGTGTTTAGAAAGAGTATAGTTTATTTTGTTTGACCTGCAAACCTATCTAAACAAGATAAACTTTCAGAAAACAGCACGGAAACATTATAATGCGCGCGCTCGTAAACATAACCCGCGGTTGTCTTCAATAGTCCTTCTTTGCTCAACAACTGCTGAAAAACAAAGCAAAACATTACAACAGCCAGACATAAAGCTAAAACATAACAGTTACCATGGTTTCTATTTTAAACTATAGTAAACTAAAGTTTGAAACTAGTTTAAAATAGACGATGAGTGGGCCTCGCTGCTCCCACCCACCATAACCCTCGCAGCGGGGTCCCACTGCCGGCCTCCCGTGTTTCCCTGAGGGTCCTCAGGGCTTGTATTGATCCCTGCCTAGGGTTCACAAGCCGCCTCGCCCCAGGGAGTGCACGAGCTAACCGGGCGCCAGTCCGTGCCAGTGTTCACTGGAATGTTGCTCGGCGGCACATTTCGAGCAACAAACACGTAATATTCTTCGCGATATTGCGTTTATGTACGCAAACCGCAAGGAACTACAGCACAGACGGGCCCGAGTGAAGCTTCACGAAGCGGACTTCGTGAGATTGGCGTGGCTCCACTCGTACCGTCAGGTATTGAACTCACCTTGATCAAGTACAGACAGCAACACCGAGCGAACTGACAACGCCGAGTGAGAACCGATGAGCTTTATAGGAATGCAGATGCAAATGTTTACAATGCGACGTCACTGCCGTGAGTCTCGTTGTCATGGTGAGCGCTGAAGAGAGCACATCTCATTGGAGCACAGTACACAGACTCGGCAATTTCCGTCACGGCGAGTTGCGGTCGGCTGTGGACAAAAACATTAAATATATTAAATATATATTTTTACATTTTTGGTGCTGTGTAATATTCTGGGATGCAGTAGAACATGGAGACCGATGAATATAATTAAAGACAAATGCGGGACATTAGAACATACCAATGACTCTGACAAACTCCTAGTGGTGGTAAGCTTTTTATTATCCAAGATCGCCATCTAGCGGTCACATAACCTAATAGCATGTTACTTGCTACTAACCACCCCCATGGCCAAAACGTCCAGCATTTGTCCTTTTAATTATTTTATGTAATTTAATATTATATATTATATTTATTATCTAATTAATATAATATATTTATATTTAATATATATTCCAGTCACGTCTGTGTTTATGAGGCTGTTTGGTCAATTCATTCATTTCATTCTGATCAGATATCCGATCGCTTAAACCACTTCAGAAGGTAATCTGGGATGCATTCCAAATGAAACTGGACAGGTCTAATCAATTTTTAGACAAAATTCATATAAATAAATAAAATTATGACCTGGAGAAAGTCTGCCCTGCGCCTGAAACACCTGTAGGTGCACTTTTACAGCCACAATTCTATTAAAAACATGTTTACTATAAGCATAAAACATGTTCTAACTTTTCAGGCCTTTAGTCAGGGGCGTTCGGAAGACCCACCCTCACTGAGAAAGATCCAGAATTTGTCCCATACATGAGCTCAGTTGTCCTATTTTGACCGCTGCCATCATAAGTAATGAAAATAATCCATCGAAAACGTCTTTAAGACCAAATGGAATCCTCTGTCAGCTGTTGCTTCAGTGGGACTATAATCTGATGTAGGAGTCTTCTTTCACTACTGTATTGTTTTTAAACTGAGAAAACATTTACAGGTGACTTTATTCTAAATCTTGGACCTTATTTCTGAAATAAAAATGAGCAATAAAAAGGTGTGAAGCACCAGAAGCTGATCATATTAAGTTAATTTGAATATATTTTGGCTGTTGTTGATTTCCAGGAATTTTCAAATGTACTTTTTTTACCAAAGAGACTAGAAAATTCTGAACAATTCGTTATTATAGTTTTATTATTATTATTATTATTATTATCATTAATATGTTTTAATTATAATTTTTTATTGAAATGGCCAAATTGTGACAGTTGGACAGTGGAATGTGCTGGCCAGTTTGTTTGTTTTTTGTCTAATAAATGACAGTAGGCTACAGTTTTTTTACTTTAAAACTTTAACAGATTGCTATTTTTTCCTAATGATGTAATAAATTTGTGTTTTAAAAATTACTCTTGTTTAAATTTTTTTATTGCAATTGATTAGGAAATATTTTTAGTACATCATTAAAGTGTGCTTATGATGACATCTGACTAGTTAATCCAGCAAAAAAAAATCACTAAAATGCAGTAGTTATATCTTATAGTATTAATTAATTAATATTTGATCCATAACCCACAGTAAATAAAAATAGTAGTTAATAGATACATAAAAAGCAACAACATGCAAATAAAAAGACCTCAGCCTTTAATTTTTTTCATAGGATCGCGTATTAGATTAGTACATTAGATTAACAAAACAGACTGATTTTATAGCACCAGGTTAAACTTTCTGACTCCTTTATGGTAATCAAATACATTGAAAATAAATACAGGCCACAACTGAACATTGAGGATGATCTCCAAAATTAAACCAATAGACTTGTGCCGAAAACATGGTGTCCATCAGGCTCGTTGAGGTGAGGTTAATATTAAATTGTATGTTATTAAAATTAAATTAAATTAAATTAAATTAAAACATCCTTAGCATGGAGTCCTGTATAAGACTGAAATTTAATTCACAATGATTTAAAAAAAAAGACTTAAAAAGTCATGCATTTGAAATAGTGACTGACACCTACAGAAACCAGGGTTGTGATGTTTTATTCCACTGTGGATTTTTAGAGGTATCTGTTTTACAATACATGACTCTTCTTTTTTGTACTATCATGGTTACATCAAAATGAGTAGACTATAAAGTGCCTATATAATTATCAACTATAAAACTATAACTATAAAATAGTTATGGTAACTATAAAATTATCAAGCCAAAAAAATGTACAATCCAATTATGTAGACACTGCTATTTTTATAAAAGAATATGTGCAAATAAACATACACACTTTTGTCTTTGCAGACTTTTCGTCTTTGCATTAACTTGTGTTGTATTCCAGTTTTTCTCAGTCGCTTTGGTACATTTCTCAGATTTAAAATTTACAAAACAGTAAGTGCATTTCTCAAAACAGCACATACAAATAGCAAAACAGCATGGATTACCTGCAAAAGCCAGTCTCTTGCTTAAAATCCTTAGTTCTTCTCAAACTGGATTATTGCAACTCTCTGCTAGCCGGGCTTCCAGCTAATTCTATCAAACCTCTTCAGCTGCTTCAGAACGCAGCAGCACGAGTGGTCTTTGATGAACCCAAAAGAGCACATGTCACTCCGCTACTCACCCGTTTGCACTGGCTGCCAGTTGCTGCTCGCATCAAATTCAAAGCTCTGATGTTTGCTTACAAAGCGACCTCTGGCTTTGCTCCTTCGTATCTGCTCTCACTTCTGCAGATTTATGTGCCCTCCAGAAACTTGCGTTCTGTGAATGAACGTCGCCTCGTGGTTCCATCCCAAAGAGGGAAGAAATCACTTTCCCGAACTCTCACATTCAATCTGCCCAGTTGGTGGAATGAACTCCCTAACTACATCAGAACAGCAGAGTCACTTGCTGTCTTCAAGAAACGACTAAAAACGCAACTGTTTAGTCTCCACTTTCCTTCCTAATCTGCAACTGCCTCTCTGGCTATACCACTAACTGTACTCTCTCTCAAACTTGTCTATAGCACTTGTTCACTGCTGCTCTTATAGTTGTGTAAATTGCTTCCTTGTCCTCATCTGTAAGTCGCTTTGGATAAAAGCGTCTGCTAAATGACTAAATGTAAATGTAATGTAAATGTAAATCTCTCAATGTACATGTCAGTGCCGTCAGAATGACAAGTTCCTGTGTCATTGTGTACGGATAAGACAGTCCGTCATGTTTAGGACTAGACGGAATCTGTGGACATTTTTTGCCATTTCTGCGCAGAATTGTGTTAAAAATCTGCAGATTTATACTGAATTATTTTAGGAGTATCTTAACTAAAACCTTATTATATTAAATAAAAAGTAATACCTTTTTAACTTTTACTTAATGTTTAAAATGCAAATCCAATAAGATCCTCTTTTTTTGGTAAACAAAGCAAGTCTCTCATATAATATATCTACTAAAAGACAGAAAATATTACTGTACAAACTGTATTGTAAATAAATCATATGAATATTTTCATATTAGTCAATAATATTATCGTAAATAATTGAAAAACTGAATATATATAGATTTACACACATTTACACAAGTAAATAAACAGAATTAATGATGGGCCAAAAATCTGTGGAATTCTGCACACGTAGATTTTGTGTGAGCTTAGTCATGTTGTTAGTATAACAGTGTACTCTGGAGCGATGTTCTGATGTAAACTGTGGCTAATTTATTTATTTCTTTGCTGTTTGTACTGTAATTTGTTGCCAGATCATATCATTGTGATACAGGAAGGAAAAGACCAAAACAAAATGAGAAATGTGAACATAGGACAATCTCCCTTCAGATACACCTCACCTTTATTAGACAAAGTCAAGATTGACCTGGGAGCAATTTACCAATTATAGATTTAGAAATAAAGTCTAATGGAAATGTATAGAAAAATGCATTATTGGCTAAATATTATGACAACTTGTTCAACTTCTTTTATATATATATATATATATATATATATATATATATATATATATATATATATATATATATATATATATATATATATATATATATATATATATAACTTGACATTAACTTTTTTCCCTCACCACCCACTGGTCATTTACACAAGACAAAATTGTGTTGTTGGAAAATGTATTTTATATACTTAAATTTGACTTTTGCATGCTAAAAGAACTTGAGTAAGAGACATTTTACTTGATTTGGGTCATTGAAATAACTCTGACTACCAATATTGTGATATAGATACCTGCTGTGGTCAACCTAAAACCTACAGTAGTTTGACATTAAACCAAAACAATACCCATTCTTGTCTTAGGACATTTTTATTCATCAAATGTTTTAATAACCGTAAGCTCATGACATGTTGAATTTATAGTATATTCTGCTGGTTTTAAACCTACAGAATAATGACAAATACAGTTACTGTATGTAACAACCATAACATTACCATTATGTCTTAGGACATCTTTGATTAACTTTTTATTACCTACACCAAATGTTGACTAATGAAGGTACAATTATAACAACTATTTTTTGTTAGACTACTTTGTCAAACCATGTTGCATACAAATACATTCAACAGACTTGTATGACAGTGTATTGCTGTAGAGGACCAATAAAACACGAGACAGGTGTTTAGAAAGAGTATAGTTTATTTTGTTTGACCTGCAAACCTATCTAAACAAGATAAACTTTCAGAAAACAGCACGGAAACATTATAATGCGCGCGCTCGTGAATATAACCCGCGGTTGTCTTCAATAGTCCTTCTTTGCTCAACAACTGCTGAAAAACAAAGCAAAACATTACAACAGCCAGACATAAAGTTAAAACATAACAGTTACCATGGTTTCTATTTTAAACTATAGTAAACTAAAGTTTGAAACTATAGTTTAAAATAGACGATGAGTGGGCCTCGCTGCTCCCACCCACCATAACCCTCGCAGCGGGGTCCCACTACCGGCCTCCCGTGTTTCCCTGAGGGTCCTCAGGGCTTGTATTGATCCCTGCCTAGGGTTCACAAGCCGCCTCGCCCCAGGGAGTGCACGAGCTAACCGGGCGCCAGTCCGTGCCAGTGTTCACTGGAATGTTGCTCGGCGGCACATTTCGAGCAACAAACACGTAATATTCTTCGCGATATTGCGTTTATGTACGCAAACCGCAAGGAACTACAGCACAGACGGGCCCGAGTGAAGCTTCACGAAGCGGACTTCGTGAGATTGGCGTGGCTCCACTCGTACCGTCAGGTATTGAACTCACCTTGGTCAAGTACAAACAGCAACACCGAGCGAACTGACAACGCTGAGAGGGAACCGACAAGCTTTATAGGAATGCAGATGCAAATGTTAACAATGCGACGTCACTGCTGTGAGTCTCGTTGTCATGGTGAGCGCTGAAGAGAGCGCACCTCATTGGAGCACAGTACACAGACTCGGCAATTTCCGTCACGGCGAGTTGCAGTCGGCTGTGGACAAAAACATTAAATATATATTTTTACATTTTTGGTGCTGTTTAATATTCTGGGATGCAGTACAATATGGAGACCGATGAATATAATTAAAGACAAATGCGGGACATTAGAACAGACCAATGACTCTGACAAACTCCTAGTGGTGGGAAGCTTTTAATTATCCAAGATCGCCATCTAGCGGTCACATAACCTAATAGCATGTTACTTGCTACTAACCACTCCCCATGGCCAAAACGTCCAGCATTTGTCCTTTTAATTATTTTATGTAATTTAATATTATATAATATATTTATTATCTAATTAATATAATATATTTATATTTAATATATATTCCAGTCACGCACTTTTACTGCCACAATTCTATTAAAAACATGTTTACTATAAGCATAAAACATGTTCTAACTTTTCAGGCCTTTAGCCAGGGGGGTTCGGAAGACCCACCCTCACTGACAAAGGTCCAGAATTTGTCCCATACATGAGCTCATTTGTCCTATTTTGACTGCTGCCATCATAAGTAATGAAAATAATCCATCGAAAAAGTCTTTAAGACCAAACGGAATCCTCTGTCGGCTGTTGCTTCAGTGGGACTATAATCTGATGTAGGAGAAGTCTTCTTTCACTACTGTATTGTATTTAAACAGAGAAAACATTTACAGGTAACTTTATTCTAAATCTTTGACCTTATTTCTGAAATAAAAATGAGCAATAAAAAGGTGTGAAGCACCAGAAGCTGATCATATTAAGTTAATTTGAATATATTTTGGCTGTTGTTGATTTCCAGGAATTTCAAATGTACTTTTTTTAACCAAAAAGACTAGAAAAATTCAGAAGAATTCATTATTATAGTTTTTTTTATTATTATTATTGTTGTTATTATTGTTATTATTAATATGTTTTAATTAGTATTTTATTGAAATGGCCAAATTGTGACTGAGGACAGTTGAATGTGCTGGCCAGTTTGTTTTTTGTCTAATAAATGACTGTAGGCTAAAGTTTTTTACTTTAAAACCTTTAACAGATTGCTATTTTTTCCTAATGATGTAATAAATTTGTGTTTTAAAAATTAGTCTTGTTTAAAAAAAAATTTTATTGCAATTTTTTAGGAAATATTTTTAGTACATCATTAAAGTGTGCTTATGATGACACCTGACTAGTTAATCCAGCAAAAAATTCACTAAAATGCCATATTTAAATCTTATAGTTAACTAGAAACTGAGTCGTATAGCTGCAAAAAGGTCCACTTTTTGAGAAAAAAAGAACCATCTCTTTCACTAGGCAGGCTACGGGCCTGATATTACTTATCATGATACGATATTATCACAATACTTAGACAATATATTATTGATCATGTTATGATTCCCGCGATATGATATTATCATGATTCTTGATACGCAATAGTTTATTATTGTGATTTTAATTAAATTGCAATTACTCTATTGCAGTTTACGACTTTTTTTTTCAACTGTTTTAACAAACATTTCTCTGTTTGTTTATCTCACTTTAATTTTATTGCTGCACTGCAAAATAAGATTTGTCAAGCAGACAAACCGACCAATACTTTAATCAAAATCTGTCATAAATTCTGTATGCAACTTTTTGCAATGTCGGCCTTTTTTGTAACTAATTGCTTTGCTGAAGGCCACGTGGCTCCAGAAAATACCACCATCTAGTATACAGTAAAGAAATTGATTAAATTATTCAATCAAATAGAATAATAAGATATTGGTCATATATCAATAATATGGGTGACAGTATTGATATTGGACAAGTTAGTAATAATGAAAACCAACTTTGTTTGAAGTATATCAAGACCTTAAGCCAGAACTGAATACTTACGTGCGCACAAAAAAACAAAAATAACGACTTTATTGATCAGTTTCTTCTCCTCAGTGTCAGTAATGTGTATTGTACACATTTACATGTCACACTTGGTCGATCTGCTGACGGATTATCTCAGATGTGTCTGTTCTTCATTTATACCAGAGAAAATGTGCTCGGGCATCCAGTATATAAATTAATTTATCAGACAGTTTTGTCTTACAATTGAGGAGGCATTCAGCAATTCAACAAGAGGAGGCAATACACACAAGAAGTGCTAATTATACAAAGGATCTGTTAATTCTCAGAGGATGAAGTGCTAGAATTAGGAGAGGGGGTGTTTTTTTTAATAGAGATAGAAGAGTGTTTCTACAGGTGGTTTGTCAAGCCCACTGCCCTGTGTGAAGCGCACTTCATTAATGCATTGTGTATTTTTTTGTAAGAATGTGTCTGGTGCAAGTTTCGGTTAAATTGTCAGACATGAAAGAGTGTGTGTGTGTTTTTTACAGGTGGTTTGTCAAGCCCACTCACCTGTGTGAGGCATGCTAGTTTTAGGGTTCTTGTGTGGTGAGGTGGGGGAATATACATCAGTGCATAGTGCTCCTGAGCGTGCGCAATATACTGACACTGAGGAGAAGAAACTGTTAAATGAGAATCATCACGTTATTTTTATGTACAAAAGTATTCTCATATTTTGAAAATTTAACAACTGAAGGCATATTGTCTGTTTTGGATTATATCTATTTTATTTTATTTGTATTTTTCTGGACTTTGAACGAGTCGGGAGGATGAAGGAGCTCTTCGATTTCACCTAAAACATCTTCATTTGTGTTCTGAAGATGAATAAAGGGATTCAGGGGTTTGGAACGACATGATGGTGAGTAATTTTAATTTTTAGGTGAACTAACCCCATAACGCTCACTGTTAATCAGTTGAATGCATAATTGTTGAACAGAAAAGTTGTTTGTTTGTTTGTTTGTTTGTTTATAAAGACGCTGTACTTTAGTATGAATATTGAATATGAGACCTACAAAACCATGAACCACTTGGCCATTTTATTGAAAACCGACAAACTAAATCTCTGGATTTGGAAAACCAACATGAGTTAAAACGACGTCCACAACATTGTCTACTTCACAAAACATCCAGTCTAAAACAATTTTCTTGGTTAAGGCTTGTAATCAAGTTTATGCATCTGATTCTCTAACTACTACACTTATTTTGAACGCATGACTAGTACAAAACCCTTTTAATAAACTCGACCACCATTTTCAAGGCAGAGAATGAAAGACACTTCAGCAATGTTTCTCTTTTTTAAAAAATGACAATAACAGTAAAAATTGTACGTATCGGCAAGTGAAATGTGTAATATTTCATCTCTACGATACTGTTACACGATCTGCTCATAATACTTTCATGGTAATAAGGCTGTTAAAAATATTAAACTATACATCAGTAGGGCTTTCATCCATATAGTTTCTATAAAACGTCTGAATCATACGTTCATCAAAATACAGTGTTGTGTGGGTCATTTAAAGGGCTGTGTCTTCAGATCCAAACAGTTTGATGGCCGTTTCTCTGCCGTCACAGGCGGGACCAGTCCCATCAAAATCTGGAGGAAGGATTTCAGCTCCGAAGTCCCTCAAGTAGCCATCTAGCTCGTCTCCATGAACAAAAACCTAGCAGATAAACATTTTGAAAGTGGTGCACATCTTTAGTCATGTCATTTCAATATGGTGTGATTATATTCAGGTACAAGAAACTGGTTTCAAATTAATTACAAGGTGTCAAGTCCAAATTCTGGGTGGCTCAGTGGTTAGAACTGTGGCCTCACAGCAAGAAGCTTGCTGGTTCGAGTCCCGGCTGTATCAGTTGGCATTTCTGTGTGGATTTTTTATGTTCTCACAGTGTTGGTGTGGGTTTCCTCCGGCTACTCCGGTTTCTCCCACAGTCCAAATACATGTGCTGTAGGTGAATTGAATAAACTAAATTGGCCATAGTGTATGAGCGCGAATGAGTGTGTACGGATGTTTCCCAGTACTGGGTTCCAGCTGGAAAGGTATCCGCTGTGTAAAACATATGCTAGATAAGTTGGCGGTTCATTCTGCTGCGGAGACCCCTGATGAATAAAGGGACTAAGCCAAAGGAAAATGAATAAATGTCCAAATTCTAAGAAAAAAGTCAAATAACATCTACGATTTTTTTTTGCAAGATTTAGATCGAATTCTATAAAAAAGTAAGATTTGCTAGATTTTATGTCAGGATTTTAAGAGTCAATATTCAGTAAATTAAGTTTTCTCAAGAAAATAAGGAAAAGTTAATTGAGAATTCCAAGAAAACAAGTAAAATTACATTTACCATGAAAAAGAAAAGACAATAATAAAATAATAAGAGATAATAATAATAATAATTAGCTCAGAATTCTAAGAAAAAAATGTAAAGTTGTAAAATGTCATCCAAGAAAAACTAAATCGAAATTGTGAGGTGGCAACTAAGAAAAAGTCCAGAATCAAAGATGTGTGATGCTGTATCATTGTTCTAAAAATGAAAAAACTAAATTATGCAAAAAAAAAAAAAAACCTAAAATATATGAAAAACACAGAATTGGAACATGAAAAAAAGAATGTAATCCAAAACAAACGGAAATAAATTAGATTAAAAGTCAAAATTGTGAGATAGAAACTCAGAATTCAGAGCAAAAACTGTCAATCTAATTGTTAAATGTAAGCATTGGATTAAGAAAAGAAAAAAAAAACTCAAATAATAATAATTTAAAAACTCTGAATTGCAAGATGTAACCTTAGAATGGTAAGAAGAAAAGTCTGAACTGTAAAATAAGAATAAAAAACTGGAAAAAGTGCATATACACATATCTTTATATGCGTGATTATATTTAGGCAGAACAAACTTGTTTCAAAATTAATTTTAAGAAATTAATCAATAGTTGGTGTAAAGTGTACAGCACTTTAAATGTACTACAAGATGTAAATAGAGTTCTATGAAAAAGGAAGATTTTATCCCAGAATTTCAAGAATAAATATTCAGTACATTAGGCTGTCTAAAAACAAAATAAGAACAAGTAAATTGAGGGGAAAAAATAGTTAAAGCTGCAAAATATATTGTTAAAAAATTATAAGAAAAAAAAATATTTTAAGATTTTGTTTTTGGCATTTATTTGACAGGACAGTCGGTTGATAGGAAATGAATTGAGAAAGAGAGGGGGGTAGGATTGGGAAAGGTCCATGAGCCAGGATTCGAACTCTGAGTTCGAACCAGGATGCCCGGAGTGTTGCTGTACCATACTGTATGTCGGAGCACTAACCACTGAGCTATGGCGCCGACAATAAATCACAATTATGAGACCAAATTATATGAAAGGAAGCATGCAAACTGAATTTTGAGAAAGTTAAAACACATAAAATGTAATCTAAAATAAAATGAAATAAATGACGAGCTAAAAGCTCAACATTGTGAGAGGTAAATTCAGAATTCAGAGCAAAAACTTTTAATAGAATTGTTAAATGTAAACTTTGTATAAAAAAAAGTTGAAACTCAGAATTTGCAATGTAAACCCAGATGTAATATCAGAAGGATAGGAAGAAAAGTCAGAATTGTAAATAAGCAACAACAACAACAAAACAGGAAAAAGTGAAGTCAAATCACAGTTGTGAAGTGAAAGTTAGAAAAATCTAAGAAAGAAAATTATGAGAAAAAATGCTAAATTGCTAAATGTTACTGGATTTCAGAATGTCATTCAGAATTATAAGTAAAAAAATATATTAACTGGCATGAGCTCAAAATTTTGAGATGTAAACTCAGAATTCAGAGAGAATTGAAGTTGTTTTTAGCTTTATTCTGTGGCAGAAATGAGCTTCATTCATGCTTTCATTTGCTTATGATATGATTGATCACTCTTCAGACTCCTCTCACCCTCTCCAGCAGTTTGCTCTTCATGAAGGGCTTCACCACGTTGTAGGTGGTTGTGAAGTACCAGGGCTGGTGGATCACGTGCACCGCCTTAAACCGGGCCGGAAAAGAGTCCTGAATCACACAGAGTCAAAAATTCATCTTCTAATGGGGGTTTTCACAATGATTCTGTATAGAATCCTTTTTGTCTCCCAAAAAACAAATCTGTGCACAGTTGTAAAAATAACCTTCTTTTTTATAGCTTAAAGGACATTCTGTGAATATTTTCGAGTTCTTAATGGAACCATAGATATACCAACACAATCTCACGCCAATTCGTAACTTTTTTTTTAGTGGCTAATTCGTACGAATTCGTACGATCTAATTCGAACAATTTAGTACGATTTGCTCATCCTCCAATGACGGTTGGATTTAGGGGCGGGGTTAGGTGCCACGCCTCCTTTTTAAAATCGTACCATTTCGTACGACTGAACTCGTACGAATTCGTACGAATTAGCCACTAAACTGTCAAAACGTAAAATACTTACGTTTTCTCGTGAGATCAGGCTGGATATACCAGTAAAAGAACCTGTGGTTTTCAAGAGTGAAAGTATTAAAGGAACTTAAAAAACTGTTTTAAACTGCACTAAAACACACATCCTTGTTTGACGTGTGATACAATTTTTAACCTTAACATTACAAACACACCTTTTTTGAAAATAGGCTGACTGTAGAATTAACCAGTTGAGTTTTACCATTTTAATCCATTCAGCCGAGTTAAAAGAACAGAAATGTTTCAGAAAATGCTAGACTTTCCACTATTATTTTTAAACTTTTATACAAGACAAAATAATACCATAAAAATGATACAAATTAATAAATAATAAAATACTGATAAATACCATAACTTATTAATGGTATTATTAATAGTAAATAATAATAATATGTTAATAAATGATTTAAAAAAGAGAGAAGGAAGTTGATTCAATCAGTGGACAAACTTAGAAGAGAGTCAAAATATGTTATGTGGGGTTGCCATTTATTATTAAAAGAGACATAACTGGCATATCGAGAACATCTGATCTGTTACTCCTGGTAAAGGTACTTTTAGCTTAGCTTAGCATAGATAATTGAATCAAATTAGACCATTAGCTTCTTGCTCAAAAAAAAAAAAAAAGTTTCCTATTTGAAGCTTGACTCTCCTGTAGTTACATCATGTACTAAGACTGATGGAAAATGGAAAGTTCCTATTTTCTATACTCGTATTCTGGTGTGATCAAGCAACTTTGCTGCTGTACAATGGCTGCTACGCATTTGTTTGTTATGTATAAGGGCCCTCTAGTGGGGAAAATGACACACCGACCTTTAAGATTATTGATATTTAAAGGCTGATATTTAAAGTGCATGGGGATGGTCTGGCGCAGTCTTTGCACATTCGGTCAACATATTTAACTATATGTTGCAACGACATGTAGCGCATGCTCTGTGATTGGTCAACTTGGTAGTGTTGACAAATGTTGGCAGGGCTGAGATCCGCAGAAGAGGAGCGAGCCCATTGGCGTGAGTGTTTAAGTGTCAGGTCTCGTTAAGGAGCTCCAGATGGAGACTTTTGTTGTGTGTTTACTTTATAATTGAAGTTGTTGGACATCTGCCGGTTCCCGCCTCTGAATGAGCGAGTTTGAGGCTACTTGTACATTTAGGCTGCATTTACACTGCAGATCTTGATGGTCAATTCCAATTTTGAGACTGTATGCGATTTTTGTTTTGCTGACTTGCTTACATCATCTTTTAAAAGTGACTCGTATCCAATCGTCTGCATTTACACAGCACACGGCAAAGGCGCAATGACCAGGAAAAAAAGAGCGGGCGCTGATTGACAGCTGATAATAAAAGAGCACCCCTTTCTCCGTTCCTGTATTTAATCTGTTCACATGTTTGTTTGTTTTTTTGTTAATTCTTTTTGACACGCTGCTTTACTATAGTTTATGACAGAAAAAGTTTTTATTTGGCCATCTTCTTTTAATCTAGCCATTTTAAACCTTAATATAATGCCCATTGCGTGATTTATGCATGTGACGAATGCCACAGTTTTATATTCGTTTATATTGGTTACGTGGCGGATGTTATGCTCTCTTTCTCAGGGTTTAATTTTTTTTATTTCTTTTGACAAGCTGTTTTACTATAGTTTGTGACAGATAAGTTCTCATTTGTCATCTTCTTTTAATCAATGCCTTTTAAACCAGTACACATCTTAATGTAATGTCCATGGCGTGATTTATGCATGTAGTTTTATATTAGTTTATATTGGTTACGCCGCAGATATTGCGCACTCTCGCTCTCGAGCTTAAATATTTGTGCTACATAACATGACAAAAAGCTTTTTTTAGTCCTCGTGTTGAGATTTAAGGTTTGGGATTGTGCTGAAGTCTGTTCTGAAATGAAAGCTTTATACTTGATGTCATTCGCTATGGTTTTTAATGATGTGCAAGTTGCATTGACAGGTGAAAAGCTGATCTACCTGTTTGCACTGCATACACAAGGGCGCGGATATGATTCATATCGGATACATTTCCACATATAAACAAGGCCTGAATCTGATTTGGGTAAATCGGAATCCATGTGATGTTTTTTTTTTCTGCTTACATGTACAGTTGAAGTCAGAATTATTAGCCCCCTGAATTATTAGCCTGCCTGTTTATTTTTTTCCCCAATTTCTGTTTTAACGGAGAGATTTTTTCTCAACACATTTCTAAACATATTAGTTTTAAAAACTCATTTCTAATAACTGATTTAATTTATCTTTGCCATTTAAAGGCTTAACTAGGTTAACTAGGCTGGTTAGGGTAATTAGGCAAGTTATTGTAGAATGATGGTTTGTTCTGTAGACAGTCAAAAAAAATAGCTTAAAGGGGCTAATAATATTGACCTTAAATGGTTTTTAAAAAATTAAAAACTGCTTTTATTCTAGCCGAAATAAAACAAATAAGACTTTCTCCAGAAGAAAAAATATTATCAGACATACTGTGAAAATTTCCTTGCTCTGTTAAGCATAATTTGGGAAATATTTGAAAAATAAAAAGAAATTAAAAGAGGGGCTAATAATTCTGACTTCAACTGTACATGGGCCATATCTGATCTGTGCCACGTGACAGAAATAAAATCGGAATTGAGTCACTTTAACCATGCAGTGTAAGGTTAGCCTAGGTTAGCATTACAGGTATTTCCTGTGTAAATAAAACACCCACAGAGAAACTCAACAGTGACAGAAACCCCACTGCAGCTAGCGTTTTGGAAGTGTTATTGCGGAGCAGCACAAACAGAATGCAGAAGTATAAATGCAAGGCATGCGTTGTTGGTTAAGGAGGTCACTCGACTCAGAAATATAATTCAAACTTTAACCTCCAAATAAATCATTTTGATTTCATGGGAACTTTCGGAAGCTGTCACCTGTAACATGTCCACCATCTTCTTCAGCTCCGTGTGTTTGATTCCAGACGCGTGCTGCATCGTGAAACCCTTGAAGTTCTCAATGAGGACGAAGCCGTTGATTTGGGTCTCTTCGTTTTCTAGAAGTTTCTCAAGGATTACACAGTAGGCGCGCAGAGTCTGTGACAGGGTCGAGACAGGGTTATCATGTTTAAATGAAAACATAAAAAGATTTATGCCACTTGCAATAAAATGTAATTAACTGAAAGGGATTCACTGAAATAAATTCACTGACAGAATTGAAAAATAAATTAAGTTAAAATAATAGCCTAGTGGTTAGCGCGTCGACTCATAGCACCCAGGTGCTTGCGGCGACCTGAGTTCAATTCCCGGCTCAAGGTCCTTTGCCAATCCTTCCCCTATCTCTGCTCCCCACACTTTCCTGTCTGTAAATCCCCACTGTCCTGTCAATAAAGGTGAAAACTCCTAAAAAATAATTATAATAAATAAATAAAAAAATACAAAAATTTAATTAGTAAGTAGTAGAAATTGTTTTGGTAAGTCTCCAATTTAAAATATGACCATTTGCTTCCGTGTTTGTGGTGGTGGTCCTTCTGTTGACGTCAACCCGAAGGCTTCCAACTGTATATTAATATCGTTAACCACGCCTCTCTTACGTTAGTTTGCTATGATAAAATGTTGCGCAAAAGAAAGCCCCGCCTCTTACTCAATATTCAGTTTCAGTTGGAAGTACAGTTTCAGTCAAAATAATTCGCCCTTCTGTGATTTTTATTTTTTTTTCTTCAAATATTTCTCAATTGATGTTTATCAGAGCAAGGAATTTTTCACAGTATTTCCTATAATATTTTTTCTTCTCGAGAAAGTCTTATTTGTTTTATTTCGACTAGAATAAAAGCAGTTTTTATTTGTTTTTTTTTTTTGTTTTTTTACTATTTTAAGGTCAAAATTATTAGCCCCTTAAGCTATATTTGTTTTCGATTGTCTACAGAACAAACCACTGTTATACAATGACTTGCCTAATTACCCTTACCTGCCTAATTAACCTAATTAACTTAGTTAAGCCTTTAAATGTCACTTTAAGCTGTATAGAAGTGTCTTGAAAAAATATCTAGTCAAATATTATTTACTGTCATCATGACAAAGATAAACTAAATCAGTTATTAGAAATGAGAAGGTCCACACGGAATCTGCGTGCACAGATTTCCGCAGATTTTCAGCCCATCATTTATTCTGTTTATTTACTTGTGCAAATGTGTGTAAATTTATATTTAATCAGTTTTTTAATTAATTTCAGTAATATTGTTGACTAATATGAAAATATTCAGATGATTTATTTACAATACAGTTTGTAAAGTAATATTTTCTGTCTTTTAGTAGATATATTATTTAGAAGACTTGCTTTGTTTACCAAATAAAGTGGATCTAATTGGATTTGCATTTTAAACATTAAATAAAAGTTAAAAAGGTATTACTTTTTATTTAACATATTAAGGTTTTAGTTATGATACTTCCAAAATCATTCCACATAAATACACAGATTTTTTTTTTTTACAAAATTCTGTGCAGAAATAGCAAAAATGTCCACAGATTTCGTCTGGCCCTAGAAATAAGTTATAAAAATTATTATGTTTAGAAAATTTACTTCCATTAAATAGAAGTATACAGGGGGGCTAATAATTCAGGAGGGCTAATAATTCTGACTTCAACTGTACATAAACATGTTGCAGTCTCTCTCAACTCCCGATTCATGCAGACTTTACCGGTTTAAAAAGAATGGCTAGTGTTTGTGTAAATGTGGTTGTTTAACTCCTCAGCCGTGCCTCATCAAAGGTGACCTCCTCCAGGTCCCAATTGTCGATGTTGAAGAGCAGCACCACTCGGCCGTTCTTGTCTCTGGTGGAGAGGATTCGTGGGTAACCGGCTTCAATAGTGCTGCGCACGGTCTCCGGGGTTAAATTCTCAAACAGCTCCGGATAGTCTCGCCGAAAACGCACATAACCTGACCAAAAAATAAATCAATAAGAGGGTGAAAAACAGACTATACTCATGATCTGTAGAATGCAAATGAAAATGAAAACTACACTGCTTTATTTCTAGTGTAAATATTTAAAAATTCTTAAAACAAGAAGCATTTTCTAGGCAAGCACAAAACACTGTCTTGTTTTAAAAAACAAAATGCCAAATCTATGAGTTTTTCCTATTTAAAAAAAACTAGCTAAATAATATTAAACAAGCTAAATAATCTGCCAATGTTGTAAGCAAAATAATCTTACATCAAAAGGAAAACAAGACTATTTTGCTTACTTCATTGACAGATTATTTTGCTTGTTTTAAGGTAAAACTCATCTAATTTTGGCATATTATTTCTTAAAACAATACACTATGTTTTGCTTGTCCAGAAAATGCTTCTTGATTTATGAATGTTTAGATATTTGGACTAGAAACCAGACAAAAACATCTAAGTAAGAAATGTATTTTTTTTTCTCTTGACTTTCAGTAGAGATTTAAATAACATCTCAGTCAATTTGTCATAAGTTCAAAGTCATATATTACAGTCATCGGATTCTTCAAAGACCAAATCATCTGAGCTGCCTTTTTTTTCTCGTGGGGCGGTTTCAGCTTTAATAGATAGGAGGGAAAGTATTGGGAGCAGAAAGACAGGGAAAAAGATCAGCTAATCACCTCGAGCCTGGAATTGAAATCAGGTCACCGTGTGCACCTCATATGTGTCGACACATTTGACAGGCTATTGGTGCCAACATAAAAATACATTTTAGCCTCTGTCATGTTTATTAGATGAAATGTTCATCATACTTGAAAAATCAGTTGACGTGGTGCATCAAACCCAAAAGAACCTTGACACAAATAATGACACTTTTATGGACGTCATTTTGTGAATTGGTGTGCACATCCACTTAGCTGTTTGTTTAGTCACATGGTGTTAAACATTGGCGACAAGTGCAAGCAGAAATCGAACCTAGAGTGAGAACATTGTTTACAGATTTTTAATGAATTCAAAATGGTAAGGTAACAATTACCAACCATTTTTTATATGTGTAGTTTTTTTTTTTTTTTTTTTTTTTTTTGCTTAAAGGGAACCTATGCCCCTTTTTACAAGAGAAAATTAGACTCTGATGTCCCTAGATTGTGTATATGTGAAGTTTCAGCTCAATACCACGCAAATATTTTTTTATAACTCTTTGAAACTGACCCTTGTAGGCTTTGATCCTAATTGTGCTGTTTTGGTTACTGCCGCTTTAAACTCCTATGCTTTAGCACAGCAGCGGATTCAAAAACAGGACTAACGTTATCTCTGTGAAGAACTGAATATGTATAAAGAAATGTCTTAGAAAAAGGCAGTCTATGGAAACTAGTGTTGTGATACTGGAATTTGATACCAATCGGTAGGGCCATGCAGAATCTGTGGACATTCTTTACTATTTCTGCTGAGAATTTTGTAAAAAAAAATCTGTGGATTTATGTGGAACGATTTTAGGAGTATCAAAACTAAAAACTTAACAAATTAAAAAAAAAAAGTATTCATTTTTAACTTTTATTTAATGTATGCAATCCAAATCCAATTAGATCCACTTAATTGGTAAACAAAGCAAGTCTCTCATTTAATATATCTACTAAAAGACAGAACATATTACTTTACAAACTGTATTGTAAATAAATCAAATTAACATTTTAATATTAATATTATTATCACAAATAATATTAGTGGAATAATTTAAAAACTGCATAAATATGAATTTACACACATTTACACAAGTAAATACATAGCCTCAGTGATGGGCTAAAAAGCTGAGGATTCCGTGTGGGCCTATCAATCGGTACTGAAATTATTAAAACGTTCATTTCCTGCTAACATTTGAGCACTGTTGAGCGCGTTCTTAAACAGCGCTGACTTGCCATTGTGTTCCCTTGCTCAACAGAAATTACTGTGATTGGCTGTGAAGGTCATCAGTTCACCGAACTCACCACTGTTTACGAGTGTAACCACAGATACAGGGACACTGGAGCATTTTAAAGCTGCGAAAATCAGCTGATCTGTCTATAAGCTGACATACGAGCAATCTGCTGATGAATTTACTGATCGTAACGGCTTTAAAATACTCCAGTGTCCCTGTATCTGTGTTTGCAATCAGTAAACAGTGGTGAGTTCGGTGAACTGATGACCTTCACAGCCAATCACAGTCATTTCTGTTGAGCATGTGAACACAATGGCAAATCAGCGCTGTTTAAGAACTAGCTCAACAGCGCTCAGATGTTAATAGGAAATGGACGTTTTTAAAATTTCATTACTGATTGATAGGTCTAATATTAATATTACAAGTCAAATATTATTTACTGTCATCATGGTAAAGATAAAATAAATCAGTTATTAGAAATGAGTTATTAAAACTATTATGTTTAGAAATGTGTTGAAAAAAATCTCTCCGTTAAACAGAAATTGGGGAAAAATAAACAGGGAGGCTGATAATTTAGCGGGCTAATAATTCTGACTTCAACTGTAAATAAAAAACCCCCATAAAATCTGTATAATATTTTTCATTCCATCTCTGTGTCTTTTGCAGCATTTTTGCAGTATTATGGCCCGGTTCTCATGCGGTGAGATGTTCAGTCATGTGTGTGAGTGTTTGCCATGTTTCTGTGGTCTCTGTGTGTGTATTAAAAATGTCAGCTAGTGTGAAACACACAGATGATCAAAGGCCAGTCTGTCTGTCTGTTCTCTGAGAAACACAACCTGCCCTATTTGTGCACAAAGGCTCTCTTTGAAAGTTTTGCGAACGCCCCAATTAAAGCGAAGAATTTCCCCGTCCTGGGTCCGAGGACACACAGATGAAGACAAAAGCACATTTAGATGGACACAATCGCACAGTCTGGCAGGGAGACAATGGAGAAAATGTGTGAATGTATGAAATGAAACACTTCACCTTTCATGAGCTCGTGTGCTCTGGCCACGTCAAACTTGCGCGCACGTATGAATCTCAGGAGTAGGGAATCAGGCTGCTTGCCGAATTTGTCTTGCACAGTTTTGGCCAGCTCGTCTCCTTCGCTTGCCTTGTCTTTTATCATGGCTCTGAGCTCCTTTATAGCAGACACTCTCTTCTCATCTGTTTCGTTCAGCTCATCTTTAGCCTTTGGGATGCAGGAAGATCAATTTCAATTTATGCACAACTGAAATATTTAGGTCTAAACTTTAGGCTGTACACAGCATAACAATAGATTATTGCTAATAAATCATTTTCAGCCTCTTAAACTGTACATTAAAAATAAGTATTGAACACGTCACCATTTGTCTTATAGAAAACATATTTATAACGGTGCTGTTGACTTGAAATTTTCACGGGATGTTGGTAACAACCAATGAAATTCATATATACAAAGAAAACTAATGAAGTTATGTGAAATCAAATGAAATGACTTTGGAAAAAAATAAACACATGAAGAAAGGGGGGGGGGGGGTGTAGAAAGGCAGTGAAAGCCCAGACAGCAGCTGAAATCTCTCAATAAATAAATATTAGCTTCTTTAGTCCAACATCTACATTATCAAGATGAAACCAGAGTGGACATTTCAGCAAGACAATGATCCAAAACACAGCCAAGGAAAACCTCAAATGCTTTCAGAGAAAGAAAATCAAGCTGTAGAATGGCCCAGCCAATCACCTGACTTGAATCCAAT
>NC_079441.1:12116670-12156670 GCF_903798145.1 Danio aesculapii
AAGTGAAACCAGAATAATGCCCAAATATACATAAAAGAGAAATATTTACAATAATAAACATAATATAATAAAGTAGAAAATTCAAGCAAAGTGTCAAACAAAAATTAGTTAAACTCGAGTAAGGGAACGATAGTGAAGCCAAACAAAAGAAAGAAATATAACAAAACCATTCTAACTCATTAATACCTCGCTAGAAACTGATAAAAGAAAAGAAAAGGTCTTCAGTGCCGAGCGCCATATTCGCCAAAGATGACGTTCACCTCTTACCTGATGTCTTTAGCAATACATTTTCTACATGTTTGCAAAATGGAAGTTGTACGACATCTTCCCTATCCACCTTACTCCGAGAAAAGAGTGAACTTAAGGAGGTATAGCTTAATATGACGGGAAAGAGCTGAGCCAAGAAGTAACTGACAAATCAATCGAAATAAAAATGAACACAAACACAAAATTTCTCAAAGTGGGCAAAAGTAATGCGAAATAATTTTTCACCATTTTTCACCAAAATTTCACCATTTCCTGATCTGAACCGCTCTCGGGTAAAAAATGTTTCTTACAAACATATTGTTGTTGCTTGTTAGCAGACCACTGTAATGCACAAATGTGGGCCCTCAAGCATTTTAACGATCTAGGTGCAAAGTCTAAATCTAAAGCACCTTAATGAAGCTGTGCTATCATCACAGGGAAATGGAAACAAAACCTTTATTGCAGCACATTTATAAATGCATGTCTCCGAACATGTCTACTGATGACTTATGTTTCCGAACAAATCTTCTTCTTACACTTGTTTTAATTATAGTTTGCAACACAACATGGCATCTCTCTGCCATCTGAACACTGTAACAGGTAAAAACAGTCTTCGAAGCTACAGTACCATGCATATTAATGAAGTTGCACCTCATACACAATAGAGTGCGCTGATTGATCCGAACCAAGTTTCTCATGAATTAATGCTGAAAACTCAAAGACGTCACGTTGTACATCCAGTCTACATGCTGGAATTTACAGAAGGATCTCATGGCTGTGACGTAGCTTCAAAATTTCAAATCGGAACAACGAAATACTGCAAAAAACAACCAAATTTCACTTTTTTGTCAAATATATGTGTGCTAATAGTGTTTTTGGCAACGTGGGACACATATATGACTGTCAACATCCAGTGGTGTAAAGTAACAAATTACAAATTCTCAGATTACTGTAATTGAGTTGTTTTTTTTCTCAGGAATTGTAATTTATTAAGCAGTTTTAAAAATGTTTACTTTTACTTTCCCTTGAGTACATTTTTAGTGCTGTATTGGTACTTTTACTCCACTACTTTCCTTCAACCTGCAGTCACTACTTTATTATTTCCTCTCTATGGGGATTAGAAAAATCAGTCCTGTGATTCCTGTCCAATCAAATCACACATAGAAGGTAAATCGCATGATAATGAACTACCTCAAGACATGGGCGCTTTAGAATTGCAGCAAACTGTTTGGAAGCTTTAAAAGTGTATAAGAAGATGTTTAAAATCTTGACACACATTGACCCAGAGACTGTATAGATGCATGTCACTGATGAGAAGATGACGGATGTTTACTACATGATGACCGAAATGGCCTTAAACAACCAGCAGCCACAAGACCTCAACATGATGTCAGATTGACATTGTCCCCCAGTGTCGTGGGGATGTTGCATTTTGTTTGGAAATGAAAATCAGGTTGACATCAGAACTCAACGTCAGGCCAACGTTAATGTCCAATGACTAGGGCCAGACGGAATCTGCGGACGTTTTTGGCAATTTCTGCTGAGAATTTTGGTAAGAATCTGCGGATTTCTGCCGAATGATTTTGGGAGTATCATAACTAAAATCTTAATATGTGTAATAAAAAATAATACCTTTTTAACTTTTATTTAATGTTTAAAATGCAAATCCAATTCACTTTATTTGGTAAACAAAGCAAGTCTCTCATATATCTACTAAAAGATAGAAAATATTACTTTATAAACTGCATTATACATAAATGAGATGAATATTTTCATATTAGTCAATAATAGTATTGTAATTAATTAAAAAACTGAATAAATTTTGATTTACACACATTTACACTAGTAAATAAACAGAATCAATGATGGGCAAAAAAATCTTTGAATTCTGCGGAAAATCTGCGGAATTCTGTGCGCGCAGATTCCGCGTGGGCCTACCAATGACCAACCTAAAATCAACCAAATATGTTACAATGTTACAGCTTGACGTTGTGTGAACGTTACCACTATGACGTGTATCAGATATTGGATATTGGTTACCATACCTGATGAATTAATGTCAGTATTTGACGTCAATATGACGTTGGTTTAAGATGTTGACTCAATGTTGGACTTCAGTGACTTTCTAACACAACCTAAATCAACCAAATATCAACGTCATTTGACATCATTTATGGACATCAAAATAACATTGTCCTTAAACGTTGGCTAGACATTGAATTTTGGTCACCTGACATCACAACCTTAATCTAACCTAATATTAGCTAATTATGACGTTGTGTGTCTGCTGGGCAATAACTAAATGCACTACAGAATGTTACGTTTACACACATCCACAAATTAGATGTAAATGCATAATACTTTTTAAAAAAACGCTACTTTTTACTCATACTGTACTTTGAGTAATATTTACAACAGATACTTTTACTCTGCTTGCATTACATTTTTAGGCAAGTAATGGTACTTTTACTTAAGTATGATTTTTCAGTACTCTTTCCACCACTGTCAACATCTCAAAAAAAATGTGTTTTGTGACCATTTAAGGCTCACGGCTGTGGAGGAGGAGCTCTTGGGTCTGGCCAGTACTCTGAGTTCCCAGCAGGCCACTGTAAACCAGCTGGAGTTGGATCTGCAGAATGAGGAGGGATCTGCAAACATAGGCCAAAGGTGAGCCTGCAAGGTCTCTGCACTCAAAACTAAACTCCTCAGCAGTATAATTACCAAATAAAGTTTTACAGTGCCCCTACTATGTTGTTATAACCTTTTTACACCATGTAGGGTGTAAAATGGCTGTTTGTCAGTGTAAAAAGTCTGCAAAGGTACAAAGTTCACGGTGAAGGATGAAGTTTATGATGACTGCAAGAAAGAGGTGCTTCTAAACTGCATGAAATGAGTCATATTTGCATAGTCAATCTGTGGTTATCAAGTCGCAGTGCACTTTTCTCATATGTTTGCTTTTAAAACAATTGGGTTAAAGAAAGAGTTAAGGTCAGTGGTTTGCTGATCTGTACAACAAGCCATGCGTATAGATGCTGTGACAAATCTGAGTTAGTTTCATTTTTTTTTTTTCTCCGAGCAAGCTTTCAGAAAGGAGAAAGTGTTTCCTACATGTGGTTTGTCAAACCCATTTGACTAACGGAAGCACACTCAGAATTGCACAATGTTTTCAAGTTGTATGGAGTGCTTATTAGAAGTGTCTTGAAGGTGTCTGGTGCCTATGGAGAGGAAACGAGTGTCACCTACAGGTGGTTTGTCAAGCCCACTCACCTGCCTGAATTGCATGATGTTTTCAAGAAGTATGAGCCGCTTATAAAAAGGTGTCTGGTGCATATGAAGAAAGAAGTGTCACCTACATGTGGTTTGTCAAGCCCACTCACCTGCCAGAAGCACATCCAGAATTGCAAAGTGTTTTAAGTAGTATGGAGTGCTTATGAGAAGTGTATTGAAAGTGCCTGGTGCATATGAAGAGGAAACGTGTGTTACCTACAGGCAGGGGCGTAGCAACTGGGGGGACGTGGGGGATACGTCCCCCTCACTTTTAGAGACAGACCATTTAGGAACAGGTGATTAATAATTATATGAAGTTAAACTTTTGGATCTCATACAGCTGTCCCCCAACTTTTAAAATGCTGGCCACGCCCCTGCCTACAGGTAGTTTGTCAAGCCCACTAACCTGCCTGAAGCACACTCAGAATTGCATGATATTTTCAAGAAGTATGAGATGCTTGTAAGAAGGTGTCTGGTGCATATAAAGAAGAAACGAGTGTCACCTACAAGTGGTTTGTCAAGCCCACTCACCTGCATGAAGCACACTCAGAATTGCATGATGTTGGTTTTGCTGAACTTTGGATGTGATCTTTTGTTTTTCAGGGTGTATCAGTTCAGCAAGCGTAACGCTCTGGAGGACAGCAGGCAGCAGGTGGTTCTGTCTATGGTGGTTCGAGCTCGTCTGGAGGCCCAGCGGAGGCTTCTGGCAGATAAACTTCAGTGTCTGGGCACTAAAGAGCTTCCTACTTTAGGCCTGGATGACGATCGGATATCTCTGACCTCTAGCAACTCAGTTAGTTCACTTGCATCTTGTTCAGTCTGTCAAACATCCTACATTCACTTTGCTTTCTTCAGTTGTACTTGAATTGATTTGGAAAGGTTTTAAACTTAGGATTTACCATTCTGCAATAATAAGTGAAATTTATGCAGCTACATTCGACTTGTGTGTAAAAATGCTTGCAAATTGACAGAAAAATTAGATCATTAGAGGTTTGTTGTTACAGTACATGTCAATATATTAAGTAATCTGCAATTTTGTAAAATAAATATTTGGACATCGACACAATTTTATTATTTTTGGCTCTTTACACCAACACAATCGATTTGAAATGAAACGAACAAGATGTGCTTTAACTGCAGACTGTCAGCTTTAATTTGAGGGTATTTACATCCAAATCAGGTGAATATTGTAGGAATTACAACCGTTTTCATATGTGCCTCCCACTTGTTAAGGGTCCAAAAATAATTGGACAATTGGCTTCTAAGCTGTTCCATAGCCAGTTGTGTGTAATTCCCTCCTTATTCCAATTCCAATTAGCAGATAAAAGGTCAAGAGTTAATTTTAAGTGTGCTATTTTCATTTGGAATCTGTTACTGTCAACTTTTAAGATGAGATCCAAAGAGCTGTCACTAACAGTCAAGCAAGCCATTGTTAGGCTGAAAAAACAAAACAAACCCACCAGAGAGATAGCAAAAACATTAGGCGTGTCCAAAACAACGGTTTGGAACATTCTTTAAAAGAAAGAACGCACCAGTGAGCTCAGCGACACCAAAAGACCTGGAAGACCACAAAAACAACTGTGGTGGACGACCGAAGAATTCTTTCCCTGGTAAAGAAAACAGCCTTCACAATAGTTGACCAGATCAAGAACACTCTCCAGGAGGTAGGTGTATGTGTGTCAGAGTCAACAATCAAGAGAAGACTACTCCAGAGTGAATACAGAGGGATCACCACAAGATGTAAACCATTGGTGAGCCTCAAAAACAGGAAGGTCAGATTAGAGTTCTAAAAAAGCCTTTACAGTGCTGGAACAACATCCTATGGACAGATGAGATCAAGATGAACTTGTGATGGGAGAAGAAGAGTATGGAGAAAGAAAGAAACTGCTTATGATCCTAAGAGGTGAAGCATGGTGATAGTAGTGACATCACGTGGGCATGTATGGCTGTCAATGAAACTGGTTGTCTTGTATTTATTGATGATGTGACTGCTGACAAAAGAAACAGGATGAATTCTGAAGTGTTTCAGGCAATATTATCTGCTTATATTAAGCCAAATACTTCAGAACTCATTGCACGATGCTTCACAGTGCAGATGGAGAATGACCCAAAGCATACTGCAAAAACAACCAAAGAACTTTTGAAGGAAAAGAAGTGGAATGTTATGCAATGGCCAAGTCAATCACCTGACCTAAATTTGATTGAGCTTGCATTTCACTTGTTGAAGACAAAACTGAAGGGAAAATGCACCAAGAACCAGCAGGAACTGAAGACAGTTGCTATAGAGGCCTGGCAGAGCACCACAAGGAATGAAACCCAGCGTCTGGTGATGTCTATGCGTTCCAGACTTCAGGCTGTAATTGACTGCAAAGGATTTGCAACCAAGTATTAAAAGTGAAAGTTTGATTTATGATTATTAATTCTGTCCAATTACTTTTGGATCTTTAACAAGTGGGAGGCACATATGCAGACTATTGTAATTCCTACAGCGTTCACCTGATTTGGATGTAAATACCCTCAAATTAAAGCTGACAGTCTGCAGTTAAAGCACATCTTCTTTTCATTTCAAATTAATTGTGTTGGTGTATAGAGCCAAAAATGTCAGAATTATGTCGATGTTCAAATATTTATTTATTTATATATAAAGAGTATATATCAACACAAGATTTTTTTATGAGATGATTTTTAAACTGTAATTATTTCAGAGGAACTTTTACAAAAAAACAGACAGTAACAGGAGCAAAAACATTCCATGTAACAATAATAAGATACATATAAAAAAATTCTGACAATCTAATTATTGCACATAACTTGGAACTTTATAAAACATCTACTTGGTTGAAAATAAAATGAAAGCATAAAAAGGCCCCTGTAAACAATCTAGTAGCTTCATCAAAAACTGTAAAATGCAGAAGGTCTACTGTAAATGACAGTCATGCTTGTTGTAACGTGTTGTAAAGTTGATTTTGAAATATGAGAATTGCACAACCATGCTGACTCTGAACTACCAGGGCTCACTCACATGATCTTTGACCTTTCTAAATATGGCTTTTCCCTCAAACACTCACAACTAGACAAAGACTGATTTCAGTTTTTATGTAGTGTATGTGAAATTTAAAATTACAGAGTATATATATATATATATATATATATATATATATATATATATAGATCAGATTTTATTGTTGTGGTATAATCACTAACATTTCAAAAGCATACACAATATTCATCTCAATTCATGTCTATGTCTATAGTGCTTTTACAATGTAGATTGTGTCAAAGCAGCTTAAGAGTTCTAGTAAATTTTATACCAATTTTAAAATTCGCATGAACCAGAAGATGCAACCTTTTTTTGACGCAGTTCCTAGAGAAACGGAATATTAAATTAGAAAAAAGTGGACGTGGTTTGTTTTTTTATATTGCAAGCTGATTGGATATAGTAAAGGCATTCCATTCAGAAAGATCGGGGAAAGTGTTTCGGGAAAGTTATTAAAACCTAAAAGACTCCTCCTGATTTTTGTCATAGCGCTTTAAAACTGACAGTTGTAAGGGCGTGGTTAAGTATGTTAGCCACTCACAATAAGTGGTAATCTGAGAATTTAACTAAAAACTAAAACTAAAAATATTTTTTTATAATACTACACTATATAAGTGATGCAAAGATTATAGATTTTAGTCGTAAGATTGTAGTCTGAGAAATAATCACGGTTTCATGGTTATGACGATTATTATGCATTCATTAATTTCATAACACTACTAGTTTAGAAAATCACATGAAAACATTTATTTTAATAGTTATTTATTGCTGCTCAATAACCAAATAATACAGCACAAAAAATAATAATAAAAACTAATTATAGTTCATTTCTATAGTGAAAAACGTTTTTGGCATTACATAATAATTTTACACTAAATATAAACGACAGAACAATAAACAAAGTAAATAAATAAAATTAAGAATAAATAAACAATAGTATTTGTCTAATTTAAATCTAAGCTACATATTAGCTAAGGTTTTTCCTTTTAAAGAGAACAAATGTAGTCTAAAGCTGCCTTTCAACTGCACACGACAAGCGACAGACCAGAACTCATTCAATTCCGAAGGAGCGTAGTCCAGGAGCTGCATGGAGTTGCGAAAATGATGTGGAAAATTTGGATCCAATTTGAGCTACGGATCCGTTAAAATATTTGAGCTCCTGCAACTAGATCGTATGTGACTGGTCGACCAGATGTGATGTATTCTAGTGTTGTCCAAGCAGATCTGTGCATGTGAGATGAGAAATAGGAGTTTTTCCTTACATCAAAACATAAAGTTCTGTGCGATTGCCACAAGGGGGCGTATTCCGCCAGTCCTGTCTGAATGTCATGTGCAGTAGAAAGGTGGCTAAAGGCTGCTGAACCTCAGTCTGAAAGGCGCTTTTAATCAACTGTGTTATGAACTTGTTTGATAGTTTCATGTATTTTTTCTTCTCTTTGGAGTGGAAATGTGTATATTCCATACAAAGTTTGAAGCTAAACGGTCAGTTCTTGTCACGTGACTCGCAGTCCGTTTGCACCATTCTTTTCAACTAGGTGTGCCTGGAAAGCTTGAGCACGTTGCGCATGTCTCTCCCAATATCCGCGCAAGAAAAGAAATGACGTACTTGCACGCACAAAAGTCATGACATGTGAATGGCCTTTAGTTAATAGCCTCAGCCATAGTTAATCCAGTGTGCGTGGGTATTAGCTTCGGTGTTTAAGCTTGGAACTTGAAACTAGTGCACATAGCTTTGTTTAGTTGCAGCAATTTGTTTGTGCAGAAACATGGTGTTGGGAATTAATTAATAAAATAATTATATATATATAATTTATAATATATATAAACTATATTGACAAACAGTACTGTGCAAAAGTCTGTTTTTGAACAGTGTTGTATTATGTTTGGTTAATTTTTAGTGTCTTTATTATAATCTAAACAGAAAATACAAACAAATTCAGAACATTTTTAGTTTATCACATGCTACCTCTATAATGTTCGAGTCTGGACTCTGTGTAGGCCATTTCATTACTGCCAGTGTTTTATCAGTTGTTTATTTACTTCAAATATGATTTCACTGCAGTTGCATTGAAGTCTGAAAATGCACTTCCTGTTTGTTTTCAGTTCTCTGTCTAAGGAATTGGGCGTGGCTAACATACTCAACCACGCCCCTCCAACTGTCAGTTTTGACAGCGCTATGACAAAAAACAGGAAGAGGAGCCTGTTAGGTTGTAATAACTCTCCCGTAACACTTTTCCTGATCTATCTGTATGAAACGCCTACTTATCCAATCAGCTTGCAATAGAAAAAACAAGCCATGCCCATTGTTTCCTCATTTAATATTCAGTTTTTCTAGGAACTGCTTCACAATACGAAAAAAAAAATGGTCGTATCTTCCAGTTCTTGCGGACGTTAAAATGAAGTTATCTATGAAAAACTACATGCATGAGTAAATGAAAATACATGTAAATACAAAACAATTTAATGTAGTTATGGTATTAGAAGAGGTTTTAATATATGCAGCATTACATTTGCACGCCCTTACATTATCCATCATGTAGTTGATCCTTATATGATTGGTCATGCAGGAGCGTGACAAAGACCACAAGCACCTGAACATTGATGTAATCGTGAATCACCTGAGCAGCCTGTTCAAGCCCAAATACACGGTCAGTAGTGCTTCACGTCTGTCTTTCTCTCTCAGCTCCTCCCTGCTCAGCGCTCATATCTGTATGTGCAACTTGTGTCTGTAGAGTAGTGTGTTTTATACACCTCAACAGGTTCCCCCAGCCGTGACACCAGTGCCTGAGGTGGAGAAGCCCCTGACGCAGCAGGTCTGGTATCACGGTGCCATCCCACGTCTGGAGGTGCAGGAGCTTCTGAAAAATGATGGAGACTTTCTGGTTCGAGAAAGTCAGGGCAAACAAGAGTATGTGCTTTCTGTGCACTGGGGCGGTCAGTGCCGACACTTCCTCATTCAGAGTACAGACGTGAGTTTACATTACTGCAAATGAGTTCACTGTGTTATCATGGGTGGTGGAATGTTTGGCTTAAAGGGGCCCTATTATGTCCCTTTTTACAAGATGTAAAGTGAGTCTCTGATGTCTCTAGAGTGTGTATGTGGCATTTCAGCTCAAAATACCACACAAGTAACTTTTTATAACTCTTTGAAACGGCCCCTTTAGGCTTTGATCCTAATGGTGCCGTTTTGGTGACTGTCACTTTAAATTCAACTGAGATTGTGCTCTTTTCAAAAGGGGGTGGAGCTATGAATGTCTCATAGTGGCAGATTCAAAACTCTAATGGCGGACAGCTGCTTCTCACTCAGGGCTAATGAGGGAAAGATCATCACTAATGGGTGGGGCTTTTTTTGTGATGACATGCACAAAGGGAGAATGTCAATCAAAGGGCTCTTATTTTTAACGATCTAGGTGCAAAGTTTAAAGTGCAGGGTGCAAAAGTATTAAGGGCGTGTCTGAATCCACTTTTGCTATTTTAAGGATGGAAAATACGCTCTGCGCCCCGGTGCATGGTCTAACAGGGTTGTGCTTATTCTCTAAATGAGTTATGGGTGTGTTTTGAGCATAACGTGCAGTAAACCAATCAGAGTCTCATCTCCCATTCCCTTTAAGAGTCAGTTGTGTCGCGCCATGGTGCATTTGCTATTTACATGGCGGACTTTGTAAGAGTAAAAACTGATCGATTCACTAGCGAGAAAATAGTTAAACAGGCCATCTGCACAAGGAGAAAGAAAGAGACTCCTCCATTTAGCCTTTTTTCTTTCTCTTTACTTGAACTCTTTACTTTACTCCTTTACTTTTATGGAGTAGAGAAACGGTGTTGTACTCACTCCACTGAACATCCGTTAGCCTACACATTTACCTTTTTGAAGCACAAATATTTGTTTTAAAACTATTTCTAAATTCAGTTCTACTGTAATTTCCAGCAAACCAATAAATGAACAATAATAACAAACTGTGGTCAAAAAACGGAGTTATATCCAAACACACGTCCTATTCTTACGCCCTATATGGTGATGCATACGGCTCCAAAACCTGACAGGTTTTTATTAAAACAAATATAAACATGCAGATAATAAATAATACTAATGATAATAATAACATTATACAAATGCAGATTGTCATGAACTGAAAAAAGCCCCCCCCCGAGATGAGGCATGGAGGTAATGTTTTTTATATTTATGTAGAAAATAATAATTTTTGTAAATTACTCATTTGTAAAATATTTGTGAATTTTGTACATCCTGTGGGCAGCACAGTGGCGCAATGGGTAGCACAATCGACTCACACAAAGAAGGTCGCTGGTTCGAGCCTCGGCTGGGTCAGTTGACATTTCTATGTGGAGTTTGCATGTTCTCCCTGTTCACGTGGGTTTCCTCTGGGTGCTCTGGTTTCCCCCACAAGTCCAAAAACGTGGTATAGGTGAATTGGGTAAGCTAAATTGTCTGTAGTGTATGTGCGTGAATGAGAGCTGGAAGGGCATTCGCTGCGTAAAACATATGCTGGATAAGTTAGCAGTTCATTCCACTGTGGCGACCCCAGATTAATAAAGGGATTAAGCCCAAAAAAAAAAAAATGAATGAATGAATGTTCAACCTTTGGGTATTAAGCAATGTGTAAGCGTTTGGACCCGCATAGGCACATAACTAACGCACTCTGCGCTGGACTTTAGACCAGTTTCAGTTGGTCAAATAGCGCAGTTTATTTCTGTTTCTCAAAATAGCAATGCGCCAACAATGCGCCTTAACACACCTCCTTTTTAGACCGGAACACCCATGAGTCCACAAAGTGGTGCAAATGGATTTGCTATTTAAACAATATGGCACAAAATGTGAAAATGAGGGTTGTGCCAGTCTGAAAATAGCAACAAATCACGCCAAACATGTCTTGCACTATTTAAGAACAGCCTATTTAGATCATCATGGAGCTAGTGCAAGGTACATCACAGCTTTATTGGACATCACTTTAAAAAAAGGTGAAGATTGTCATCATTTTATAATTAATTTTTAAATTTATTTAATTTTATTTTCACCACCAACATTAAGCCACTGTCAAGCTATACCCTCACCATAAACCATATTTTATTTTAATGTGAAATTTTAACAACTACTGGACAATTTCTATACTGAGAGTATGTTTGGTGTTTGTTAGATGTTTTTTTTTTTTAAATTTAAATTGCGCCAAACATGTCTTGCACCTTATTGCGCTGGGTGTATGATAGGGCCCAAAGTGTTTCTGCAGACACTTTTTTTGTGAAGTGAAATGATAAAAAATAGAACATTTTACCATTAGAGGCTGGCTATATTCACACCCTGTTGCCACACAGCTGTGTTTAAACCCCTTATAAAAGTGACTTTTGAAATTCAATTCAAATCATCATATTTCTATAGCGCTTTTACAATGTAGATGGTGTCAGAGCAGCAAATAAATGAAAATGAATGAAACAAATAATTTCAGGTAATTACAGAAGGTTGGAAATACTTCTGTCAATGTGTCTGAATCGGCCTGTTTAACAGTGCTTGGTCATAGTTCACCCAAAACTCAACATCCGCTGTTTATGTACTCACACTTAGGTCACATCAGATGTAGGTGGCTTTTTTACTTCAGTAATGTAATAATGTTGTAACTAATGTTCAGTTTCTTGCACAAACGACTGGTTTTGCTTCATAAGACCTCAGTGTTCTTTTGTTTTGGCTTATTTTGGGGGATATAATGTGTAGCGATTGATTTATATTTTATAAAAGAAAATATACATCTTCCATGGTCTAAAGGTGAGTATAATAATAGCAAATATTCATTTTGAGGTAAACTATGACTTTAAACTTCAAAGTGGCACTGCTATTACAAAAATATCTGACGAAATCATTTTCAGTCTGCTGTGTAAAAACCGATTAGTCCATTCACTTTAAAATAAACCCATTGAATTAAAAGAAACAAGTTGATCTTACATAAAGTTAGTTTAAACCCGTTGTAGGTTGGAACTGTTTAGTTGACTAAACATAATTAAACACAGTTAATTTACCTAACAGTATTTATGCAACAGGTTTACTCACTTTAAGTCAACTAATAGCCTTTTTCAGTCTGCTGGTTTGTGTGCTGCTCCAGATAATTTTCTTTATTATTTTAAGTCATTATATGCATGTGTGTGTTTTAGGGAATGTATCGTCTGGACGGTGAGGGATTCGCCTCTGTCCCGCTGCTAGTGAATTACCTCTTTAATTCCCATCAAACCGTCACAAAGAGGACAGAGATTGTGCTGAAGAAACCCATCCCGAAGGTTTGTCTCTGATCGACTACAGCTCTACATTACTCATTACTGAGGAGTAGCTGATATATGATTGCCAAGATTAGAAGTGCAAAATATTTAGTCATTTTTTTATGTCACTCACATTGAGCTGTTCAAAGAGGTGTTAGCGCCCCCTGGTGTCCACTTCAAAACACATTAATCACTATACTCCACAATCTACTGTACATATAATTGAAAAAACTAATCATGATTGGCCCTAGTTCGATTTTTAAAGACATTTGAATTTATAATGTTTATGAATATTTTCAAATAATACATTAAAAACGTATTTGTAATGGTAGTAATAGTGTAACTGTTAAATGTATAGTTTGATCAATTATAGTTCCAGCAATTATAATCTAGCAATACAAAAAACTTTTTATTACATAATCTATAAAATAATAATTATTATTAACCATAATAAATTACTTGATAATAATAATAATAATAATAATATAATCTTATTTAGTAATTATGTATTTATTTATTTTTTTTTAATAAATGAATGTTTTATTTTGTCAATTTTATTTTTAACCCTTAAACCGAAAAAGTTATTATTATATATTTTTTAAAATGTGTGGTTGTAGTAGTTATATTGTTTACAAACATTATTTGAAACTTGAAAAATCCACAATCCAAACAACTTTATTATTATTATTTATAATATATAAGATATATTATTATTAATATTTACTATGGTAAATTACTTAATATTTGTTAAATGAATAATAATAATAATAATAATAACAATAACAATAATAAACAATGTTTTTAAATAATAATAATATAATAATAACAATCTTATTTAGTAATTAATTAATACATTTCTATATGTATTTATTTATTTTATTTTAAATAAGTAATTTTATTTTGTTATTTTATTTTATTTATGTAAAAAAAAAATGTTACCTTTAAACCAAAAATGGTGTTGTTATTATATTTTTTATAATGAGTGGCTGTAAAAGTAGTAATATTTTTTAAAACATTATTTGAAACTATTAAAAAATCCACAATTCAAACGTCTTTATTATTATTATAATTAATTATTTTAATATTTAGACATAAAATATCTTATTATTAATATTTACCATAGTAATGTACTTATAATTATTAATTTAACAATTAATAACAATAATAAACTATTTTAATAACATAATAACAATAATAATATAATAATAATAATAAGCTTATTTTTAATTTTTTTAAACCCCGAACCAAAAATAGTGTTATTATCATATTATATTATATTATATTATATTATGATATTTTTTATAATTGTGGTTGTAGAAGTAGTAATATTTTTTACATTATATTTATTGAAAAATCCACAATCCAAACATCTACAAAATAGTAATTTTTTAGAATACTACATTATTACTAGCATCTAAACAAGACTTAATTTTGATTTAACAGGGAATTTAAAATTGTATATTTGACGTTTGCTTTAGTTGTTTTGGCTGCTAGATCTTATGCTGAATATGTTGAACACCTCCAGAGATGAATTCATTTTATGGCTGTTTTTTAGGATAAGTGGGTCTTGGAGCATGATGATGTTATTCTTGGACAGAGCATTGGTCGAGTAAGAATTATATAAAAGGACTGAAGTTTATACAGTGTTTTACTAATAACTGGCCAAAGCAGTTTAATGATGTTGTTTGGTGTGTAACGTTATCAGGGTAACTTTGGTGAAGTGTTCAGCGGCCGCCTGCGCTCAGACAACACTCCAGTGGCTGTGAAAGCCTGCAGAGAAAACCTGCCTGCAGAACACAAGAACAAGTTCCTCATGGAGGCCAGGTTTATACACACACACACACACACACACACACACAAACACACACGCAACTGTACACTGTATTTTGTGAATTGCATTATGGGAGCTTGATCTCTACTCTGTTGACCCTTGATGTAGGAAAATTCAACTCTACAGTTTAACAAAGTGACCTTTATTGACATTTTAGTAGTCTGAAATAATATAATGTATAGGAAATAATATACAGAGGAATAAGTCTGTAAAATAACAGAAATGTACTGGCAGCTTATTACAAGGTTTTTGTACCGTAACATACATCAACAACTCAGACAATATATCACTTTAAACTAATAATAATGTTAGTAAAAGCCACGTTTTCAAGGTTAAAAGTTGTAGGAAGAAAGCTCAAGGTCCCATAATGCAACTCAAATGCATAAATAAACTGGGAAAAATAAAAAGATGAATCACAAAGTATGGAAAAATGCTAATTTATGGCTATTTTTACAGTGTATACAGTCACACACATTCTCATTTCACTGAACATCTCTGTGTTTCTGTGCCAGGATCCTGAAACAGTATGACCATCCAAACATAGTAAAGCTTATTGGCGTCTGCACTCAAAAACAGCCTATTTACATCATCATGGAGCTGGTGCAAGGTAAATCATAGCTTTATTAGACATTACTTTAAAAAAGGGGAAGATTGTCATCATTTTATATTTATTTATTTATTTATTTATTTAATTTTATTTTATTTTCAACATCAACATGAAGCCACTGTCAAGCTTCCCTCACCATAAAACGTATTTTATTTTAATGACTACTGGACAAAATGTCTATACTGAGAGCATGTTTGATGGATGTTTTTAAAAATATATCCCCAGGGATTTTTTTAAATTATGTAATAATTATAATTATTATATATAATAATTATTATAAACAATAGGATAATTATTATAAACAATATGATAATTATTATAAATGTGTATAAACACATGAACAGCTGCCAAATGCAAGTAGATTTTAGTTTTGGCGGGTTAGACAGACACCCCCATAGCCATTTTCCTAAAGTTCCTAAAGATTAGAATTTGAGTTTAAGACCTTTTGTCAATATGCGAGCAAAAGTGCTCTTAGAATCGAGAAGCAGAACGATTGATAACTGTTCGTGCGTGCAAAAGAAAGCAGGTGAATACCAAACGAGAGGATGATCAGGCACACGGTGAGACACAGGCGATCCTCACTCACTGATGTTGTGAGCAAGGCACAGCTGATGTGATGCGCGCGAGTGCTTAAAAGCTCCTCCTTGCGCAAGACAACCATGCCTGAAAACGCAACTGGTGCGATCGTTTCTCTTTGAAATAGATTAGAAAGAAGCGGTGCTCGTGCACACACAGTCCTGCTGCTTTCATCTCCAGATTTTTTGTATGCATCGGTTGCCGCTTTCGCTTTTACCATTCTTTGAACAGATTATTACTGGGCCTACCGTAATGTGCACGTGATCATCCTTTCACTATCGCACACAGAAAGTTTTTCACCTGCTTTCTTTTGCTTGCAGTTATTTTTGTTAATATGGTTTAATTACCATGGTTTACAGTAACATTGCTTTAATAGGAGATCAAGGCCCAATCCCAATTCCCAATTTTTGTACCCCTTTCCCTTCCCCTTGGCCCTTAAAACTGAGTGTGAAGGGGAAGGGCTTCAAAATTTACCCCTGAGAAATAGGACAGCACTACAGCACCTGCACACATCATCATATGTCATCGCGATCTCTTGCTGCACATGAGATCAGACGATCACGACTGCTGTATACTGTTATTCCAGTTGCTTTGTTTTTTTGAAGGCATGTATTATATAATCATAATGATATAATGTGGCAATATGTATTCGAGTGTCATCGAGTGTCAGAATGTTGTGGGACTGCTGTACAGGAGTTATTATTATGGATTATAGATAGCGAAATTTAGCGGTTTTTATTTTAGCAGGTTTTTTTAAAGCATGACAGTAAAACACGACCGCGGTTATGAATATATTAAAACATGAGCTTGTTTGTTGTTAAAATTCGTAATAATGGCAAAAAATACAAATTTGTGGATCTCCTGACCTCCGGGTGTAACTATCCTGCCGCTGTGGCTGGTGTATTCTGGCAAATTTTCTTAACACCTTGGTTTTGAGTGTGGTCCTGAAAAATCTCAGTTCGAACGGCTATCTACCCGTTCCCCTTAGCCCTACGCTACATTTTTAATCTATAATAATCTTGCCATGAAATAGTCATAAATTGTTGATCTGGCAAGAAATAAACAATATTACATTTAGTTTTTATTATTGTTAATAATTATATATATATATAGTTGAAGTCAGAATTATTAGCCCCCCTGTTTATTTTTCCCCAGTTTCTGTTTAATGGAAAGATTTTTCAACACATTTCTAAACATAATAGTTTTAATAATTCATTTCTATTAACTGATTTATTTTATCTTTGCCATGATGACAGTAACTAATATTTTACTAGATATTTTTCAATATACTTTAATACAAGTGACATTTAAAGGCTTAACTAAGTTAATTAGGTTAATTAGGCAGGTTAGGGTAATTAGGCAAGTTATTCTATAACGATGGTTTGTTCTGTAGACAGTCGGACAAAAAAAATAGGGGCAAATAATTTTGACCTTAAAATGGTTTTTAAAAAACTAAAAACTGCTTTTATTCTAGCCGAAATAAAACAAATAAGACTTTCTTCAGAAGAAAAAATATTATCAAGACATACTGTGAAAATTTCCTTGCTCTGTTAAACATCATTTGGGAAATATTTAAAAAAGGAAAAAAAAAAAATCAAAGGGGGGCTAATAATTCTGACTTCAACTATATATATATATATATATATATATATATATATATATATATATATATATATATATACATACACACACACACTTATTATACAACATCATTATTAATACACATACTTAATATATGTAATTATAACATGTTTTAAAAATATTTTTAATTTAATCAGTTTTTCATAATGTATTTAATTATTAACTATGGTGAAATCATAAAATATGATTTTTATTTTGACTTTACTGAGAAGTTCTTAAAGGAATTCTTTTTTTTGTTACAAAGACAATTTTGTTCATATCTTAATTACATTTAAAAATGACAAAAATGTATTAATATTATGCACTATGCTTTATATGCAATTCTATTTAATATAGACAGTAATCTTTAAGGAACTGTTTTTGTTGGAATCACTATTGCTTTCTTTGTTTATTAACTAATTGTATTTTTAAATTATTACTTTTTTATATAATTTAAGTATTCTTAAAGTAATTTAAGTATTATAAGGTTCTTTTTTTGTTACAAGAGTAGCTTTTTATAAGCTTGCCTGTTTATAAATTATATTAAATAAAATAAGAAATTACAAATATAAAATATTTTAACTAGAATAAACTCATAAAATAATGCTTTTTGTGGAAAAAAATAGTAAAATAGTGTTTTAATTTTCTTTCATGTTTTTGTTTATTATAATGATTTAATATAGTAATGGTATTGATAAATTAAAGATCAATTATGAAATGAAATAAAATAACTATGTAATATTTATGAAAGTTTTATTTGAATCTTTTATTTAATATGAAAAAAAAAAAGCTTATTTAGGAACAACTTTTGTCACAAAGCTTTTTGCCTTTTATTGAATGATATAATTATATTGTTTTAAATAATACTTATTAAATAATTTTTTTTTTAATTATTAAGCATGTTGTATAATTTTCTAAAGAATAAACAATTTTAACTGTTGAATTGAATAGAATTTAAATATTCTTTTAGAAGCAAATGTTTTAATGGCATTTTCTCCTGGCAGGAGGAGACTTTCTGACGTTTCTGCGCACAGAAGGCCACAACCTGAAGTCCAACATGTTGATCAGGATGGCGGAGAACGTGGCGTCAGGCTTGGCATATCTGGAAAACAAGAAGTGCATTCACCGGTGAGAGTGAAATATGGTGATATATTAACACTCAGACACTTTAGCGGATCCATAAAGCACTAGCAGACCTCATAAATAGCTCACAACGGCCTTTTATTGAATCCAGTAAGAAGACTCCAGCTATTTCTCTCTTTACCAGCGGTTTGATGGAAAGATTTTGGTGGATCGTAAGGAAATGAAAGCTCACTTCTCCATTTGATCATGACTGTTTCCCTCAAACACTTCAGTTTTTATTGAGCCTCTGCAAGCTGTTTCATTTTAATTTGCTCTAGTTCAGGGTTTTGTGATTTGGGTGGCAAAATGGTGGCAAGAGCAGAATGAGGGGTGGCAGCTTGGCCTGTCATCTTATGGGCCATTCACATATCGTGTCTAAAAGTGTGTGGAAAAAGCACAATGTGCTTAGATTCATTCACCAATTTCAATGTGCTTCTGGGCTTGCACTCACATGTACCTGATGTTGCTAAACAACCATCAACCGTCCTCTCCCAAGATCCACCACTGACCAACCCCTGCTGTAGCTCTGATACAAGGTTTTTTATAAATGAAATTAAAAAGCACTGCAGTGTTTGGGTGCTCTGTGCTTGTTTGCGGTAATTAGTCTACCGCAGGGCTATTCAATTGGCGGCAATTTGTTCCGGCCCTCCAAATAGTGTGACCAAGACATCAAAAATAAATTTCAGGGTTTTTATTTTAATAAATTTGCAAAAAATTCAAAAAATCTTTTTCCACATTGTAGAATTTTAAGGAAATAAATGAATTTAATCCATTTTAGAATAAGGCTGTAACATAAAAAAATGTGGAAAAAGTGCAGCGCTATGAATACTTTCATGATGTAACAAACATAAATGTATGTTAAAATGAAGTTATATTACAGACTAGAAAATAAGTCAATAACTGTTTCAGTCAAAATCCCTGCTAACAGTCTACTTTTGGGAGGGTAAGTCATGATGGCAGCTCTTTTTGTGAATCTCTCAAACTGTCTTGTGCATGTGTGTCTGTGTCCAGAGATGTTGCGGCCCGTAACTGTCTTGTCGGAGAGGAGAGCGTGGTGAAGATCAGTGATTTCGGGATGTCCCGTGAAGAGCAGGATGGGGTTTATTCTGCTACTGGAGGAATGAAACAGATCCCAGTCAAGTGGACAGCACCAGAGGCCCTCAACTATGGTAAAACTAAACCAGGGGTTTAGCAACAGTGGGAATTAGAACATTCACACGTTCATGGTTGGGGTCGAATGGTCCCATCAGTATAAATAATATAATAAAATTAAATAAACATATAATCAATTGGTAATATGCTTTTTACTTGTATTTTTCTAATTATTAATTATAATGCTAATAATAAATATAGCTGCAAGCAGCCCAGCGGCCACATCATAAACAAGCATGGCAACAGGAGCAACTGGAAAATTCTTTTTGACCGCATGTTCTGAGCCAAATTTGGTGGAAATTGGGCTAACAATGTATGAAGAGTTCAAAACAACAGATTTTCAAACTAATTCAAGATGGTGGTCAGGAAGTCGTGTTAATTACGGAATAAATTATATCAATGTTCACATATCAATGATACAAGGAATCTGCAAGACCAGTCTCATGACAATAGACAAAACTATTGAAAAGTCATTAGAAACATTTTGTATAGTTTCTATTGATAGAATTGAATTGTTTGTCAGTTTTACCCAGAAGGTAGCTCAAACTGACGTAGTTTGGTCGATGTCAGGTCTAGATCACACATTAGGTTTGATTTGAATTCGGCCCGTAATGTCATCTGGCAGCATTACATCAAGTTTGCGCTTATGCTAAATGACAACAGTTTTATCTATCGACATGAATGCCATAACTTTTGGTCTACATGGTCTGAAGATGATCCGAGTAAAATTTGGTGAAGATTGGATCAACGGTCTAGGAGGAGTTAAAAAAAAGAATGATTTAAACAAAATCAAAATGGCGGACAGGAATTTTTTATTCCTGCAGTTATTGCATAATTGGTATCTGTGATGTCGGCGTGACCCAAGGAATAATTTGAGACCAATTTAATCAAAATAAGCATATGCAGTCAAACGTTATTACCAAATTTGTAAGTTTCATTAATGAATGCTAATGAATGTCTTATAACAGTGGAAGGCCACAATGACAGACCTAAATTTTGGACCTAAACTATCGCAGAGATACAGTCTCAGATGTAGTTTGGCACCATGCCATCACATTTATCAGTGCAGTAAACAAAAACCGTTACACCTATGGACACAAATTCCATGACTTTTTGTCAGCATGGTCTGAAGATGATCTGAGTTAAATTTGGTGCAAATCAGCCAAACAATGTACGAGGAGTTCGAAAAAGTAGGTTTTTGACTTAAGGCTAGATGGCGGACAGGAAGTTTAGTTCATTAAGGCATAATTGGTATAGATATTTTCAGGACAACCCAAGGAATGTATGAAGACAAGTTTCATTACAATAGGCAAAATTAGTCAAAAGTTCTTAGCATTTTTAAAAATATTGTAATAACGTTTGACCAAAAGGTGGTGCTGCGATAAAACTTTTTGAGCACATTTAGAGCACAGATTCGAAGACATTTACCACTTTCATAACAATTCGCCAATGTATCCGTTAAAAACTAGTGCCGAGGTACAAAATGGCTGACCTGCGAAAAAACATAATTCAGACATCATTCGACTTGAAATTTGGACCAAGGGTTGAGAAGTTATAGATTTATCAGTCCAATCAACTTGAATTCAATAACTTTTGGTCAGCATGGTCTGTAGATGTACATGTGATTCAATGTTGATGAAAATCTTAAAAACAGCCTAGGATGACTTCGTTCAAAGATGTTTTACGAAAACTCATGATGGTGCGTTTGAATCGGCTTGAGCCAAGAAATCAGAGGAAAAAAATGTTTTGATTGTGGCACATTCAGTTTAAATGTTAACGTGTTTTGTACTTTAAAATAAAAAATAAAATTAATTATATGCTGAATAATTATTTTACATTACAACTTACTGTACTAATAGTATGTCTTTATGTCGCAGCATTTTAATCAGAAATATTTTAAGCAGGCTGCTGTTAAATTGTTGCAGAATTATGTTGAATTTTAGGTTTATTTAAAGTGTTATGGATGATTTTAATTGTATTTTATTCATAATATAGTATTATTATTATTGTAATTATTACATTTAATGAAATATAATATATTTACTGTAAAAAATGTGTCTGTGTGCATGTAAATAAAAAATATGTTAATTTATGAATCTCTTTAAAAATATTAGAATTAGAATAATAAATGGATGGCTCCAGAGGCCCTCAATTATGGTATGCATGAAACCCTGTACTAGACAACCACTGCCAATACTGTATCAACAGTTCAAACAGATATGTTGTTATATTGAGACACCATACATATAGATTAATATGAGAAGAAAGAGGTCAAACAGAGCTAAGAGATCTGCATTATGATTGCCTGCTGGTGAATGAGGTTTTGAAGTGTCAGCACTGCTCTCTGCTGGTTCACCAGGGCGGTACACCACAGAAAGTGACGTTTGGAGTTTTGGAGTGCTGCTTTGGGAGACATTTTCCAGAGGAGTCACGCCATACACCATCCCAAATGTCATGACCAACCAGCAGACCAGAGACGAGGTGGAGAGAGGTAAAACACGCTGACACAGGACAAACATCAGCAAAAAAGACTGGAAGAAATGCTTTTGTTGATTAACCCTTCGATCCTTTTGCTTAGAATATGAGCCAAAAAATCTGGAGATGCTTGGCTTTGTTTTTGGATGAGAGTAGAGGCCAGGGGCGTTGCTAGACATAAAGCTCTACTGGGGCACGTACCCCCTTCCCAATATATATATTTAATTGAATTACCAATCTTAATAAATACACTTTGCATATGAAGTAAATCATATCTCAATGCATTTACTGGGGCACTGGAGATTTTTACTGGGGCACGTGCCCCAGTAAATTGGGTCTAGCGACGCCACTGGTAGAGGCTTTTTTTTTTCCTAGACCTTTTTTTGGAGACTTTTTCAAGGCCTATATATATATATATAAATAAATATATATATATATATATATATATATATATATATATATATATATATATATATATATATATATATATAATAAAAGTATTCTTGTTTTTATACAATTATTATTCTAAATAATCTTAAATGTAACTGGAAAACAATGTTAAGACACAACTGGAGTGATGCTAAGATCATTTAACAATTTTTTTTGCATAAATATTTTTATTTGAATGAAATTCTATAGACAATTCATTAAAAAAAAAAAAAAAAAACGTTTTATAGAATTGTCTGTTGTCTTGGACTTGACACATGGCAGAGAATTCACGTTTATTTAGTCTTGCCTCCCTGACTACTCATCCCTCCTTTTTGCTTCATACAAACAAATCTATCAGGAGGCATGCTTTAAGTAAGATCACCATCATATTGTTTAAACTAGTTTTATCGACTTGCAAAACAAAAAAAAAGGCTGTTACTCCGGTTTTACAACGCATAAGTGGTGCGTGAGCAGCAAGTAGCCTGCTTTTTTGGCGCACATGTTAACTACCGGGACTCGCACCGGCAGAAGAGCAGCGCGGGTTCTCTGCGCACATGCGGAGAAGTGTCACTTTGCTTTTTGATTACACTACATTGCTTTCACCAGTGTTGGTTCGGTTGCATATATAGAATAACTTCTTTATTTCGGAATTACCACTCTTAATAAATACACTTTGCATATGAAGTAAATCATATCTCAATGCATTTATTGGGGCACTGGAGAGTTTTTACTGGGGCACGTGACCCAGTAAATTGGGTCTAGCGACTCCGCTAGAGGCTTTTTTTTCCTAGACCTTTTTTGGAGACTTTCTCAAGGCCTCAGTTAGCTTCTACTGTTCTCCGTCTGTGATTCGTAGAGATTTTTAGTCTCTCGAATAATCATCCAAACCGACAGACAGACACTCATCCTCTTTTAGCCTGATTCATAACAGTCTGCTTGGAAAAAAAAATATATATATATCTGAATATTAGGCATGGATACATTATATATATATATATATATATATATATATATATATATATATATATATATATATATATATATATATATATATATATATATATATATATATATATATATATGTATCCATGGCTAATATTCAGATGGCCAGAAAGTGATTAATTTATTATAGATTGTTAAAATGTTGGTGTCTGTGATGCAGCAAGTCCAGAGACTGTTGTGTACACCATGCTTTTATATAAAAATTATTTGACTTAGTTCCTTTAATGTGTTATTTGACTAAAAAGTGCTCATAAACAAATATTTTCTCAAATCAAATGAGTAGGGGCTTGGACCCAGAAACAGTATCCATACGTCATCGATACGTCACGACGCAACAAGCGGATATTTAGTTTCAGTGCATCATCATACTGAAATAAAGGTCTGCAGCAACTTCTGGTTGATGTGGATTCTGGTTTACGCGAATACAACAGTGCTGTGATTGTAATCATTTGTTTACAGTGAGAGCAGAGTTAGCTGTTAATACTTTAAGCTAAAGATCAAAAGGTTAACACGATGAAGACGTTTTTTAATAGCAGCTTTTGCTCATATTTAATACATTTTCCAATATAACTGAAATGTTGTTTCTGTGTTTAGGATATCGGATGCCGGCCCCAAATAACTGTCCGGATGAAATCTACACCCTCATGTGTCAGTGCTGGCAGTACGACCCGAGAAAAAGACCCTCATTTCTCAAACTAAAGGCAGATCTCAGTGCTTTATGTCAGTAACACACACACACACACACTCAGGCTCACATGTACAGTAAAGGCAGTGTGTGTTATAATGAAGCTAAATCAAAGGATATTTTATTATTATTATTATTATTTGTACACCACTCAAATCTGCAGTAAATGTGCAGCATCAGTGCCTTCTGACGGAAAAGAGATTATAATGAATAATTTCATCATTTTAAAAACATGTTCAGTGTTCAGGTTGTTTCCTACGAGGTTTTATTAGTGATGTTTAAATCAAGTATAAATTATTATTGTTTTGCACATGTGATCACATGAAGCTAAGTCTGTACATACACCTGTTAATGTATGAAAGTACTGTGAATAAATCTGATTCATTATTAATGATAGTAACTGCTTTTATTCAGCAGAGATGCATTTTAAGTGATGAAATGTGGCAGCAGATACAGTATATGCGTGATCTCTCAATCTCTGTTTCACAAGGACAGCCATTAACATATTAAAAAAAAAAAAGTAAAACATTATAATGCTTGAGTTTGATAACTTTGAGAGATTATGATCCTAATAATTACTAATATTACAAATATAACATTTATTTACACCATGGCTATAATAACCATGGATTAAAATGAGCATAAGTATGGTACTATTTGTAAATGAAAAATGTTTTACATTGCAAGCGGAATATTGTCAATAAAATTATCATTATTATAATACACAAGTATAAAATTTAGATTAATTTGTTGTTTACTCTGACTTGCATAATTAACCAGTTAATAGTTGTTTTAATTGCACTTTAAGCATACTAATATATTGCTAGTAAACAGTTGAAGACAGAATTATTAGCTCCTCTTTAAATTTTTTTTTTTCTTTTTTAAATATTTCCCAAATGATGTTTAACAGAGCAAGGAAATGTTCACAGTATGTCTGAGAATATTTTTTCTTTAGGAAAGACTTATTTGTTTTATTTTGGCTAGAATAAAAGCCGTTTTAAAAAAATTTAAAACCATTTTGAGGTCAATTTTATTAGCCCCTTCAAGCTATTTTTTTCGATAGTCTACAGAACAAACCATCATTATACAGTAACTTGCCTGATTTCCCTAACCTGCCAAGTTAACCTAATTAACAGTTAAGCCTTTAAATGCCACTTTGAGCTGTACAGAAATGTCTTGAAAAATATCTAGTAAAATATTATTTATTTTTATTATTATTCTTTGTTATTAAAACTATTATGTTTAGAAATGTGTTGAAAAAATCTCTCCGTTAAACAGAAACTGGGGAAAAATAAACAGGGGGCTAATAATTCTGACTTCAACTGTATATATGTTTACAAGCAAGATATTAGTACACTTAAAATGCAATTAAAAAACTAGTTAACAAGTTGTATTTTTGAGGATTAATTTTGTTATTGTACAACTACAGTGCTCTTGGTCAATCCAAAACCCTCAAACCTGAACATTTAAGTAGTAAAAGTCAATTTGTGGCTTTCTTAATAGAATATCTGCATGTACAGGAAAATGTTCCCATCTCTTTTGTTTATTTTTAACTCAAAATTTACAAATAAACATTTCTAAAATAAAAAAAAACAACAACTCAGTGACAATATAGCCACCCTTCTTTTCGATAACAGTCACAAGCCTGTTTCATCTTTTTGTGCAGCTGCAACCACAGCATTCCAGACAGCCACTGTTTAGAGAGGTGTATTGTTTACCTTGACTGTAAATGTCCTGCTTAAGAAGGGCCCAAAATTTCTCAATAGGTTTAAGTCTGGTGTAGAAGGGGGCCATGTCATTAGTTTTTCATTTTTAAAGCCTTTACTGGCCAGCCACGCAGTGGATTACTTTGACACTAGTGATGGAGTGTTGTCTTGCATAAAAATCAAAGTGTTCTTGAAAGACTTTTTCCTGTACCACTGCTTGAACAAAGTGTCTTCCAAAAATTGGCAGTAGATTCTGAGTCCATTTTCAACCCAAAAAGGTCCAACTAGCTCATCTTTAATAATATCTGCCCATACCAGTGCCCCACCTCCACCGTGCTGGCATCTGAGTCGAGGTGGAGCTGTGTCTGTTTCTATTCCAACCACGGGTCCATCCATCTGGTCCCTCAAGAGTCACTCTCATCTCAGTCCACAAAACCATTGAAAAATCTGTCTTCAGATATTTCCTGGCCCATTCTTGAAGTTTCAACTTATGTGTCTTGTTCAGAGGTGGTCAGGTTTCAGCATTTCTTACCATGGCCATGTCTCTGAGAACTGAACACCTCATAATTCCTGACTCTGTAGGTTGCCGTTGTGGAATATGGCAGCACTGGAGTATAATAGGTTCCTGGTAGCTTAATGCTTGATTCATCTCAAATCTTTGGAGGTAAATTTGCGTCTTTTCTTCTCAACACATTTCTCGCAACCATGTTGAATATTTGCTACAAAACATTTGATGGTTGTGTGATCGCACCCCAATATCTTAGATATTTCAAGAGTGCTGCATCCCTGTGAAAGACCTTTTACAATTTTTGACTTCTCTGAGTCAGTTCAATCTCTTCTTCGGCCCATTTTTCTTGAGGAGAATAAACTGCCTAATAATTATGCACACCTTGATATAGGGTGTTGATCTCCTTAGGCCACACCCTCCCTCGTTAAATAAATACACATCACCTGGTATGCATTAAGACCAATAAGCATTCAATTTTATACAGCTTGGAGTAGGAAATCATGAATAAAATGGTGATATGGTCAAAGTAATCACTTGCCTAAAAATTGTGCGCACAGTGTATATATACATTCTTGTAAATATAAATTATTATTATTAATTTGATTCATATAAAAGCCAAACACAGATATTTACTACTATTCTTAATAAATTGGATTCATATAAAACTGAACACAGATATAATACTATATTAATAATACTATTGCAATTCTCTTTTAATTGTGCAGAGAATCAAATAAATGTAGTAAAACTCCTTGACATGTACGGTATGTCATCATCTTCTCATGGCAGAGTTATTTACTGAAACAAAAATTCATTTGGCTATTTTAGTTGAGCAGCTCATAAATCTGTCATATGCTGAACGTATTTCCTCCACTGCTGTAGTTTTATAAAACATTCAAATAAATTACATAAAGCTATTTGTAGAATTGTGAGAGACACAGGTGTGAAAAGGTGTGTATCGGTATATGTATCTCATCCGCCTCGAGGACGAACAATACAAATCATATGATATGACAGGTGACACATTGTGCACAAACCCTCTGCATAACTTGATTGCATGATATTTTGGGCTCATGCAGGACTATCATATGACACTTTTTTCATTTCTCCCATTCCAGTATTACCTTGGCTTAGAAAAATGATAGCTATTATTGGGTCACATTGAGTCCAAGCTCTATGCAGGCTTCATCGTGATATATCTGATAAATCTGAGTGCACATTTGGTTGATGAGGTCACGATCAGCTGAGAAGTTCACATTTGCTTGATCTTTTGACATACGATTGAAGGCAGAATCATTAGCCCTACTGTAAAATATTCTCAGTATTTCCTGCCAGATTTCAAGTCTTATTTAGCAGGTTTGAACTACTTTTTTTACATTTTTTTAAAGAGCCCTTATTATGGGTTTTTGAAAATGACCCTAAATGCAGTGTGTAACCTAACTCTAAGTGAAGTGAAATATCCAGCTAAGTCTTAAATCTAAAAGTGCACCGTGTTAAAAACTATTGACTATAAAAGAACTATAAAAACTATAAAAGATCTATATAAAACTATACACCCATTTGTTGCGCGCAAGGCCGGGAAAATTGAATGTTTTGGGCGGCCGCTACAATTGGATCCTATACCAAAGTTGGTGACCCAGTGGTTTCACAGGCCTTACTAAAATAATGAGGACCGAGGGGGTGTGGTGGAGGTGAAATTACGGGAATTTTCCAGGAGAAATAACAAAACGGGAGGGTGGCGGGAGATGGGTCTGAAATACCAAAGACTCCCGGAAAAAAAGGAAGTGTTGGTACTGTAGGTATGCTCACACATACACTCTGCACTCTGACTACTTCAAAATTGTTGATAAGCCATGGAGGGCATTTCTCTCTGTCTCGCGCTGATCGCTGTCGACCAATCAAAACAGACTGGGTCTTCAGACCAGTCAGAGCAAATTAGCATCGCTCTAAGGATGCATTCAGGAACCAATTAATCGCCGAACGAATCATATTGAAGTCGTTGGGATGATTAGGTAAAACTAAATGCATATTATAAGAAAACAAAAGTGTTTTTTGACCTTGCATGCATATCAGCCTGTTGTTGGAGACCCCCAAAACAAAATATGACCCTTTTTAATGCATATTATTGGCTCTTTAAAGTCAATATTATTAGTTTTCAATTGGCTACAGAAAAAAAACTACTATTGTCCAATGACAATGACTTGCCTAATTAACCTAACCATAGATACTGTATATGCACCAGATATCGCATATGGACCCTGAGCATGCATCAATACTGCCGCCACATATGTACAGTGCTCCCAGGACAAGAGTCATTCAAAAGTCAAGACTAGAGCCAATCTGAAGATGCTGGATTTTTGTGCTGCATACAGGTGTAGTAACAAGAAAACAAAGCATAAAGGCATAACATTTCATTGGTAGGACTTAATTTTTTATGTTTTTGTATGTTGCAAACTTCTGTGCTCATCAAGTAACGCTATTGATGATAATACAGTAACTTACTGCACTGACCATAAAGTAGCACCAACTTGCACTAAATTCTAGGCTTATGCTAGTTTTGTTGAATAAAATCTACAAACGATGTAAATGAAATATGACAACAAGATGCTGCGGTGCCAGAAACTTGTATTATTGTCCGCTATGTGAAGTAGCGGCTAGTTTTTAAAGTAACTTATAAGGGTGCCTGATAACATAACAATGCCTGCTCCTCAGTGTGCATACTGTCTACCCTAAATTACTAAATATTACAAATTGTATATACTATTTATATCAGAAAGGTGGATATGCACATTGAAATGCAGGGATATCGATAGTTCACACGAGCCGTTCATAACGAAGATTCACTCACAAACGAATCGCTCCCTCCATTAGAATTAGAAGTGAAAGTAGGAGAGGGGTTGTGTTTCAGGAAATGGATTAGATCAAATTTAAAAGGGAGGATGGATAATACTAGGGATGCTCCCATCGATTGTCCGAAGATCGGTATTGGTATCGGCCAATAATAACCTTTCACGACTCGATTGGTACTCGTTGATCCCCCGCCCCCTACCCCCTCCAATTTCAGCTAGCTCCGGCCCTGGCTACAACACATGAGCATTGTTTCCAAATTGCACTGTTAGTCAATTTTCTTACCATTTTTAAAATCTGTTTTATCTATTTTCTTTTTGTAAAGCTGCTTGTACATGTATGCAACATCCTTAATTTATTATCTTAGGTAAGACGAGATCTCATACTTAAAGGGTAATTGTGCTTATGCAATGGCAAAGTTATATAAAGGTTGAAGAATCAGAATTGGTACTCTGTATCGGCCAATTACCATGACAAGGAATCAATACTCAATATCGGCTACAAAAATCCTGATCGGAGCATCCCTAGATAATACATTTCCATGCATTTATCCATCAATGTAGAAAAGTGATGTCAAATGATAATTTTCGTAATTTAAAAAGATATTTGCATACTGACCACCAGGAAAACTCCCTAGCATAAGCTGTTTCCATCCGAAAATGTGAACTAACTTTATGCCCAAAACTGGAATTTCGCATAAAAGACGTGCAATAAAGCAGCATTTCCATCCAACGATTCAAAGAGAACAAAATGGTCACTTCCTGATTAACTGGCGCCAATTATCAACAGTAAAAATGGAATTTGCTGCAGTAGGAGAAGCTGTGTGAATCTTTTCTTTATTTAATAAATGACTTGCGTCTCAAAAGACAATCCTGACACACAGTGAAGGCATGGTGATGTTTGAAGCTCTTGATTCTGGAGGTAATTTATTATGTAATAACAATAAAACTGAAACAGTTGAGGCGTTTTAGAATGACCACAACAACATTTCAGATGTTTTGTAATGTGCTCAGCCTGCTGGTTTGTCCATTCACACACATTTCAGGACTCGAAATTAACCTTTTTTCTTGGTAGCACCAGTGATCCTAACTTCAAAAATTTAGGGCAGTGTTACTACACATTTTATACTAACAGATTCTATTATATATTAACACTCTAATCACAACTTACAAATAAATAAAAATCTGCATGCGCTCACCGGCCCTGCACGCACTGCTTGACGTGAATTAGATGAACTGAATTAACAATAATAACTGTGCTGTTCTCACGGGTGGTGTCTGATATTCCACAGATGATATTGACATATAACTTATTATTTGTAAACGTCATATTGATAGCATTAACTGTCTTTTCATGAGCTGCAATATTAGTTTCATCTCTGTGAATGCATGCTCTTTAGCGATGGTGAACGCGGTGTCAGTCACATGACTGACAGCATCGTGACGATTAAATGAAGGATTAAATACCGTTAGAACATCTCGTGCTTAAAATGTGTAGATTCAGTGGCAAACACGGTTACTTGAAAACTCAATCTCACCGGCTTTACGATGAATGCTTTTGTCATTTTCATAGCGGACTTTAAACACTGGAAGACTTTTATCCACTCTTCGAAAAGTGTAAATGCTGGATTAACATTCATTACATGATCGGTAATCAGATGTGCCATTATTTGTAACTTTAGGTGGTTTCTAAAACTAAATCTGTCAGTGTTGTTTTCATTCTCTCGTATCCAGACCTTTACATTTTCGCGGTTGGAGCTCCCTGTCATCAAAACTGAGTGATTGACAGCTGATTTAAACTGTTTTAAACCATTCCTGAGCGCTGCGTTTGGTGTTTTTAGGTGCAAAGATGCTTAATGCGTGAATGCCTCCTAATTCCGCCCATGTGGTGAATATTTTGCTGTGAAAACTGGTCCATGACATAAATTTTATGCACTCGCACAAATGCTCCCAAATTTATTTTAAGGTCGCATAGATAAAATTTCAGGCGCATATGCAACCAAAACGGTCGCAAACGGTTTTTATAAAATATATCCAAATGAATTTGCTGTTTTGAAAGGCCAACAGGCTATCGCTTGCAGTAATGAAAATGATCAGGAGTGGACAAACTTTTACATAAGATTGTAAGGAAGGAGGAAAATGATATAAGAAGGACAGCAGCAATAAGTTTCAACAAAGATGCAAAAAGGGTTGTAACTGTCCACAGCAAGACCATCGTAAGAATGAAGTCTGCTTTAGCTTTGTGGATCAGCAGGAAAAATGTTAATGCCTGGAAAGTCTATGAAGTGTGAAATTAGAGGTTTAACTGCCTTAAAACATCTATAATAATTGTAAAAGGTAAAGCTGACTACTTCTCGGATTTTGCCTATTGAGGGTTATTTTTAGAACGTAACTCCCACGATTAACGAGAGACCACTGTATATACTAAAAGAAATCATTAATAATTTCACCTTGAACTGTGAACTGTGAATACGACCTTATTATACTATAAAAGCATCCTGTAAGTTTCAGAGCTCAAAACTTTATCAGCTTTCGCTAATGCCAATCTGCCAAAACAACAGCTTATAAATGAGCTTGCAAAATGAAAATAAAATGCAAAATGCAATATACAGAGGCCCAAAATGTTTTAGGAGATTTGAGAAATACTAGATCAAGTCTGGATGTAACTAACTGAATTTAAAACCAAATGTAAAACCTTGGGCTGCACGGTGACACAGTGGGTAGCACGTTCGCCTCACAGCAAGAGATTGCTGGTTCGAGCCTCGGCTGGGTCAGTTGGTGTTTTTGTGTTGAGTTTGCATGTTCTCCCCATGTTCGGTTTTCTTCGGGTGCTCCGGTTTCCCCCACAAGTCCTAAGACGTGCTATAGGTGAATTGGGTAGGCTGAATTGTCCATAGTGTCTGTGTGTGAATGGGTGTGTATGGATGTTTCCCTGTGATGAGTTGCAGCTGGAAGGGCATCCGCTGTGTAAAACAAATGCTGGATAAGTTGGCAGTTCATTCCACTGTGGCGACCCCAGATTAAGCCGAAAAGAAAATGAATGAATGTAAAACCATTAATTTTCCGAAGAACGTCAAGAACTCCATCCTTACACCATTTTAGTAAAAGGTTTAGTTCTGAGTAAAGTTTGACTGGATTGTGCATTTGCAATGACGTTCTTGCATTAATTTTGTTTTAATGTTTAAGTCATGGTTTTTTGGGCTCATTTCACAGGCTCATTGTGAAACCGTACCCCCGTATACATTTCTGGAGATCGCAAATTTTGTAGCCAGACCTATGTATGGCAGCATTTCGTCTTTAAAATGAATGCTACGAGGTAGTATGACACCGCAGACTGCTTCTGTTTGTTTTCGCAATACCAGTCGACCGATTACCTCCATGTGGACGGCTTTTCCACTGTTACCAGTTTGTCTAGAAGCTCACATCGGCGAACTCGAGATGCAGAGAGGAGTTGACCGTGACTACTGGGTTCGAGTCTGGCAAAGAACGGTTTCAAAAAGTAGGTAAAACAAAAACAATAGGCAAAAAATTAAATAAACATGTAAATAACAGTGTGAGAACGTGGTGAGACCTGAAAACGTGGAAAAAAAATCATGCGAGGGCTTTTCTTTTTCTGGATTTCTTTTTCAAATTATGTCGAATGGGTTCAGGGAAGGGGGTGATTGGGTCAATCTGTGCTTTTAAAACACTATTGGTCAAGTTTAGCGAAGGGGGGTGGGTGGGGAGATCGGTCAGTCAGTCGACAGTGGTCTCTGGTAGATTTAAACGAGAACAGCAAGCGCAAATGGCACTTGCGAGAGAAATTTGAGATCTGAAAAAGCGTACACAGCAGCCTCTGGTGGATTTGCAAAAACAAAAGCTGCAAAAAAAAGTACCTCCTGGGACGTACGTTGTGATCTGCAGAAATGTATATGGGGTACAAAGCAATAATGTTTTCTGGACTTTCTGCAAATATAGTGTATCATACCTCTATATTTGCTGTCTGTGGCACATTTGGAGACAGCGGTGCACTGGTGCATGAATAAAAATGTTCCAGCATGTTAAATGAAATTATTTCCACACACAAGATGGTCAGAATAAATGCATTGTGATCTATATCAGAGATTCTCTACAGAGAAAAGTCGATGCTTGAGCTGAAGAGAGGAATGAAGATCGAGTACTGTGATTGTTAAAGACTCGTGGATTGGTCTATGGAGTAGATTTGCAGTTTTACTATATTAATATCACACTGCAGAAAAAATGCTTTTCTATTTTTGTCATGTTTCTAGTTCAAATATCAACAAATTCTTAAATGAAGAAGCGTTGGTAACACGGTCTATTAGTTCATGTATTTACTAACATGAGCAAACTATTAGTAATACATTTTCATTATTGTTAATCTCTAAATTATAAATAACGTTAGTTCATATTAACTCATGGTGCATTAACACAACTTTGTATTTTAATAATGCAATAGTTCATGTTGAATTATAATTAATACAATAAATGCTTTACAAGATCATTTATACTTGGTTAATGTTAGTAAATACATTATGGACCCTTATTCTAAAGTGTAACATTTTCTAGACCAGCAAAAAATATTGTTTTGTTTTCAGAAATAATAAATTAAGATTAAGTGGGGTTTCCCTTAAAACAAACGCAATAATCTGCCAATGGGGTATGTAAAATAATTTTGTTTTTGGTTTGGAATAAGATTACATTACCTACCACACTGGTCGATTGTTTCATGATTATTATGACTTTTTTTCTGAAAACAAAACAATATTTTTTTGCTTGTCTGGAGAATGCTTTTTAGGTTAAGAACACACTGGCCACTTTGTTAGGTACAGCTGTCCAACTGCTTGTTAATGCAAATTTCTAATCAGCCAATCACATGGCAGCAACTCAATGCATTTAGGCATGTACACATAGCCAAGACGATCTGCTGCAGTTTAACTCGAGCATCAGAATGGGGAAGAAAGGTGATTTAAGTGACTTTGAATGTGGCATGATTGTTGGTGCCAGACAGGCCGGTCTGAGTATTTCAGATTTTCACAGAGAATAGTCTGAAAAAAAAGATAAAATATCCAGTGAGCGGCAGTTCTGTGGGCGCAAATGCATTGTTGATATCAGAGGAGAATGGCCAGACTGGTTCGAGCTGATAGAAAGGCAACATGCAGGTATGCAGAAGAGCATCTCTGAACGCACAATACGTCCAATCGTGAGGTGGATGGGCTACAGCAGCAGAAGACCACACCGGGTGCCACTCCTGTCAGCTAAGAACAGGAAACAGGCTACAATTCACACAGGCTCACCAAAATTGGACAATAGACGATAGGAAAAATGTTGCCTGGTCTGATGAGTCTCAATTTCTGCTGGGCATTCAGATGGTAGGGTCAGAATTTGAACATGAAAAGCATGGATCCATCCAGCCTTGTATCAGTGGTTCAGGCTGGTGGTGGTAGTATAATAGTGTGGGGGATATTTTCTTGGCACACTTTGGGCCCATTAGTACCAATTGAGCATCGTGTCAACGCCACAGCCTACCTGAGTATTGTTGCTGACCATGTCCATCCCTTTATGACCACAGTGTACCCATCTTCTGATGGCTACTTCCAGCAAGATAATGCACCATGTGGTAAAGCCTGAATCATCTCAGACTGGTTTCTTGGACATGACAATGAGTTCTATACTCAAATGGCCTCCACATTCACCAGAGCTCAATCCAATTGAGCACCTTTGGGATGTGATGGAACGGGAGATTCGCATCATGGATGTGTAGCCGACGAATCTGCAGCAACCGCATAATGCTATCGTGTCAATATGGACCAATATCTCTGAGGAATATTTCCAGTACCTTGTTGAATCTATGCCATGAAGCGTTAAAGCAGTTCTGAAGGCAAAAAGGGGTCCAACCCAGTACTAGTAAGGTGTACCTAATAAAGTGGCCTGTGAGTGTATTTGGACAAAAATTCTAAGAAAATTTTTTTTTGCAGTGTGATAATATTGTAAAATTGCACAACTAGTCTGCTACTCAGTACAAAATCTTATTTGGCAGTGCATTGATCCACTGGTGTTTTACAACAACACTAAACACAGTAAGAAATACATATATTTTTGCAGTTTCCCTCGTTTTTTGTGTTTAAAACTGCTCTGCAAAGAGCTTGACCCTGAACTTGAATTTATGGAGCGGTACAGACGTCACCAGTGTTCTGAGATCATGACATTGATGGACCTAATGTGTTGAACAGCATGCCGGTGGTGACACGTTGAGTGTCTTTTGACGCAGTGACGCATCACACCAAATACCGTCTGAAATGCCTGCAGCCCGCAGGGTTTGCGCTCATGTGACTTACCATAATATGCATAAAATAAGCCCAGTTGTTTCATGCAAAAGCTGCCGGTTTTGTTAAGATATTGCATGGGCTTGATCATCTTGACAGAATGATCAGCCTTTGGGGGGGTTCAGGCATTATTAGCAGCTCATGCACGCAACAGGTTTTAAAGCATTGGGTGGAAGAGCCTGTGGCAAATTCTCTCAGTGTTTTTGAGATATCTGTGGTGAATAACACTTTTAGCTAGCTGTTTTTACAGTATTTTACACGCTGTTAACTGGGCATACTAGTTCAGAATCATAAATTAATTGGAGTTAACAGGGCCATGTTTTTGTCCGTCTAAACCAATGGTCTCAACCTCAATTCCTGCATGGCCGCAGCTCTGCATAGTTTAGCTTTAACCAGCTCCAACTCACACCTGCTTAATAGTCTCTAGTAGTGATCAAGTGACCTTGATTAATTGCATCAGCTGTGTTTGATTAAGGTTGGAGCAAAACTATGCAGAGCTGCGGCCATCTAGGAATCAAGTTTGAGACCTATGATCTTAGGGCTGTGCGATTTGGAGAAAATGTCTAATTGCAATTTTTTTTATTTATTAATTTTTTTTAATTTTATATACACATATTGAGATTTTAATTTGATTTAATTTTGTAGTCAAGCTTCAGCTCAATATTCTGTATTGTAGCTTCGTATGGCTAAAATGCAGTGAGTGTTAGTTAAAAAAGGAACTGAAAAGATATTCACTTATTAAAAGATAAACACTTATTTTTCTCTACAGCAAACAGTAAGCACAAATAAAATGGCCTTACCTTTCTGTAAACATGTTGAAGTCAAATTAGTGAGATAGTGTAGCTTATAATAAAAATTTATTATCGCTTTCATCTTTGTTTGAGTTTTTTTTATTTACTTATTTTTTTATGTGGGCATTCTGCATAGTTCGGTTGCGCAATTCTGATTGGGCAGAACGAAAGTGTGCTCACTCGATTGGCTAGTAAGACTGTCACACACAGACGGCTTTTGCTCTAGGTGGGGGAAATTAAATAATATATATTTCATATTGCAGCCTCTTGTGATTAGCTAATCGAAACGTTTTAAATCGCGATTGTGATTTGATTTCGATTAATCGCATAGCCCTATATAATCTAAACCATTATACGAGTAAAGGAGCTTTTCTCGTTTAGAAGAAGTGTTAGGTGCCGATCACAGCGAACGAGCTTTTACGTTCCAAAACACGAGACCCACCTCATTGCCTTTTTGTTGAGAAGAAAGAAAGAAGCGCAGTGTGCTTTTTATATCAGACAATGACTGAATCAGCTGCGTAATGTGCGTATGTGTTGCTGTTGATATTAGTATAATTTTTAAATTAATTAATATTGTGATATTCAAGATTTGAGAGCCATACAGCACCGGATAACTCAAAACAGCAACCACACGCCTCTCCTCCATCTTCAGGAGTCATCATAGGTGTCTTGACAACACAGCCTCAATGGAAACCCCGCCTCTGCTTTCATTTGATTGGAGAATGAAAGAGACTTAACAGGCTTTTTCCGCTCAGAGTTGACTATTTTTCAACTGCGGGTGGGCAAGGGCAAAAACACAAGGTACAGCAGGCAGTTAAAACGCGAGGCACGCAGGGCGCATAAGCAGCGCGAACAATGTTCGCTGCCGTTAGTAAATCATTCAAAAAAAGCCGCCTCTCAATGCAAAAAGCGCATTCGGTGTGATTGTATTTTGAGAATATCACATTTAAATCAAAGTTCTTAGTAATGCGTATTAATCAAATTTGAGTTTTGATATATTTACTGTAGGACATTTACAAAGTGTCTTAATGGAACGTGATTTTTATTTCATATTTCTAAATATTTCTTACATAAATCAATAAGGCATCATGCAATGCATTTTTGTGAATTACACTGTAAAAATGCTGGGTTCCACACAATATATTTGTGTTGAAAGTGCAGAAAGCACCGTTATGTCTAAGCAGTCCAAAAACGAATCACAAAGCACCGCTTGCAATGCAAGAGCCTTTATGTCCACAGTTTGTGTGAAAATTAGCAAATGAGTAGATTTAGCAATGTACACTCTCATAAATTCTGTCACTGGGGCAGTTCCCTTTCAAGAGGTAAACATATGAACACACATTAGAACACTAGTATACTTTAGAATTTTCTAGGTATTATAATTGACCTTTAAGTTATCAATAGATGTATAATGCATAGTAATGATTGTTTACCATGGGTTTATTTTAAACAATGACCGGCCTGTACTGAGCAGGTGTGTGAAACAGCACGTAGAAATAGTGTTGTAGAGGAGGAGCAGTGCTTTAACCTTCAAACCATGCTGTGTCACAATGACAGAATGTCCTCAGTGCTCAAATAAATTTATTTTGGAGGAAATGCGAGAGCCCTGTGATCATATGAAGCTCCAAGAATACTTTTGTAAGCAAAAAAAAAACATTAAAAGCCACGTTGTTAGGTTATGTCCTATTTTAAGCCACGTCAGACAGGTTTTGGTGTGCATTTAAAATGGGGAAACATGCACCCTGATGACCTGACGAGGAAGAGAAAACATTGGTTAACAAAGTGTCTTTTACAGTATTTTTTGCACACAAAATGTTTTTGGAGCTTTGTACGATTACAGTTGAACCACTGAACTCACATTGAATGACAGTTTTTGGTTCCTTTGAACATCTTGGCACCATGGCTGTCTATGGCAGATTAGAGAGCTCCAGGATTTCATCTAAAATAACTTGAATTCTGAAGATGAACGAAGCTTTCAGGGTGTTGCATTGACATGAGGGTGAATAATTAATAACAGAATGAACATTTTTGGATTAACTAACCCTTTATTGGCTCTCCGGGTAGAGGGGGCAGAGCATGGCCTGTAAGAAGGGAGTTACTAGTTTAGCAAGTCAGTGAGCATCCCATGGTTGGCAAAATCAAACTTTGGTATATTTTGGATACTCGTTTGTACATATAGGCTTTTGTTGTTTATTTTCATTTATTTATTTAATATATATTTTGGTGCTTTGCTTTGCTTTGCTTCACTTCACTTTTTTGTGTTGAGGGGTTGGGCTGAGCACTTGTTTACATACTGTATGTACATTCCCCACTAGACATTTTTATGGTGCACTGTTGGGTCAAGCCATCCTTTTTTCCCTTTCCTTTTTCCCCCATACCTACAACATCCCGTTGTAGATCTGCAAGGATCTACTGTACTGCGTCAATCTGATATGCTGATTTAATGTTCAAGAACCTTTCATTATCATTGACGCAGAAAACAGTTGGGCAGCTTAATATTTTTAGGGGGAAATTGTTACACCACCATTGGAATGTTTAGAGTAAAATCTTTTTATACGGGACAATGACGGGGGTCGCTTGTTGATTTACAAAACTAAAATACATTTTATTAAACCATTAAAATTACCATATTTTATCCATAACTTACAGAACATAGTTAATAGTTGCCATTAAAAACAACAACAACATAAAAATAAAAAAGATTTTAAAAAATGTTAACCACACATCAATAGCATCAGCTGCAGCAGATTGATTTTACGAGGCCAAGTTAAACTTTCTGGCAATCTTTATGGCACTTTAATACATTGAAAATAAGATATTTAAGGTTAATAATAAATTATACAAATTAATAAATCACTAGGTGTCAATATGCTTATGTTTATATACACTCGCCGGCAAATTTATTAGGTACACCTGTCCAACTGCTCATAAATGCAAATTTCTTGTCAGTCAATCACATAGCAGCAACTCAATACAGTTAGGCATGTAGACATGGTCAATACGATCTGCTGCATCTCAAACCGAGCATCAGAATGTGGAAGAAAGGTGATTTAAGTGACTTTGAATGTGGCATGGTTGTTGGTGCCAGTCGGGCTCATCTGAGTATTTCAGAAACTGCTGATCTACTGGCATTTTAACACACAACAGTCTTTAGGGTTTACAGAGAATGATCATTCATTCATTTTCTTTTCGGCTTAGTCCCTTTATTAATCTGGGGTCGCCACAGCGGAATGAACCGCCAACCGATCCAGCATATGTTCCACCCAGCGGATGCCCTTCCAGCTGCAACCCATCTCTGGGAAACATCCATACACATTCACTTGTACCGCATGTCTTTGGACTTGTGGGGGAAACCAGAGCACCCAGAGATAACCCATGCAAACTCCACACAGAAATGCCAACTGACCCAGCCGAGGCTTGAACCAGCGACCTTCTTGCTGTGAGGTGACAGCACTACCTACTGCGCCACCGTGTTGCCCCAGAGAATGATCAAAAAGGAGAAAATATCCAGTGAGCGGCAGT
>NC_079441.1:12161670-12211670 GCF_903798145.1 Danio aesculapii
CATATCATAATTGGCTTCATCACTCTGGCTGCGTCCAAAACCACCAACTACTAAGTAGGTACTGCATTTAAATTTAAACGAATTACTTGAGCATTAGAAAAGTACATTCCATACAGTATGAATGTGAGCAGTATGAATGGAACTCGAACGTGCTACATCCGCTATTTTGTCATGATCACGTGACCAACCCGTGTTGAGTTGCTTCACTCCCATTTATGAATTCTCTCTCGGGGGATCATGGGATAGCGTAGCGTCCATACGATGCGCACTACAGAATATTGCTGGAAGTAGTAGGTCATCTGGGTACTTCTCGCATACTAATTTTCGAATTCTATGAGTTCAGACATACTACTCGGCTCGCATACTGATTTTAGTGTACTATATAGTATGGAAGTATGCAATTTCGAACGCAGCCTCTGTCTGTGGTCTGGCACAAAATGGCTGCAGTCACGTCATGCAGGTGCATGCTGCACACTGGTGGTGGATGAGGAGATACCCCCCAAAAAATGTGTAAAGCAATTTGAGTGTCCAGAAAAGAGCTATATAAATGTAAAGAGTTGTTGTTATTATTATTATTATTATTATTATTATTATTATTATTATGTGTTAACACATAATTTTTTATTATATAATTATAAATGTGTTGAAAATAGTTCTCTTCATTAAACAGCACTTGGAAAAAATACAAATTTCATTTGAGGGCTAATAACTTTGGCGACCAAACATGCTAAAATAGAAATGCATGAAGTTTCTATTACATTTCTACCTTGATCGGCCATAATGCTCATATTCACCCCATTAGTTTCAATGTTGCTACTTTTCTCTACAATGCTTAGTGGCTCAGTGTATTACAACAGTGTTTTTAAAAGTCTAAACACTTTACTGATATAGAACACAACCAAGCACATATGGTCAGAACACAAACGAGTCGCAGGTAATGAAATATTAAGCATTTCTCCCAAAGAAGCACTCATCTAAGCAAAATGCTAGCAGGCATCTGTGACTCTGCTCACACTCTGTCTTTTTGCCTATTTTTGGTTACCCCCAGTCGGCACAATGACGAGCAAACAAAATGATGATGGTTGGCCACGTCCACTTGTAGCTTTATATGCGCTTTTCAGAAACCTAACTGATACTACGTCCATATATTTTACAGTGTATGGTATTTTCTAGCCGTTGAGTGTGCACTCGTTGTTGCGGTGCATTGTGGGATTGATTGAGTGCACTTCAGAATGCCCTCTAGAAATGCATTTTTAAGGGGATAATGAGCAATTTCAGTTACAGCCATATTAGTAGTTCAAGTGTTAAACCATTAATTAACTTTTTTGTATTTACGTCAACCAAACTGCTGTGGCATTAAAACGAAGCCAATCAAATGCAGAATCGGCTTTACGTTATTAAAGGCTTGACTTGTGTTGGATTGACAGTGGATCATGTGATTTTTCTTTTGTCTGCAATGATGGAATGTGCTAGATTGCAAAGGTCAGGCATGGTCATGTGGTTCCTGTTATCCTAAGAATGCAGTTCTGATATGGATCTGAGGGCCACGCTTACAGTCACATGCTCTCTCTACCTGCTTTTTTTTTTTTGTGAGACACACCTCCAGAAGTGCTGCAATAGACACATGCTCTCTAGTCAAGCAAGAAGAAATGCACACACCCCTTTTATTGTCTAGACGTGAGGCGGGTTTTAAGATATGATACCAGTTTGATTTATTCTCACTTACTTTATTATTTAATTATTTGATAATTTATTGGTTTTATTTATTATATTAAAAATTTAGTATTCCAGAAAATGATTATATTAATTATGTTTTAAAGATTTACATTTTTACATATCAATAACAGTGTTAAGTTCTATTTGTTTATATTAGTTAAAAACACTAGTTAATGACTTAACAATGAGCAATACTTCAACAGCATGTAGTAAAAATTTATTTCATTAATGCACTGTGAATGAGTAGCTCTACTAATTAGCATTAACAAAGGTTAATAAATGCTATAAGAATATCCTACAGTATTCATTGCTGTTTCGTGTTAATGCAAATTAACCCTAATTTTAACAAATGAGACTTTATTGTGTAAATAAACTGAAATATTGGAATTTTTAGTCAATTACATATCTAGGTTTGATAATGAAGTCCATTCTAGTCAAATTAAATCTCGAAAACAATTGCTTTCAGAAGAATAAACATTTTTATATATAATGTAATGACCTGGTCTACAACGCTGATAGCCAGGTGCACAGTGGTGGGAGTAACGAATTACAACTACTCACGTTACTGTAATTAAGTACATTTTTGGGGTAATTGTACTTTCATGAGTATATTTTTAAGTCAGTAATTTTACTTGTACTTGAGTACAAATTAAGCTGAATAATGTAATTCGTTACTTTTAAAATCACAATTCGTTACAGAGTACTGTAAATAAATGAATATTTTAACCACTGACTTCGGTAGCCAATAAAAAAAGCTCATCTTAACGGACCAATGAAAAGCCTGGTACATTATTTGAGCCGAAAAACAAGCTGCAGATTTACGTGAGCTGAGCAGTGATGGTATTGTTACGAAGTTATTGTTCTACACATGGAGATTCAAGACACCAACCGTTCTGCGGTTTCTGATGGTTTGTTTCGCGCTATTAGATTAATAGCAAAGTTTCTCCAAAACTTGTAAGTGAAGTGATATTAAAGTTTAACGTTTAAACCAGGGCTATTCAATTGGTGAACTTGGCCCGCGAGGCAATTTGTTCCGGCCCTCCAAATAGTGTGACCAAGACATCAAAAATAAAATTTGTTGTTCAGTCGAAAAACGGCTGCTTTATTTAGGAGGTGACATGCGTCGTTCAGCACGAGCTGCATTTAAAGGCTGCGCAGACAGAGCCTGATTCACCTGACAAAAAAAGCAAGTGGCGCGAGCAGCCGAAAACATTTGGATAATTTGTTAATTACGGTTAATTCATCGTAAAGGCTTCTCGGCGCCGCGTTTCTGTCGCACGGAAAAAACCTGCAGCAACTAAAAGTTATGCTACCTGTGCGCTAGTTTAAAGATCCGAGTTTAAACCAAGGCTAATATTTACGCACACTGGATTAACTATAGCAGCGGGCCATTCACATATCGTGTCTTTTCCGCACACAAGTTCGTTATATAAGAACATTTGCCTATATGCGCGGGCAAGCGGACCTCACACCTTCCAGACACACCGATTAGAAAACGTTTCACACCGTAGCGTGGCTTTCAGTGCAATGTAAACAAAAGATATGTTAATCGAATTATTGCAAATTATTAAAATGATTATGTATGTCTGAACGCAGATGATAACAACAGTTTACTTGAATACTGACCGAATATAAAGCTTAAACTTACATTAGACGTGATAACCGTGAAACCATTATTCTCGAGAATCGTACAAACAAAATCTACAATTGTTGCATCCATAATTGTTATGCAGTTCACATAACATATGAATGTACACATGTATGAATGTAGAAGAAGCCTACTTAAGCAATGCACTGCTTTTGTTGTGCTTTAAAATACAGCATTTGATTGTTTTCCTATTGTACAATGCACTAAATGATATTTCAAAATACAATATATTAACATTTTAATGTTGAAAAAGTTAATGTGGGTGTCTTAAAGAGCAAAAATAGTATACAGCATATGGGCTCTTATATGCTGTTGTGTAATCACTCATATTGCAAGTCATATCTCTCCGGACCCTCATTTGGGATGCTTTTCATGAACTGTCCCCCATGACAAACTAATTGAATAGCCCTGATTTAAACTTTGCCTCAAGTTGGAAAAGGCGTTGTCGACGTTTGCTGCATTTTTTTCTTAATCATATCGTCTTTTGATCATATGAGATAAAAGAGGCATCATTTGAAACTGTAAAGAATCTATTTTTATTTGTGTATATTGCTAATGTGTATTGTAAAATGTGTTTTAGTGTCTGGATCTTGTCTGATTGAGCAATTACGGATCAATAAATACCACCAGCGAAAAAGTAATTTGTACTCTGAGTACTTTTTTTAAAGAGTAATTTGTACTTTTACTCAAGCACTTTTTAACCCCAGTACTTTTACTTGTAATTGAGTATAATTTTAGCAATGTAACAGTACTTGTAATTGAGTACAAATTTGTTGTACTCTTACCACCACTGCAGGTGCATTATAGTAAAGGGCTTAGAGTTGATTATGTGTGTCGCCGGCAGCTAGCTCTTTGCAACTCTCACTGAAGCTAAGCCATACCTGTCAACACTCGTTTGTCCCGGGAGTCTCCCGTATTTCAGACACATTTCCTGTTCTGTCAATTCTCTTGGGAAAACTCCCGTAATTTCACCCGCTGCCGGTACAATCTACAACACCCCCGGATTGCCGACTTTGGGTATCGCAACAGCTGCCCGAAACCCGGTGCTAGATCGCGATCTACCTTCACCAATCCCACCCCCACCCCGCGCACTTTAGTTCGCGATCTCCAAACACCCAACACCCCCACTCCCCCCCCCCCCAGTCCGCGATCTTCAGAACACATGGGAAAGCTAGGTAGCTGTCAGAAGTGGTGTTAGTGAGAGTGTGAGTTCTAATGCCCCAGTATAGTGAAGGGGACACTATACTGCTCAGTGAGCACCGTCTTTGGATGAGACATTAAACCAAGGTCCTGACTCTCTGGTTGTTAAAAATCCCAGGAAGTCCTCCGAAAAAGAGTAGGAGTTTAACCCCAGCATCCTGGCCAAATTTGCCCACTGGCTTCTGTCCATCATGGCCTCCTAACCAACCCCATTTCATAATTAGCTTCATCACTCTGTCTCCTCTCCACCAATCAGCTGGTGTGTGGTGTGCGGTCTGGTGCAATATGGCTTCCGTTGCATCATCCAGGTGGATGCTGCACACTGGTGGTGGATGAGGAATGTGTTAAGCGCCCCAACCTCCCCAAAAAAAAATTGTTAAGCACTTTAAGTGTCCTGAAAAGCCCTCTATAAATTTAAGGACTTGTTATTATACTAGCTAAATAGATGGTCTGCTTTATTATTAAAGTTATGTGTGTTTATGTTTAATTGGTTTCTGTGGTTTAAATTAAATATTTCCTTGTTTTATAAAATATTGGCCATGACCATCATCAAGGGTGGTGTGTAAAGGAAGCACCTTGGTGGTATTGTCCTGTAAGGGCTGTTCTGATGTTCTAAGCTCAGAATAAAACGGTTAACTGACAGTGCTGCCTCCTACTTGCTTATTCTGCCAGATTGCTAACAACAGAGACACTCATGGTCGTGCGGTGTAAGGGACATGAGTGTTCTCCTCGCTAACGTGCTGTTAAGTGTTAAGATTAATTAAACAGTTCAGTTGCCCACGTACAGCATTATTACAATATTTTAAGTATAAAATAATATAAAAATATATAATTCAAGTGTTTCCCAGAGATGGGTTGCAGCTGGAAGGGCATCCGCAGCGTAAAACATGTGCTGGATAAGTTGTAGGTTCATTCCGCTGTGGCGACCCCAGATTAATAAAGGGACTAAGCCGAAAAGAAAAAGAATGAATGAATGAATAATTCAATAATTCAAGTGCTTTTTTTATTATATTTTAAGACATTTTTGACGTATAATTACATGAGAATTGCAAAAACTCAACTCTAAAGTAAAAAATATTTCTCAACATCAAAATGTGCTTTAACTGCCTGTTCTACTAAATAGTGGACCATATTTTGACTGTTTTAAGACTGTCAAAGTCATTTAAAGAATGACTGTTTTAAATAGGGGTTTGCACAGCATTGTTGGTTTACAAAAAAAAAATCTACTACACTACTACATTTGATTTTTGGTTTTATTGTAAAAAAAATAAAATAAAAAAAAGAATGTGTGTAAAATGAGAATCGGAAATATTTTATGGCATACTTCAAATAATAAAGGTGATTTAGTATTCAAAAATGTTTTATTTTGATTGTTTTTTAATAAATAGGTCTTACACTTCATATTTTCAGATTTTCATAGTATATGTATATGGTACTTTTACCATAACCTGACATATCAACCATTTGGTAGAGGTTGATATTTAGAAATTAAGGCATGTGTTGAAAGAAAAATGCATTGAGTGTGTTAACTAGCAACATAGGAGTTAAGAAATGTAATCCACGCATTTTTTTTTTCTTGGTGGGACAGTTAAAGGGGTTAAGTAAAAGATTATTTATGTAAAATGAGAGAAAAAAAGAGATGGACAAATTGCAAAAATACAACTATTGCAGTATATCAAAAATAAAAGAGAAAACAAGCTATCCTGTAAATTTGAACAAAAAACAAAAAGTGGATGTTTTACATGAAAGATCGCAATTTCTTTGATCATTGATGCACCAAGAAATACAATACGTTAACATTGTGAAAACTATGTTCACTGAGGATTTGTTAAATGTATAGCTTCAACGTTTTGCATAATGAATAGAGCTGATTTGAGTGATCTGGTTATGTAACTGCTGTACAGATACCTCAGAAAACACAGATAACATCTGGTATGTACTCAATGCAGAACAATGCCAATCACCGAGATATTGACTGTTTCAACGCATCTTATGACTTACGAGTGGAATGCCTGCAGAAAGTAGCTTGATCATAACTATTGCACTAGTCATGCTCACCTGTTTATCTCTTTAGGATCAAATAAATTGTACATATATATGGCTATAATTGCTATATATAATATACAGCAATTATAGCCGTATATATAGTATGTGAACTGATGCTAATTTAAATTATAACTAGGCCCACACAGAATCTGTGAGCGCAGAAATCCACAGATTTCCACAGATGTTTAGCCCATCATTAAGTCTGTTTATTTACTTGTGTAAATGTGTGTAAATTTATAATTATCCAGTTTTTAAATTAATGTCAGTAATATTATTGACTAATATGAAAATGTTAATTTGTTTTATTTACAATACAGTTTGTAAAGTAATATTTTCTGTATTTTAATAGATATATTATATGGGACACTTGTTTTGTTTACCAAATTTGGATTTGCATTGTAGACATTATATAAAAGTTAAAACGGTATTATTTTTTATTTTATATATTATGTTTTTAGTTAAGATACTCTGCATTCCACATAAATCCACAGATTTTTTACAAAATTCTGTGCAGAAATAGCAAAACATATGCACACGTACTGTCTGGCCCTACTTACAACAAATAAACTTATATTAAATAAATATATATGAGTCATAAATAGGCTCACACGGAATCTGCATGTGCAGAAATCCACAAATTTTTAAGCCCATGTAGATGTGTGTAAATAGATACATTTATTCCATTTCTATATTAATTTCAGTAGTAATATGCAAATGTTTTTTTATGGATGTTAAATATGGTTTGTAGAGTAATGCTTTCTGTCTTTTAGTAGATATATTATATTAGACTGACTTTGTTTATCAGATAAGTGATTCTAATTGGGTTTGCATTGTAGAAAATATATATTTTTTATTATTATTATGCATTCAGTTTTTACATCTCAAAATTATTCCGCATAAATCCGCAGATTTTTTAGGAAATTCTGCAGAGAAATAGTGAAAAATGTCTGCAGATTCTGTCTGTAAAATTTGTATTTTATTTTGTATATATTTTGGATGAATTGCCACTGCAGTATTTTATTTAATTTTTTTTTGGATAAATAGAACAAATATGTAATTATATCTAGTAAATGGATGCATTATTATAATAGGAGAAATTAATTTTTTAATAGTTTATTCCCAAATGAGGCATGATTCAACACTGAATTTTATATAAAGTATTACTTACAGTCAGATGATCAGGAGATCACTGCGGATGACTCCAAAATAGTGTGGTTTGTCCCTTGTGGAATGAAAGAAATCAAATAATTACATTTTCATCATGCTAAATGACAAAAACTAAAGGTAAGGTAACCTAAAAAACACTTAGTACAAACTCCACACTGACAGTTTCCCATTCTTAGTAGTTAACATGATTTTAAGGATTTGAATTAGCAAAGAACTCTAAATCCGTTCAAATATACAATACAAAAAAACGAGAAAAACAAATCTAAAGATGACTTTCACCTGTCAAAGCAGTCCTGCATAGTCTTTAGTTCAAGTGCAATTATAATTACATCTTGTAAGACTAGTGTGACCTCTTTTACAAAAAAAAGAGAAGAAAAAATAAATCAGACAGCAGACTAAGATATCGATCTTGTCATGTGAGAGTCACCCTGATTTCACTTCCAGTAGGTACATGTGTACCAGGTGAGCACAGACACACCTCCACATCTCCAACTATAAATACAGCTACAGTCCACACACAAATTACAACATCCAGCAGATCATCTCGTCTCTGAACTTCACACTTCACAGCATGGGGAACTTCGTTGAGTGCTGCCGAGGCTTCTGGTGCCGACCTAAAAACCCTGATGTGCGGGTCAGTCTGCCCGCCGTCTGCTTCATCTGGCAGATCGCCATGATCATCTTATTCGGACTGTTTGTGCGTTACGATATCGAGTCGGATGCGCACTGGGCTGACCACAAAAAACACGAGAACATCACCAGCGACATCGAGAACGACTTCTATTTTAGATATCCCAGTAAGTATATATGCTATTCAAATGCATTTGTTATTTAATGAATGTATTGTTCTGTTTTAATAAATGCAAAAGGGACAGTTCATCCAAATATTTTAGATATGCCAACGAGTATATATGCTATTAAAATGCATTACTTAACGAACGTTTTGGTCAGTTTTAATTAACATAAGGGATAGTTAATCCATAAATGTGAGATAATGTTGTCATCATTTACCAGCGATGAATAAAGGTACTTTCAAAAGTAATATGTGACAATCTTAAAGAGATAAAAATTTGAAAATTCTGTCATTATTTCTTTACCCTTCGCTTGTTCCAAACTTGTTTGACTTTCCTTTCTTCTGTTGGACACAACTGAGGATATTTTGAAAAAAAAATCTGGAAACCTGTAACTATTGACTTCCACAGTATTTGTAATTCCTATATATGGAAGTCTATGGTTACAGGTTTTCAGCTTTCTTTAAAATATCTTTTTTGTCTGTTCGACAAAATAAAAAACTTTTGGCACCACTTGAGGGAGGGCAAATAGTGAGCAAATGTTTAGTTTTGGGTGAACTATCCTTTTAAAGCCTATATTGATCTTTAAAATAATAATAATAATAATAATAATAGTAATAATAATAATAATAATAATAATAATAATAAATAAAACATTTCCTTAAAAATGAACATTGTAATAATTGTTAACGTGACTTTACTCAACATTTACATTTATTCAATCTTCACTGGTTCCAAACCTGCAGTATGAGTTTCTTCTGAAAACAAAAGAAGATACTTAGAAGAATGTTGTAAACCTGTAGCCATCGGCTTCCATTTTCTTTTCCTACTTTAAATGTCAATGGATGCAGGGTTCCAAAAATCTTCTGAATATCTTCTTTCGTGAAGATAAACCAAAACTCATAATGGTTTGTAACCACTTGAGGGTGAACTTGAACCATTTTTGCGCAAGCTGTTGGTTCTGTTACATATATGTTCATCATTTCCTCTTCTACTTGCTCTGCAGGTTTTCAGGATGTCCATGTGATGATCTTCGTGGGTTTCGGTTTTCTCATGACCTTCCTGAAGCGCTACAGCTTTGGCGCAGTGGGCTTCAACTTTCTAGTGGCTGCGTTTGGTCTGCAGTGGGCTCTCCTCATGCAGGGCTGGTTTCACTCTCTGGACCCGGTCGACGGCACCATCAAGATCGGAGTTGAGAGGTATGATATCCATCTCACATCTCTAGGTTTTTTCATTATTATTTGAAAGTGTAGGGCAGGCGTGCACAACCCTGTTCCTAGAGATCTACCTTCCTCCATAGTTTAGCTGCAGTCTTGATCAAATGCACCACCAAGTGCTTCTTTAGATCCTACTTAGTTTGTTTAGTTGTGTTTGATCAGGGTTGGAGCTGAACTCTGCAGGAAGGTATCTCCAAAAACATGGTTAAGCACCCCTGGTGTAGGGTCTTTTTTTGTATTTATTTTTTGTTATAATGTCAGAACTAAAACAAAGGGGGGAAATTACAAACTTATTCTGATACATTAAAACATCATGAATCAAATGAACAATAAAAAAATGTGGAAAGTAAATTGTAAAAATTAGATACATAATTAAAATAAATAATAAATAAAATACACATTTTCTGTACATGCAGTTTTACAGCTTTCCATGAACAATAAAATATAAATATAATTGAAATAAACAAATAAGAAATGCATGCAAATAAGCAGGTTTAATTAAGCAATGCCCCATTTGCATATTTAAACAGCATTTTAGACAGATTGTTTTTACTTCTTAGTGTAATCAATCAAGTATAAGGAAGTATATGGCAATAACCTTTTTACCTAATACACCTGAAGTAAAAGTATGTGTGTAGAGAATTTAAAACGGTTTCCTGTTTTGTTTTCATCAGTTTAATCAATGCTGACTTCTGTGTGGCCGGATGTCTCATTGCTTATGGAGCTCTGCTGGGAAAAGTCAGTCCTGTGCAGCTGATGGTCATGACGTTGTTTGGCATCACTCTGTATGCGGTCGAGGAATACATCATTCTTAATCTTCTTCATGTGAGTGGCAGCGTTAGTTTTACTTTAATCTATATACTGTTGCAGTGTATGTACAGCTCATTTTATTTATTAATTACATTTAATTTAATTACATTTTACATTATATTATACGTTTTAGTCAAATGTTTTGGTTCTAAGGTTTGGGAATGTTAACGAAATAATAATAATAGTAATAATAATACATAAATAAATAACAGTGCAGCGGCATAAAAAATAAGCATATGAATACGAGTATACTCATTAATGGTCAAGATTATTATTATTATTATTGTTATCTGGCATTATTACACTGCTGTCTGGCAAGACATTCCAAGGTATGTTATTCCGAGATAACAACCACTATATAACGCAGGCTCATCCAGGAACTTCGAGTCACCTTGATCGTCAGTAAATACATTCACATCCATATGCTTACAACCAAATTCATATGTATCTCCTTGTTTTTTGCACTGCCGTTTTTGACTATTTGGCTCCATCTTGTGATTGAATAATGCATAGGTTAGTGTATACTCCAATCAGCGGTTTTCGTTTCTGTCAGCTTTGTGTTTAATTAAAGATTTAATAAACTATTACAGGTCAGAACAATATTTTGTGGCTAATTTTTACATTTTGTGGGACATAGCTGCGTAATAAGCGGAATAAATTACATCTATGAGGTTGTTTTCGCAGAAGCAGTCGGGCTGTCGATAGGTTTATTCTGCAATAACAACCTCCTGGATGTTCTTTATCCCTAACATACCATACCTTGTCAGAATCAGCTATATTAATTAACTATTTAATTAAACACAAAGCTGTCAGAAACAAAAATGTCTGTATGCAGCCTTCAGTTACATACTTATTATTCAGTCGCAAACAGTCAAGAACCGTGGCATGAAAGATAAGCATATAAATGAGCCTGCTATAAGATTCAGCTGTTGTTATCTGGTAATAACATCCCTTCGAATGTTGTGATTGACCAATCAGAATCAAGTATTCCAGACATCCGTATAAAATCTTATGTCACTATTCCCAAATCCATATTTCTGTCTAAAATCAATCAATTAAAAAAAATTTCTTTGTCAGGTTCGGGATGCTGGTGGATCCATGGTCATCCATACTTTCGGGGCCTATTACGGCCTCACAATATCATGGATTCTTTATCGACCCAAACTAGACCAAGCCAAGCGTCTGAACGGCTCTGTCTACCACTCCGATGTCTTCGCTATGATTGGTATGCTATGACAGAGACCTAATTTATTACATACAAACATGTGATCAAATCTTTTATGAGCTGTTCATTTACCTGAAGATGTTTTCTCCTTCAGGGACCCTCTTCCTCTGGATGTTCTGGCCCAGTTTTAACTCTGCCATCGCAAATCATGGAGATGGACAACACAGAGCGGCCATAAACACATATCTCTCTCTGGCCGCTTCTGTCCTGACCACTTTCGCCATATCAAGCATGTCGGCCAGGAAGGGGAAGGTGGACATGGTAAGCCACTGAAAAAATAAACATTTTTAAAAGAGGGATTAATTCTCTTTAATAGAGATGAGCTCCAGATTTACTAAAACGCATTGGTCTTTAGTTTTAAAACTGAAATGAAACTAAACTAAACAAAAAATAAATAAAAATGAAAGCTAAAATTTTGTATATATGTAATTGGAAATTTAAAAAATAAAAACTCAGAGCTAATAATGCATTAGTAATTTTTGCATATTAAATATTTTTAACAATTTATTATTATTAAAATTACTTTATTTGTATTTAAATTTTGCCCAGAATAATTTCAGATTTCTTTTAGTTTAATTTATAGTTCTAAAATGACTTACTGGAATAAAATTGATTATATATATATACATTTTTTTGTTTATCTTAAAATGTTAAAATGAGTAAGATTAATAATACTAATAATTAGTGCTGGGTGTAGTTATTTTAACACATTTAGTAACACATTTACAGTTGAAATCAGAATTATTACCCCCTTTGAATTTTTTTTGCTTTTTTAAATATTTCCCAAATTATGTTTACAGAGCAAGGAAAATTTCACAGTATGTCTGATAATATTTTTTCTTCTGGAGACAGTCTTATTTGTTTTATAACAGCTGGAATAAAAGCAGTTTTTAATTTTTTAAAAACATTTTAAGGTCAAAATTATTAGCCCCATTAAGCTATATATTTCTTTCGATAGTCTACAGGATAAATGATTATTGTACAATAACTTGCATAATTACCCTATCCTGCCTAGTTAACCTAATTAACCTAGTTAAGCCTTAAAATGTCACTTTAAGTGTCTTGAAAAATAAAATATTATTTACTGTCATCATGGCAAAGATAAAATAAATCAGTTATTAGAAATGAGTTATTAAAACTATTATGTTTAGAAATGTGTTGAAAAAATCTTCTCTCCGTTAAACAGAAATTGGTGAAAAAAATAAACGGGGGTTAATAATTCTGACTTCAACTGTAGTTACTTTTTTAAAAGGACTTAAGATTGTAATATATTACTTTCAAAATGAGCTTTACCCAACACTGCTAATACTACATTATTAAGATTTATTACATTTATTCATATTTATTTGTATCTACATTAGTTTTTTTGTATTTACAGTAATTTAATGGTTTTAACAATTTAACTTGAAATTTAACGGTTTAAAAGTTATAGATTCTTGAATAAATGCAGGAAATTAGTACACAGTAATTAGTACACATTAAATTTAAAAACACATGAAAATGACAAAATCACACAACAAATAGCGAACAAAATTTTGAATGAAAACAGAAAAAGTAAACTAGAGCCCTGCATTTGAGCCCGAGCCTGTCAGGCCTGACCTTTTTATGCCTGGCCTTCTGGCTAATTTTCACGTCATAGCACGCATATTGAGCTTCAGGCCTGCTTAAGAAAAAACTTTTTCAAAAAGTTTAATGAGATCTAATGCGTACGGTCTGGAAGTGCCAGTGATGCCTTGGGCATGGAAATTTCAAGCCACGTACAATAGAGAACATAAAGAGAAAAATTGCCAATGGCGGACTTAAAGCTCTGAAAAACGCTAGAGGAAAGGCAAACTTCTGGTCAACTTTTCAAATAGTGACAACTTTAAATGATGTGCCAACTGGTTATGCACAATGCAGTTGTTGAGTAAACTCACTGTTGACCACATACCGTTTGAATATCGATGTCACTTAAAAACTAAAACTCATATTTAAAAAAAAAAAAGCCTCAAATGATTTCTCTAAATCGATAGATTTATTTTATCAGATTTATTTTAATGGTTGTAACGGTATAAGCTGGGCTTTGGGTCAGACTCGGGCCAAAATTTTTAATAAGCTGTTGGACAAGGGCAGGGCTACAGCCTGTGCGTCTTGAACCATGCAGGGCCGCGCTAGGGTTAGATTTTAACCTGAATTAACCTGAAAATTGAATTAAACCTCATCATATCTCAGTGACATTATACATCTTGAGATAAAACCATAATGTTGCATGTGTTTTATGCATTTAGGTGCACATTCAGAATGCAACTCTGGCTGGAGGAGTGGCGATGGGAACTGCAGCCGAATTTATGATCTCCCCATATGGCTCTCTGATCGTGGGCTTCTGCTGTGGGATAATCTCTACATTCGGCTACCTGGTGATCACTGTGAGTGAATGATCCATCAGCACATTTGACAAGCTTGTGTGATGATGAATAGATTTATATATGCTGGTTTTTCCATGCAGCCCTTTATGGAGAAGCACCTGAAGATCCAAGACACGTGTGGCATCCATAATCTGCATGCCATGCCTGGTCTTGTCGGAGGAATCGTGGGTGCAATAACAGCCGCTGTTGCCAGCCCAACCATTTATGGGCAGGAGGGGTGAGTGTGAAGACACATCCTTTGACTGTATTAGTGTGCTACTTTAATTTGAGTTTGAGTTCACACAAAGTGTTTTATTTGTGACAGTCAAGTCGCATTTAATGATATTTAGAGGTTTTAAACTGGGGTCCAGTTCAGTGACTGGGGGATTATTGAAAATGTATTAATTAATAATAATAATAATAATAATAATAATTCCCAGGGATGGGTTTCAGCTGGAAGAGCATCCGCTGCGTAAAACATATGCTGGTAAAGTTGGCGGTTCATTCCGCTGTGGCGACCCCAGATTAATAAAGGGAATGAATGATGAATGATAATAATAATAATAAATGGTTTAATTTAATTAATCAACTAGAATTCTTTTATAAATTATAGATTGTTTTAGGAGAAACAGTAAAAAATCTGATAAAAATAATAAAAATAAATAAATAATTGCATTGAATCAATTAATGTTTTAACAAAAAACTAATCAATTTGATTAATTAAATGTAGTTTTAAAATGACTGAAAAAAAAGTAAAAATATATGATTAAAAACATGACAAAAATTTAAATTAACAATAAATAAATAAATAGTATTTTTCAAAAATATATATGATAAAACATATTAGAGTAAAATAACTATAAAAAATGTATTAGGTATAAAGGCAAATTAAAATATTAACGATTAAATAAGTCACTTTTCATATTCGGATATTAATTGATCTATATATTTCATTTATTCATTTTCTTTTCAGTTTAGTCCCTTTATTAATCTGGGGTTGCCACAGCGGAATGAACCGCCAACTTATCCAGCACAGTTTCACACAGCGCATGCCCTTCCAGCTGCAACCCATGACTGAGAAACAGCCATACAAACTCATTCAAACACATACACCAAGGGCAATTTCGCTCACCCAATTCACCTATACTACATGTTTTATTGGACTTGTGGGGGGAACCGGACCTCCCGGAGGAAACCCACATGAACACAGGGAGAACATGCAAACTCCACACAGAAATGCCAACTGACCCACAAGGGGCTCGACTCAGTGACCTTCTTGCTGTGAGGCGATTGTGCTACCCACTGCATCACCCTGCTGCCCTGCTCTATATATTTAGTTTATATATCATAAAATACAAAAATGTAAACAAAATATTTGCTATTTAATGCTTATTTTCCTTTTTGAGTAATAAAGGTTTGTATATGTTGCTGATACAAATCCTTGTCTTTCCACAGGCTGGTGAACTTATTTGGTTTTACAGGGGATTATGCCCACAGGTCTCCTGCTACACAGGGAGGATACCAGGCTGCTGGAATCGCTGTCGCTCTTGCTTTTGGAATCATTGGTGGAATTATTGTTGGTGAGCATCCCCCCAAAAAAAAGTTATTTTCATGAGTGCATTCTTGTGTTGGTCTGTCATGCGGTGGTATAAACTGGGGGAATTTTTACAACTAAATTTTCTGAGTGCATTTTTGTGCTGGTACCATGGTTGATTTAGGTCTGTTGTGCATTATATAATAATAATAATATAAAACACTAAATCTATCAGTTTGTGAAAGCAAGCCATTCAAATGATTAGTTCAAAATGGTTGATTTAGGTCTGTTGTGCATTATATAATAATAATATGAAACATTAAATCTATCAGTTGGTGAAAGCAAGCCATTCAAATGATTAGTTCAAAATGGCTGATTCATTTAGAAACTAAACAAGTGTGTGTTTTTATGAATGAATCATTGCCTCACTTCAATCAAAAACAAATTTGTTCAGTAATAAAAAGCCACAGAGTTGCTTTAATATGCAAAAATCTTCTGCTCTGAATTTTATTAATATATTTTTTAACTATTTTCAATGATGAAAGAGTAAATATGGCCAATTCTGTGGTTAGATTGTAACTCATAATAATATACTTTGTTATAGTACTTTGTCATAGTGTAGTATATACTTTGTTATAGTATAAAATCAGTATCACATTTGTAGATCATGCGCGATACCTGTGTGATGTTCACTATATCATATATTAAAAATAAAAACCCTTCATTTTAATTATAGATCATTTTGAGGGATGTAAACAAAAGCAATGGTCCTAACCTATTTCCTGTTTTATATTTTTAATTTCCATAGCCTCAGAGAATCTAAGTCCAAATATTGATAAATAATCCTATGGCAGGTGTTTTTAAAGTTATCATTGCATTGCCTTTTGTTACAGTTAATAGTTTGACAACAAGCAGGACATTTTTATGGGCTAATGACATCACCACATTGAAATGGCCTATAGGATGTTAATATGATATTAATTAGATTCATTACACACTCCAAAGTCATGTCTTTGTTAGTTTTAAAGTAAGTGACATAATGGATAATGTCAGCTCATACATTGTTAAAACAACAATTAAAGTATTATCATCACTATCCAGGAATCCACCACACTGTGTTAATGTGCATTTTGAAGTATCGCATGAGAAAGGAGTGATGGAAATGCCAAATTTTGATTAAAAGTCGTTTTATTAACAACAACAAAAACGTTTTATGCTTGCTTGAGGTGATTTTGGACATCTGTGAAAAAGGGTGGATGAAAAAACGCATTTACTGAACAAACTCTGTCACAGCGAACATTAGGCATAACACCACATTACCATCTCCTTCATGTTAGAGGAGTTTTTGTGTCCTGACCTTCCATTACATGACACACGAAATCTCTAGTTCAGAAACGGTTTCTATTTCTGCGACGTCGCAGCTGAACAACAGCGTAAGGTAAACTACTAACGTAACGGTAAAAAAAATCACCCCAGGTCAGTCACTCAGCATCTAGTTCTACTTTTAATGATGTTAGAGGTTTATTTTGTATTATAAACCTTACCCTTTCGTTGAAAGGCAAATATTTCTGTCGTGTGTTGCAGACAGACAGATTTCTTGTCGCTTGAATCTTGTCGTGTAGTTAGGACAAAGTGGTACGTACTATCTATTATAACAACTGTTAACATTTGGTTAACGTTACTATAGCAATTCTCCAGTTAGTCGCTCTTCTTTGAAGAATCGCTTTAACATACGTTTTCAATTATACATTGACGACCGGGGGTCAGCTTTTTCGGTAATGTTAGTTCTTGTAATACACGCTTCAGTGAATCAAATGTATGTATTTAACCAAATTATTAATAAAAATGTATTTACGTTTTCAGTGTTTTGAGATTTGAAGTAACTCTGATTAGTTTTTAAATGGTAACTTAAGGTCAAACTATACAAACTGTGTATAATTTGACTTAACTCTTGGGCTATATGTGGACACAAACATTAATTTTACTAGAAACGTGTCTTGTAAACACTTACAATGTCTACCGGTGCTCTAGATCTGCCGCTTTCAGACTGTCGACTGTTTTTCCCCCTCGCATACACTGATAATGATTTCACAATGGTACGAGCCCTTATAGGGGTGGTCAAATGTATATTTATATTATCTATTGTTTTAATAATTAATATTATTATCAGATAAAACTATTTCTCACTATTAAAGAGCTGACCCCCACATACATCTTGTTTTGACGTCCTTCAGGGGGAATAAAGCATTAATTACAACGGTCAATCCCACCAAACCCCCCTGTAATTCGTACCTTGGTTAGGATGTAAGAATCGGAAGTTACATCCTAATTACATAAATAAATCCTAGTTTAGTGAAGTTAAAATATATTTGTGTGTTTGTTGCAGGTTGTATCTTGAGACTTCCGTTATGGGGAGACCCGTCTGATGAGAACTGCTTTGATGACGAGGTTTATTGGGAGGTGAGTTTCCTTATATGTTTTACCGCTAGATGGCACCGTAGTAATCAAATGACAACATAGTCACACTCAAACGTTAATAAGACAACAGACAACATTTCTCACCGTGTTTGTTGATGGTCTTCTGCAGGTGCCTGAAGATGAAGAGAGTATTCCTCCCATTCTAGAGTACAGCAGTCACATGGTCGGAAAAACCCCAGACATGATGTAAGCATTTACTCCTAGATTCTTTTTAATGTGTCAAATATTCAAAGTTTTAAGCGTAGAATGCATTATTTATTAAAATATAATTTTGTATTTGAGCAGTTAAGCCATTCTTTTATTTAATGACATTTAAATTAATTAAAAATATATTAATTATGAAAAAAAATTGTAACAAATACTGTATGCACTACAATCAAATCATATTTAAAATTTATTTGTTATATATAGAGTCATGTACAGTATGATATAAAGGATGCTCCGATGAGGATTTTTGCAGCCGATACCAAGTATTGATTCCTTGTCATGATGATCGGCCGATAATGAGTACTGATTCTGATGCTTCAAGCTTTATAATGCATAAAGCACATTTTTCCCTCTAAGTAATACTTAAGTGGAGATCTCGCCTTACCTAATAGAATAAATGAGGGATGTCGTGTATATAATACCTTGTCTCTTATAACCATTTAGTGTGGACATATCATTGTCAGAAGCAGGTTTACTGAAAATAATAGATAAAACAGATAAAAACATTTGTAAGTAAAACGACTAACAAAGTAATTTAGAAACATTGCAAATGATGGAAGAAGATTTCAACGTGTCTCAGTGGAGAAAAAGTTTGGAGTGCATATTTCATGTATAAGAACCTAAAATGCACATCTATAAATGCATATTTGTTTATTGCAGTAGTAAAATACATAAAGGTATATTATTAAATATTCAAATTAAAAAAAATAATTTTAACATTTTTTATTTCATTAAAATAATCAGCCAGGTTTTAGTGAACTTGCAATATTGTCAAACACAGAACTTTCAGTTCTTATATATGTAAAAAGACCTAAATACATGCAAGACCATTCCAATATTTAGCTCTCCAACTAGCACATCTGGTTTCTCTGCGTGTAAACTTATAAACAAACACCTGCGTTTTGTTCATGTGATCGGCCAGATTGGCAAGTACTGATCGAGTCATAAAATGTGATTATTGGCTGATACCGATCTCCAGCTGATCAATCAGAGCATCCCTATATGATATGCAAGGAAATGCTTACATAACCACTTCTGACCTTAGCATAATAACAACAATAACAAATATAATAACAATAAGAACAAACACTTCAAATAAATAGAACGTGTCCTGTTGACATTGTTTTGAGCATAAAATAATGACTATCATTTATTTTAGTGAATTAGAAACCACTAAAAGTTCACAAACATTTGGCATATTTATAGTTCAATAATCATTTAATGACAGACTAAAAGACTATTAAGAGATCACTGTGCAGCCCCACAAATACACATTAATTCTCATTTATTTATTTCATGAAATTAATGTATTATTTAATGTAATTAATGAAGTTAAAGTTTTTACTTTGTGACCTTGTGTCCTTCAAAACCATCAGTCAGCAAGAAGTTTTTACGAATTATAAAAAAAATACTAAACTACAAATCACTTATATATATATATATATATATATATATATATATATATATATTTGTATGTAAATTGACCCATGAATATATCCATCAAGTTTAAAAAAAACTTCTTTTTTTATAAACATTAAAGTAGACACTAGTTTTTAATGTTTTCTATGGATATACAATCACTTTTTGCTGACACAAAAATAGCACGTTTTGTCTGACTGGTGATGTAAAAGCCACAAAACAGCATGCAGTGTTTGTTGTATTATTGAGGATGACCATGAGATGGCAGTACAAAACCACAATACGGCTCGATTTACGGCTTAACTTGCTCTTCAACACAAAAACATAATGATCATTATTACTTGTTGCATCTCAGTAGAGAAATAAATGACAAATGACAACTTTATTTTGACATTTAATTACAGTTATTTAAAATCTATTTACACTTTTAAATGAAGCTATGAATTGTTCTTAAATATTTTCCCTATTTTTTTCACCATTCAGGTCAGAGTCAAACTTCACTGTGGAACACAGCTAATGCCAGAATGAATCCAAGCACAGTGTCTTAATGAAGAAAAATGAGCCTCACAATAACATCGGTTTGAGACAATAGAAGAACTGAAGAGACAGAATGAATGTTCAGACCAAGTCTGCGCTCAATATAGTCCCTGGAAACCCTCTGTGCGGTATTGACCTGCCTAACAGAGAAGAGACTCAGTAGAGTCTATAAGGATCTGCAGCTCTTACTTCAATTTCACACAGAGAGTCCTCAAATTAATTAATCAAGACGTTTATGCATGTCTGATTTCTAAAACCTCTTCTGTAGATTTTATAATCCACTTGTCCTACTAGTTCTAGACTTAAATTTTGTTAAGTTTTAGTCATTCTGGAAAAGAATGAAATAACAGCTAGTAATTATTATTATTCTCTGTTGTGTTTGATGCTGTGTGATTATAGATGATTACATTTTAATGTTATGAATGTGTTCATTATTTATCTGTAGTTATTTTATTGTACAGTAATGTGTTATTTTAATATGTGTGAGTCTTATTTGTCTTTAAACACATTTTTGTATTATAAAATATTTGATTATTTGTTTGTTTGAACCATGGTTTTAAAAGCTATATTGTAGTTGATACTTTATGTTGAGATATATTAAATATTTCAACACCTAAACAAGCTTCGGTTTTGTACCTTTACTAATTGTTGCATTTAACACCCCTTAAATCTGTCCTTTAACAAATCCCTTTGTGTTTTTCATTTTATTTTTTAATTTTAACTTACTACTTATGTCTTTTGATATTACACAGCTTTTGTTCGGTCTTATAATGCAATCTGTAAACTATTTTCACATCTCGGGTCCATTTGACCTGAAGAATCATTACATTTTAAAACACCTTTTAGTAAGTTGGATTCATTATATGCAATACATATGCAAATTATAACAATATTTTCAATATTAATCCTACTATTGATCATTCTCAAGATATATTTTTACAAGTTTATAATAAATTAGAAATAATATAATATAATAAAATTACATACTTCCTACAAAACCACCAGAAGAGCATAAATAAATAGATTATGTAAAGTTTATTTATAAACGAATTTCGAGAGGATCACATGTTTATGATTGACCACGGCTGGTCCTGCATTAGCAATACATATAAATAATATATGTGAATATAAAAATAATAAAATAATTATACTATAAATAACCAGTTTCATACCTCAGTTATCTTCGCCTTTCTAGATAGGGTCCAGTGGTTAGCACTGTAGCCTCACAGCAAGAATATCACTGGGTCAAGTCCGTACCAGGCCAGTTGACATTTCTGTGTGGAGTTTACATTTTCGTCTGTGCTCGCATCCTCCCACCGTCCAAGGACATTCGACATACAGTAAGTGAATTGACTAAACCAAAATTGGCACCACAGATGAGTTCTTAGCCAGCAGCATGTCTTGCGTTCCACCTGAGCTCAAACTTCCCTCTCGCCCTACAAATGGGAGGGAGCCCCGGGCTCAAGGATCTTCTGAGCTCAGAGCTCTCTCCCAGGACAGCATGCCAAACAAGATTTATTATCAATCATGTGTGAACACTAAAAAATGCTGGATTCCACACAATCGATCTGTGTTGGGACAACGTGAAGGAATTAAATTAACTTTTTATACATTTTTTTATTAATGTAAGTGGATTAAACATAAGACAATTAAGTTGTATAAAAAACCATACAAGGATTGAACAATTTGAACAAGTAGCAAACATAAGTTTTTGACTTAAAAAATTGTATTTTCAGAAAAACTTTATTTTACTTTCAGTAAAAGTGATCAGTATTTCAAGCTTCTATGGTTGATAAATAGGTGCAAATATTCATATATACACTAACGGTCAGAAGTTTGGGGTCAGGGCTTTTTTGTTTTAAGGAAAATGATTCTGTTCATTTATTAAACGTAAATAAAATTTTAATTGTTAAATAGTTATTAACATTTTAAATAATTGCTTTCTTATTGTATGTAGTTTCAAATGAAATTTTTACTCCAGTCATTAATGATTATATATTATTATATAAATATAATGATATTAATAATAATAATAATTAATATTAGAGTGGGGTGACGCAGTGGCGCAGTGGGTCGCACGTTCACCTCAAAGCAAGAAGGTTGCTGGTTCAAGCCTCGGCTTGGGTCTTGGGTCAGTTGGCATTTCCATGTGGAGTTTCCCAGTGTTGGGTTGTGGCTGGAAGTGCATCCGCTGCGTGAAACATGTGCTGGATAAGTTGGCGGTTCATTCCGCTGTGGCGACCCCAGATTAATAAAAGGACTATGCCAAAAATAAAATAAATAAATAAATGAATGAATAAAAGTGATTTCTGAAGGATCATGTGACTCTAAAGAATGGAGTAATGAAGCTAAAACTTATTCTTTAAAATCACTGGAATAAATTATTAAATTAAATTATAAACTACTTTTAAACAGTTATTTTATAGTGCGATAACATTTTACAATTTTACATTATTATTTTTACTGTATTTCTGATTAAATAAATGCAGCCTTGATAAGCAGGATAAGCATATTTTAAACCATTTAAAAATTATACTGACCCCAAACATTTGATATATATATATATATATATATATATATATATATATATATATATATATATATATATATATATATATATATATATATATATCAAATTCTATCTTTGCCATGATGACAGTAAATAATATTTGACTAGATATTTTTCAAGACACTTCTATACAGCTTAAAGTGACATTTAAAGGCTTAACTAGGTTAATTAGGTTAACTAGGCAGGTTAGGGTAATTAGGCAGGTTATTGTATAATGATGGTTTGTAACAAAATATATAGCTTAAATGGGCTAATAATTTTGACATTTAAATTGTTTTTAAAAAATTAAAAACTGCTTTTATTCTGCCAAAATAAAACAAATCAGTCTCTCTCTAGAAGAAACAATATTATCAGACATACTGTGAAAATTTCCTTGCTCTGCTAAACATAATTTTGGGAAATATTTAAAAAAGAAAAAAATTCAAAGGCGGTTTAATAATTTAGATTACAACTGTATATTTAAATAATTCAATAAAATAATAATAATAATAATAATAATAATAATAATGTGTATTTCTAGGATCTTAAAGCATTTCAATTGTATTATTTCCTCACTATAAAAATCCTCTACATTATGAAGATTAAACAAATGAAGCTATGAATAAATCTTTCATTACCAATTGTTAAATCTGTGATTTCTGCAGGACCATATAACATTTCTTCTGATGTTATCAAGAACAAATGAATTTTAATAATTCATAATAAATGCTGAAATTAAATATAATTAATAAATGCTGACATTAACTCCAATTAATAAATGCTGTGCAAGTATTGTTCAGTTTAGTAAACATATTAACTAATGACAACTCATTGTAAAGTGTGACAGATTATTGATTATAATGTATTTTAATAAATAAATAAAATAATAATTTAATTTCTAGGATCTTAAAGTATTTCTATTGTTTTATTAACTGCATTTTTAAAAGAAATCCTTTGCAGTATGATTAAACAAATAATTTTTTTTTTAAATAGCTTCATTACCAGTAGTAAAACCTGTGATTTCTGCAGGATCAACACATTTCCCCCTTTTCCCCTTATTAAAAGCATTCTTGAGGAGTTGAATTTGGTCTCATTGTGGTAGAGAAGTGTGTAATGGTTGAACTGGTGATTATGAGGTAAAAAGCGCTGTTGAATGGGGTCTGCTGGTCATCTGTTCAGTGTGTTCTGGTCAGCCTCAGGCCAAACTCCTCCATTCTCATGCAAATCCACTGCTTGTAGAGGGTCAAACTGGGTCAATTGGGTCATTTCCTGATCAATCAGCATGACGTTTAATGAACTTCACATACTCTGAGCTTTTGTCAATGAGCACAGCAAGACGCCGATGACGCTATTGAGAGATTTCACTTTTCTGTCAATGACTGCAGTTTGTGTGTGATTTCATCTTCATCAGTTTAATAGGTGGGCTATTATTTATGCTGAGTGTCTGTGCTCAAATCTGACAAAAGACAAAAAATAGTCTGTGACTCGGTGTTAAAAAAGCTTACTTATACCATTTCTGAAGTATATATAATGTTGGTATCATCTGTGTTCATAAAAGGATATATGACCTATACTACATACTAAAGTGCACGACAACTTGTATTACAAATTGTATTACATCTCTCTTTTTTGGCTCATTATTTGTTTTGAGACATTTTTACACTGCAAAAAAAAAAAAATATATATATATATATAGAGAGAGAGAGAGAGAGAGAGAGTTTTTGTTTTGTTTTTAAAGACTTTTTTTCTAGTCCAAATGTCTCAAAAGTCTTAAATCAAGAAGCATTTTCTAGACAAGTAAGAATATTGTCTTGTTTTTAGAAATGATATGTCAAAATTAGGTGAGTTTTTCCATAAAACAAGCCAAATAATCTGCCAAAAGGGTAAGCAAGGTAATCTTGTTTTTGCTTTGAAATAAGATTATTTTACTTGTTCCATTGGCAGATTATTTGGCTTGTTTTAGGGGAAAATTCACCTAATTTTGACTTATTATGTTTTTGGATATAAGAATGTTTTCATTTTTTGTACTAAAATTAAGACAAGACTCTAATTTCTGATAAGAAATTTTGAAAATCTGAAATATTATGACCTGATGCATTTATTGTTTCGCTGCCCTAATATGTTTTAGTTTAATCAAATAAACTTCTCTAGTCATCTCAACTTACATCGATCAAACTGACTAAAAATATCAATTTAAACTTTTTTTTTTTTTGTTAAAGCAGCACAAAACATTTTTTGTCATGAATTTTTCCATGTTATTTTTTCCCCATTGTGTGTACAGATAAAATAATTTTTTTATATATATATATATATATATATATATATATATATATATATATATATATATATATTGAGTAAAATCTAGACAAAACCAACAGCTGGGTATGTTTTTTTAATGAAATGTATAGGCCCAAATTTTATCCAACATTTGGGCTTGTCCATATTTTACCTTATTTGCAATGAAATAACCCAGCCTTTTTTGGGGGCCTAAGGACTTTGTGCTTGTCTTTATGTTTATTTGCCTATTCAGTTTGACATTATGGGTTCAATCTTTACAATCTGAAAAAAATGCTGGGTGGTATTAAGCCAGAATTGGGTCAAATATGAACAAACCCAACATTTAGTTAATTTTTTAGTTAAATTTAAGTGACATTTTAACCCAATGGTTCTGTTTGTCCATATTTGACCTGACATTGCATTAAAGGGCACCTATGGTGAAAAATCTACTTTTCAAGCTGTGTGGACAGACATATGTTTAGGTATAGACCGTCATATTGGGGTGATATAAAGACACCCAGTCCCTTTTTTTTCAATTTAGCAACATAAAAACGGTGGACCAATTGGAGCGGTTTTCAGATCGACCACAACTTGACTTAGTAGTGCAGTTTCCCCGCCCACTGAATTGATTGACAGCTGCGTATTAAAGGGTACCTATGGTGAAAAATCTACTTTTAAAGCTGTTTGGACAGACATGTGTGTAGATGTAGTGTATAGACAGTCATATTGGGGTGATATAAACACACCCAGTCTTTTTTTTTTTTCAGATTTAACAATATAAAAACGGTGGACCAATTGGAGCAGTTTTCAGATCGACCGCAACTTGACGTAGGAGTGCGGTCCCCCACCCACTGAATTGATTGACAGCTGCGTGTATTAACATGTCCCGGTAGTCACGTGTATAATTATATCAACAAGACCAGACAAGCTCAAAGTAACCGGGAATAAAAGGTCTGTTCAGTTTGCTAGGATCATCAAACGTGATCAAGTGTGAGTTTTACAAGTTTAAAATGTGAATACTTATGTACAGTGCATGTGTGTAATGAATTCAGCTTTACTTCATTTGCACAGCCGCGTGTCAGTTCAATAATAAAAGAAGACGCTTCAATCCCAGTTTGTGGACATTAAATCAGGATTATTTTGTACATTAACATAACAGATATTCATACAGCAGTGGATATTAACCTGTATCCTGTCACATTTGCGTACAAAGCTAAACGCGCGCTCTGTGCGTGTGCATGAACTTTGTAACGACATTATGTGTGACTCATCGTTGCAAATCCACAACAAATGCATCAAATACTCATTGGTAAAGTTCTTACTGTAGTATTTCTCACAAACGTTACGTGAGATCAGCTTCCTTCATGTCTGTCTGTTGTCTGAATTAGCAGAGGGAGGAGATTAAGGCATGCTGACAGGCACTCGGAAACTGTGAGCGTGTAGGACTAGCCTTAAAGGCACAGTTCACAAAAAACGCTACCTCAGAGCTATAAAAGAGCTGCTCAGAGCTATAAAATGGAAACTTCTGAAAGCTATAATAAATAATCTTATGGGTGTTTTAAGCTGAAACTTTACAGACACTTTCTGGAGACCCAAAAGACTTATATTGAATCTAGAAAAAGGGGTTATTATTTCAATGCGCCTAAATTTGTAAAACAGTTAAGGTAGCTTAATTTGTGTTGGGAAAACATGAAGGATAACATTGTTGAATTAAAAATGTCAATCAATCAATTAATCAATCAATTAGTCAAACAGTCAATAAGTCAGTCATTCAAAGCCTGTGACTGCTTTTATTTTCACTTTTCTCTCGATTTCCACTAGTTGAGCTGAACATGAAAATCATACATGATTCTCATTTTCCTCATTTTTGTTCTTGTCTCCTAGATATTGACACAGTGCATTTAATCATTGTTTTAATTAGCTTTATCTTCCATCCTTCTGTGATTTTCCTTTGGCTTATTAGTCTCTATTTCAGAGGTCACTACAGCGAAATTAATCGAACTGTTTTACGCAGCGGATGCCCTTCCAGCTGCATCCCAGTACTGGGAAACACCCATACACTCTCACATATATACACACTCATACACTATGGCCAATTTAGCATAGTTAGTTCACCTATACTGTCTTTGGAGTGTGGGGGAAACTGGAGCACCCGAAGGAAACCCACGCCAACACGGGGAGAACATGCACACACAAATGCCAACTGGCCCAGCTGGGACTCGAACCAGCGACCATGCTGTGAGGCGACAGTGCTAACCACTGAGCCACCATGCTGCCCAGATTTAAACCATTCATTCATTCATTCATTCATTTTATTTTCAGCTTAGTCTCTTTATTAATCCGGGGTTGCCACAGCTGAAGGAACTGCCAACTTATCCAGCACATGTTTTACGCAGTGGATGCCCTTCCAGCCGCAACCCATCTCTGGGAAACATTCATACACACTCACTCACACTCACACACTACAGACAATTTCTTTGGACTTGTTGGGGAAACCGGAGCAGCCGGAGGAAACCCACGCGAACACAGGGAGAACATGCAAACTCCACACAGAAACACCAACTGACCCAGCTGAGGTTCGAACCAGCGACCTTCTTGCTACCTACTGCGCCACTGCGTCACCCTTGCTGTTTTACATTTTAATTTTTTTATTTTCATTTAATTTTCAGTTCATTTGTTTATTTTTATCACTATTTTATTCAGTTACAAATATATTAAATGTTGTCTCAACCTGTATTGCAAAATTTGAATATTAAAATTGTTGCTTTCCCATAGTAAAGAGAAACGAGAGGCGGAGCCTGGAGTTGAGAACCGACCACCACAATTGCAATTGAGCCAATGGACTGAAAGCAGGAGAGCCGAGGTCAAATCCCTTCTCCTCTCTAATCAAACAAGTCTGCATGGGACGGGGGGTCGGGGTGTCGCTCCTGTAACAGAGATGTCCTGCTTTAATCCCCTGTGTGAAGGCAAGCGGGACGCAGGCGGGCAGGTGGGACGACCCGGCCTTAGTTTACTCTGAAAAGACCTGCCAGAGGAGCTGGAGCGCCCACAGATCTGCACTTGGATCACATAGCTCAGAGGCTGTGTGTGGAACCACTTGGCCTGCCATTGTCCCGCACGTCTGAAAGCCTGTAATCAGATTAAAGATTGCCAGGATGAAGGGGGCTAGTTTTTCTTTCTCTTTCTGCAAGGGAGCGGGGAGGGAGATTTCAGCCCCTCTAATCAGTACCTGCCATTGAAGAGCAGGAGAGGAGCTAAATAACTCGGCAGGGAGTGTGGGTACAAGGGCCTCATGGACAAATTGGCCTGTTGTTGCTTGGGTATAATGGTGGGCAGTGAGTGGGGGGTGCGCTGGAGGAAAGGTGGTGTCTTTCATTCAGCGCTCTTTCCCCTCCTGACCTGATAATTATATCACTCTTAAGGCCTGATTGGCACTGGCTGATTGGTACATCTGTGCCGATAGACCTTTTTAGCCACGATCTGTCACTGAATCCTTCGTTACTTGTGGCTGGGAGGGGGAGAAACCTGTTATTTTGCTTGCGGTCTCAGTGATGAAGGTGTTGTTTAAAGGTTAAAAGAAATAGGTTTCTGAAGGGACTGTGGCGGGTTGAGGACCAGCCTAAACATTTTATTATTCTTCAGCTTAGTTCCTTTATTCATCAGGGGTCGCCACAATGGAATGAACCACCAACTTATCCAGCATATTTTTTTATACAGCTAATGCCCTTCCAGCTGCAACCCAGTACTGGGAAACATCCATACACACTCATTCACACACATAAACTACGGCCAATTTAGTTTATTCAATTCACCTTTTTTAGACACTCGTTTTACACACTGGGAGGTGGGAGATCTCCTCATCCACCACCAGTGTGCAGCATCCACCTTGATGATGTGACGGCAGTCATGTTGCGCCAGACTGCACACCACACATCCCCTGATTGGTGGAGAGGAGACAGAGTCTGCGTCCGAAATTGCATACTTCCATACTTTATAGTACACTAAAATCAGTATGGGAGCCGAGTAGTATGTCGAGTGATGAAGCCAATTTTGGTAGGGGGATGGTTAGGAGGCCAGTGGGCAAATTTAGCCAGGGAGCTAGGGTTAAACCCCTACTCTTTTCTGAAGGACATCATGGGAATGACCACAGAGAGTCAGGACCTTGGTTTAACGTCTCAGCCAAAAGACAGCACTCACTGAGCAGTATAGAGTCCCGATCAATATACTGGGGACCCACACAGACCACAGGTTGAGCGCCCCCTGTTGGCCTTACTAACACCACTTCCGGCAGCAATCTAGCTTTCCCATGTGGTCTACCATCTAGGTACTGACCGGGTGCAGCCCTTAAGTGGGCAACCATTTGAGAGTTGCAGAGACCTAGCTGCCAGCTAGCTATTATTATTAGTCGAGACAACTGAATTGGAAGTTCTAAAATAATCACAAAAACAAGCGCACTTCCGCATCGCAGAATAAAGTCAATAGGCAGGACAGTACCTGACAACCAAAACAACAATGGTGGACTACAAGCAGGGCCGACTCGTCCATTGGTGACCTAGGTGACTCCGCCAACCCCTTCACTTCGCGAACCGGTCACTTCCGTTTTGACTCTTAAGTTGAGGGCGGCATAATCGTCGTTTGCCTTGAGCGCCAGTTCAGCTTGCTCCGGTCCTGACTACAAGACATATACAGGCACATTATCGCCAACCTGATTTCACCAGTTAGTACATGTTCTTGGATTCACATCTATGTTGATCCTGGAAAACTTTCCAATGAGCCAATCAGAACAGTTTATATTTAGGCTTATGGTTGTGTTTATGCATCTTTACATGATTTTTATCCAACTATTATTCCCCTCTGATTTTGGAATAATTCACAGTTATGGTTGAGTTTAGGGGTAGGGAATAGGTATGAATTACATTTTTGAACAAAAATTATGTTCCAGGATCAACATAAATGTTAATCCAGGATCTTATCGTACTTGGCAAAATCATGACGTGCGGCACATATTTGTTCTTAACAAACTGTCATTGTTAGGATTTATACTAAGCATTTTAGTCATTTTCATTGATTTGTGAATTGGGGTAATTTTTACATTTGATTTATTCTGTAAAAGCGAGACAGTGGTGCAGTGGGTAGCACATTTGCCTCACAGCAAGAAGGTCGCTGGTTCGAGCCTCGGCTGGGTCAGTTGCCATTTTTGTGTGGAGTTTGCATGTTCTCCACGTGTTCGCATAGGTTTCCTCCGGGTGCTCCGATGCAGTGCATACGCTGCATAAAACATAAGCTGGATAAGTTAGTGGTTCATTCCGCTGTGGTGACCCCTGATTAATAAAGGGACTAAGCTAAAAAGAAAATGAAAAAAAAAAAAAAAGATGATCAAAAGATGTAGTGTTATTTACAATACACCAGTCGGCCACATTGGAAAGAAGAATGTAAACAATGCCACATAACTGAACTTTAAACTCTAATACTGTATATACAGAGTTTACACTCTCTATTATCTAGTTTTATGCTTGAACAACTAAATGCTTAAGTTTATTTAACTGATTGTATTTTAATTACATTACAACATTAATGCTGTAAAAGGAACCTTATGAAATTGAACATAGTCACATTAAGCTTTTACCAGAAGTTTATCATTGGCTGAAGAACACTAGCTGTGCATATGGCTCATTAGTAGTAAGGAAGAGTGGGGTAAAGCGAGACATTTTTTACATTTTCTCACCTCTAAGCAAGCTAAAATTACATATCAGTAAAATTTTTACATTTCTCATTAATTCAGAATGTTTTCTAGCAATGGAATTTCTCAGACTTTATTTAATCCAGGATCACATCGTACTTGGCAAAATCATGACGTGTGTATTTTGTCATCCTCAACTTTCTTAACCATGCCAATGTAATGAACGCTTGTGTTTTTGGTTGCAAACTACACTGTAAAACCCAACAGTCAACTTTATCAAATGAAATGAGTGTTGTTAACTCAAAATTGACTGAAAGCTAATTCTATTCATTTGAAAAGAGTTTTGAACTCAGTGTTGAAGGTAATGAGTTAATTAAATACCTCATTACTTCAACTTATGGAGTAAGCTCACAGTACTCATATAAATAATTTTTTTTAACTCAAATGGTTTGTAGCAACTGGTTTCCTCAAATTGTTTGAGTTGCCTTAACTTATTGGGTTTTACAATACTCAGTTGGTTTGAGTTCTCTTCATTTATTGAATTTTTACTGTGCTCAAATTGCTTTTACTCAAATGGATTAAGTTCACAGTACTCATTAGGATTAGTTTGTGAACTGAAATAGTTTGTTGCAATCGGTTTCCTCAAATAGTTTGAGTTATCTTAACTTTTTGGATTTTACAGTGTATGACAAAGTCACCCACAGATTCTTGGATAACTATACTCGCATCCTCAGAGAGTCTCTTCATCAGACACATTATCAACTGAGACAGGTACATCACTTTTCTCAGAGCTGCTAACTCTGATTTCCTTTTGGGTTGCTTTCTTTTTCGATTTTCCCTTTTATTTGCTACTGTTTTGCTTTTTTTTCCTGCTAGTTTTTTTTTCATCTTTCTTTATAAGCCTTTTTAATTGTCTGATTCTCAGGAGTATCAGTTAGGATTGCTGTCTTCACATGCTTTCACTTGGATTGTGTTCTGAGGGACATTTGAGAAGTGGTAGCATTTCATACGGAGACACATATCCAGGTTGGCTGGAAACACACATGGCACATCCATATAGATCATGCACAATGAATGGATTAGCATCAGTGAGTGAATTATCTGCACGTGGACCATACAAATCATCTGCAGTGGCAGGCTGGAGCTCAGGGTTTGGCCAGTCTGACACCATGGATGGTGCAAAAGCTTCATCAAGGACAATTTCTCAGTTATATGGAAAAATTCCAGTGGACATAAATCCCAAAGTGATATTGCGTGGTGTCACTATTGACATGAAGGCCTCACTCACAAGTCCTACAGTCTGGTAGACTAAGTTTAACTTGTGCCTTATGTCTCACTTTACCCCAGAGTATTTGTCTCACTTTACCCCACTGCCACATTTTAGAAAAAAAAAAAGATCTTTTTTTTAGCAATTCAGGCTAATCTTCAGCTAGCATCTTCACATGGTGTTATATGTTGATAGTTCATCAACATGTGTGATATACGTTTTTCTACTTGAATCAGTTTGCTTTGGCACAACAGTTGATTAAGTTGACAGCAAGAAAAACTACTTTTACATAAAAAAAACATGTGGGAAATGGAAGGGTCTTGAAAACAAAATCGTTATAGAGTGGTATATAAAATACAGGGGGTGTCTCACATAACCTGATGTCTCATTACCCCATTCTCCCCTACTAAAGTTGTTGTATAAACCCATAACACATGATTATTGGTGATGAATCCTGGTAAAAATTTAGAAGGGATATAGCTAAACACAAACATCAATATAACAGAATTTTTGGGACACTGTACACCAATAGTTAAAATTTTTATGTAACCTAAATATTAACTCAAATAAGTCTTACAGACTTGAAATAAAATACTTATCATCCCTGATCCTGCCACCCTAAAGCTTTCTAAACAAATGAAGTTAAAAAAAAGATTTTAATAAATAATAATATAATGATTTATATGATTATAATATATATTTTTTTCCTGTCACGCCGTTTATACACAAGTTTTAAAAGTGACATTGATGTACCTCCTCTTTCTGGGAAACTTCTACTTAAAGTGTAGCTCATTTACTGAACTTTTGTTCAATCAAGTGCTTTTTTGAAAATGCTTTCATTATCCAAAATACATTAATGTATTTAATAGGCCTATTTATTTGTATGTTTATATTACCCTCTTGTTTCCCCTTATTCATAATTCATAATAATTCATAATTCCCTTGTTAAAAAATGAACTATAGTTTGTAGAGACTGTATTCTGTTTTATTTATAATGTAAACCTTTTGTTGTTATAAATAAATAAATGATGATGACGCCATGTGATCGGTCATCATAACTGCCGCAACTTTGAGCCCCGAAGTGTCCAGCTTTCCGGCTTGACGGCTCCGTTTTCAACTCCGCCCCGCCTGCGCTCGGCTTATCTCGTTGATCACCGGCTGCAACCGTGCTTCATATCGAACGCACTTAACAGGGCTATCGCGGTACTTTGATGGCACACGTGACAGTGACATGGCGTCGGCGCCTTCTCAAAAATTTCTAACCGGCATTTACAACGCAATATAACGCCAACGGGTAACTTTTATTCGGTTTTTGATACAGTTTAATATGATTTGATTACCCCCACCACAGAAAATAAACATTTTTATACGAATGACATCGTATGAATTCGTAGTCTATGAATTAGCAACTTTTCTGACAACACGTAAAATAGGCTCACGCTAGGTGGTAAAATGACATTTCAAGTCATAAAACAGGATGTGGACTACTCTCAAGGTAAGAAGTGTCATTTAATATTTTCATTGTATTTTGCGGTCATTTTGGTTGCCAGATTTCTGATTTTTTAACTCCAATATTATGTTGCAAACACTGGCTTGCAATTTAGTTTTACCAACTAAATTTTTGTGTATGTTTAAACACTTTTGATTCAAGAAATCAAAGCAAAAAACCATGAATGCAGGGATTGCTTTGTTGAATAAAATATATATATAGACACCTATAGATGTGACATCGCTCTGTTATGGATGTGAAATTGGCACTTGTGTGACTTTGGTAAATTTAATACAATAGTTTGAAAACATTGACAGAGACATTTTTAAGTATTTTTAAAGCACTGTAAAGTACAAGCCTATATATATATATATATGTATGTGTGTGTGTGTATATGTATATGTGTGTATATGTGCTCCTTGTGTTTATTAGTGTGCCTTGTTGGGGAAAGTAAATTTTGAAAGTAATGAATTACAATATTGAGTTACACCTCAAAATGTAACTAGTTGTCTTGGTTACTTTTTATGGTAAGATTTCTGCTACATTCATTCTTCCATGGCGGGGCGCTACACCAACCTTTTTTCCACCACGGCTACATCGTTGTTTTTTTTAATAGCGGGTTATAATCGCACCAAAACGTATTAAAAGGTAAGTGAATTATAACAGCGCAAACCTTTCTGTAATCATAGTAGTGCTGTGCGTTATTTGTTTAACCCTTTAAGGTGAAATGCTGACTGACTGACAGATGCGTGAGGCCAGCAAACACGACATGTAGCTTTCAGTAAGGATGATCACAGTTTCCATAATGATACTTTATAGATAAAGGTCTAAGGCTCTGCAATCAACAAACAATGACTTTATCTTGCTGGAGTTTATAGCCGTTTCACTTTACTTCAGGACGCATTAATGCCGCTCTGTAGGTCTATTGGAGACATAAATATTCCTAGCCAATCTAATAAATGTTGGAGACATACTCTCTACATAAACGCACTACAAAGTCCCACTTCACAAGCATTTTTTGAGAGTGCACAAGAAAATCTGCATTTGAGCAGTGTATATTTGAGGGCGTGCAAGAAGTTTTGTGCACGAACAAGGGAAATTGGCGCGCAAAGAGATTTGCATGCTCGTATTACATAAATGCGATCTCGACTTGTTATACTGCGCTCAAGACATTTGTCATTGAAATAACACCATAGGTAGTTGGTAGAACTGTGCAAAAGGCCTGCCGCCACAGCTGGATAAAGTCCTAGGAAACACTGGTAATGCATTATGTTACTTTTAGGTTACTTTTGCGTCAGTTTTTTTTCGACCTGGCTAAGGCTTGATCTCTTTCGGATCTTGCAGGGGGTTTTATTGCTTCTTTTTTTAAATAGAGGAGCTCTGTAATTAACAACACACTGTTTACTTGTGGTGTAATGGATCACATTATGTTTTTTAGTCATGAATCTGACCATTTTTTGGATTAGCCATTTGCTTTCCATTTAATACAAAAACAGTACTGTAAGAGACTGTTTTTTTTTTTTTCTTTTTTTACAAACAGAACTTAGAACCTGTAATTTTATAAAAAATAAAATGAGGAAATTATCAGCTGAATAAAAATAAATGGTAAAATATTCAGTACTGTGAAAACTTCACTGTTACTACTGTTGCTGATAACGCTAAATGTAACCTTTAGCATTAAATCTAAAATAATAGTTTGTACAACCCATATTTATTTTTAGTCTCATTTTCAATAAACGATTCAGTTGTTCAATCATAAATCTTCATGTTTCATTGCTAGATGTGTCATTTTTGAAGAATTATTCATTGCCTTATTTTTATGGCTGGTTGTTGCCACCTATGGTTAAATTATGTAATTGCTGTAACTTTCATTTTTGAGCATCAAGTGCATATGATGGTGACTTTAATCTTTACCATAAACACCAGTGGCTTTATCTAAACTATAAACTGTTATCCCAGTACTTCTGTGTTATTTGACTGTTTGTAAGTTCATGACTAACTCAGAAGACTTAAGACTGAATCTCTTTCTTGATTTTTGCGTTTTTCAAACACCGATTTGAATGCAGCGATTCGGAGGATTAATAAACATATGCAAATCAGCTTCATTTATAATTTGTGTTGTGTAGGTGTTAAGGACCCGATCTTTTAATTGTGCAGCTTAAACTAAATGCATTAATGCAGGCTAAACCAGTAGTGACAGAAAACACCTTTAATAACCTAAGAAACCAACCACCTCTCAAATAACTTCTTCCATCATCATTATATTTTACAGGGAAGCCTAAATGCTTTTATACATGTGATTTGAATGATGCGAGAGCTGATCTCTCTGCTATCTTTACAAATTTAGGATTAATCTACTAGTAAAGAAAATGTGTAAATCTGTGGGCCACGTGTTCTAAACCGTGGGTTGTGATCCGTACAAATCATGGATCAACTGTAATACATTACATCCCCACAGTTTAACCTTCATTTACCTTTAAAATAAGACACATAAAAAATGTATGTAGGAGAATGTTATCTTCTGAGAACTTCCTGACTCCAGAGCTATACCGTATATACAGAGAAATGAAAGTTTAAAGCAGCGTGTTTGTACTTTTGTACATTTTGTCTTATTAAAAAGTAAAATCACTGTTCATCAGATAATTCTCTTTACCTTTTCTTCCATGCGTTCAAAATAATGAGAATATTTCCATCACAGAAATGTAAGCCTCCGCCATATTGATTTCTGTCTGTTCCTATTCGGGATTCAACATGACTGTTCATTTTAATACAGCAATTAATTTTTTAAAAGCGAATTAACTAAACTAAAAAGTAACTCTCATTACAATTTTAAAAAGTAACTCAAATATTATTACTTATTTTTTTTAAGTAGTGCATTACTTTACTCATTACTAAGAAAAGTAATGTCATTGCGTAATTTGAGTTACTTGCGTTACCCCCAACACTGTTTATGTGTATACATCCATTCATCCATCTTTCTTTCTTAACTTTTACATTGCTCACTAATAAATATATAATCACCTCTCTAAGGTAGTTTTGCATTTCAGTTGCTCTATAATCTGCTAATCAATTCTTACCTTTCATTCACCAACTGTTGCACTAATACTAATGTGAAATTCTGCATTATTCTCCTCCATTTCTCTTGTTGCATTAAAAAGCGTGTGAATGCAAATCAGACATTCATAGTTCAGCTTCTCTTAAGTGTATTAGAGGAAAGTCTGTGGCATCATGAGCTTTCAAAACCTGGCCCTGCTTGTCATGCTAATCCTCATTATTTTGTTCCCTTGTTAGAGGACCTTCCTTCTCTCATATGTTGGTTTTCCCAAACTGCTTCTCATGTCGGGCCGTTCCTTTATACGTATTCATGGATTTCTACCAGCATTACGCCTCGTTAAAACTCAATCAGGCTTTCTCAGTGCGACATGAATCCGTTCGCATGGGTCAAGGGGTCAGGTCTGAGAGAATATGACCCCATGGACAATAAATATAGTGGTCCATTTACGCCAGTCCGGCTCTTTGATTCGGACACAAGAGGGAAAGAGTCGGGATTGAAACTGATGGTGGTGGGACAATAAAGATGAAGCACGAGCTGCTCAAAATAAAACGTTCTTCTAATTAGAGGATCCACCTGCATTGGGAAATGTGTGAATGGAGGTGGGAGGGATGCAGCGCGAGTCCATGTAATGGCAGTTCTTTTGAAAACTGATTATTTGCCTTTTCTGTCACCCTCTCTTCTTGATTGGTGAAAAATACTTTTTGGGATTATGCTGCAAAAAAGGTGTTTAGCTTTTTTAGTTTTGAGATTAGGTTGAATAATGGGTTGAGTGTACATTTCCTTAAAACGATTCACCCCAAAATAAAAGATTTACTGTTGATTTACTCATCCTCAGGCCATACAAGATGTAGGTGGGTTAGAATATTAAAGTAGAACATTAAATCTCAAGTCTTTGGTGATTCATAAAGTTAATGCAAAATGCAAGAAAAAAATAGATAAAAATAAAAGAAAAACATAGTCAAAACAAAATGAACACCAGTTAGCATTACTGAACTGAACTTAAACTTTGAAAACTGAACTACCAGCCTGATCTCACAAGAAAATGTAAGTATTTTACGTTTTGACAGTTTAGTAGCTAATTCGTACGAATTCGTACGAGTTCAGTCGTACAAAATGGTACGATTTTAAAAAGGAGGCGTGGCACCTAACCCCGCCCCTAAACCCAACCGTCATTGGAGGATGAGCAAATCGTACTAAATTGTACGAATTAGATCGTACGAATTAGCCACTAAAAAAAAAAGTTACGAATTGCCGTGAGATTGTGTTGAAACTTTCAATTTACTATGATCTTTTATGTGAAGCTGCTTTGACACAATCTACATTGTAAAAGAGCTATAGAAATAAAGGTGAATTGAATTGAATGAAATTACACTGAGAGATGATTTGGAATGAACAGTCTGTGTAATAAAAACAAGTAACATTCATTTTGTTTTCAGTGTATATGTTTTTTTGTTCACTCTTGGCATGTAGCTATTGCTGTTTCAGCAAGGAATATCCTGTATAAAAACATATGTATATAATCCATAACTAATAAATTTTGTTTTAACATTTACATCAAAAAATTGAAATGGTTTTCCTAAACTAACCATTGTTTACCCACAACAAACCTGCGACACTTTGTTTTTACTATAATAAAACCATAGTTATTTTTCAGGGTTGGTTTTTCGCTTCAATGTTCTACTGAAAATAAAAAGGTTAACAATATAAATTAAAATTGACAAAGTTTTCATTTTTGAGGTAATCCATTTAAGTTGAAAACTTAGGAGGCATTTCGTTTTCCTATGGCTTAGTCCCCTATTTATCATGGGTTGCCATAGCAAACTGAACCGCCAACTATTCCAGCATATGTTTTATGGAGGAGATGCCCTTTCAGCTGCAACCCAGTACTGGGAAACATCCATATACACACTCATTCACACACTTACACTACGGCCAATTTAGTTTATTCAAATCACCTATACCGCATGTGTTTGGAGTGTGGCGGAAACTTGAGCACTTGGAGGAACAGGGCGAGAACATATAAAAACTTTAAATGCCAACCACTTAGCCACCATGTCGCTCTTATTAGAAAATGGTTAATAAAAGTATCGTGTCTAAAAATGTTGAAAACAAATGTGGGAATGTTGTTTACCCAGACATTTAAAAAGAACATGTTTTAGAGCAGTAATCACAATACCGTGATGCCGTGAATCCATGATAATTTTATCCAAAGTTATCATATTGTCAGAGTCTTATACCGGCCCTATGCCAACTTTGGACAGTGCTCCCAATAAGCACACGGCTGGATCGAGGGGTATTTCTATATCTAATGTCTTATCTACCTTTTTTTTTTTTTTTTTCTAAAAATTCTTTAATCTTAGGGCAGTCACAAAAAATGTGGGTATGATCTCTTAAATTACTACGTTTCCTTGTAGCTGCCAGCTTCTTGCATTTGTGTTTTCTTTCTCCAGGCAGAAAAAAATCCCTTTCTGTGATTGGTCATGTTTCACGCTTATTTGTTTTACTGTATCTCGATTTACAGCTAATAAAAAATACTGTATTTTAATGGCATACATTTACTGTTAATGACATTTTTACTGTTCCAAAATCTTTTCGATGTTTCTTAAAATAAAGTATATTGGGTTTAATGAAGGAAAAATTGTTGTTTTTTTACCCAGACAATTAAAAAAAGATCATATTTTAGAGCAGCAATTGCAGTACCGTGAAACCGGGATATTTTTAACCAAGGTTATCATACCATCAGAATCTCATACCGGCCCATGCCTAATATGTAAATATTTGGAAATTATTTTAATTTAATTTTAGATTTTAATTGCTGTAGGAGGAATTTTAAAGATTTTTTGCAATTTTGTTTTTGTCATTTGAAACATTTTAGTTTGTCCTTTTTTAAAAGCAAATCAATTAGTGAATATTTTTAGCTAATTAATTTATTAGTATGTTATTATTAAATTTCAGTTGTTTTACTATGAATTAAATTTGTACGACTAACTTTAAAAGTTTTTACAGTTTTTGTGTTGTAGTTTTGTGTGAATAAATCCAGTATTTGATCAAACTCAATCATTTTATATTTTTATTTTATATGATTTTTATTATTGTCCAGCACTCCCAATTAATATCAGAATACCACAGTATATAATCCCATAACAATAGCGTAGTATCACCCCGGTACTGTTAAAAAAGTTACCATATACTTCACAAACTAAACTCTCCTCCAACTTGACCTAGAAAATATCATGTTCTCCAGTCAACATGTCAGCCAAATAGAAACTTTACATAAGAGAGTTGCAATAATGCCTCCAATGACTACATTTCACATCACTTTAAACCCTTGTTAAACAGCGGCAGATGGTAGAACAGAGAGAGGTGTTTCCTTTTGTTTGACAGCTTGCCTTGTAAATACACCTTCTTCAGTGCTTTCTTCTGCTTTTCTTCTTGGTCAGGTATAGCAAGCCTTTTTTCCATGCCCAATGAGGGAAATTAATCTGTCCCTGTCTGTGTCACTCAACACAGGAATCGATCAAAGGAGCCAATCGGTTTATTCTGACCAATTAGTCCCCTTTTTGGCCCTGAGCATTGGCTTAAAGGAGCTGACCATAATCATCGGCTTCACCTGATAATTAGTTGTAATTCTAGTCGCTGACACGGCTTAAGATCCTCATTTAGAGGGCTTGTCACTCACTCTGGGGGCAGGATGAACACAGAACGGGAAAGGCTTTTTCCTCTGCTTAAACACGGCAGATGTGTTCGTCTATTGATTACATCCTTACTCCATATTGAGCAACGCACAGCTGATGGAAGAGCTGGGAAAAATAGGACTGGCCAAATGTTAGGTGAGATGAATGTGTTAATGAAGAGAAGCACAGTCAAGGCCTGCTCACATCAAGCAGTTTTTTTTATTTCATATGTATCTAGTTTTATATTGAAGAAAGTTTCATTGATGGTAAAATAACTCAAATTGAATAATATCATACTAATAAGTTATTTAGCTAAAAATCTTCACTATTTGATTTACTTAAACTAAAATATGTAAAATGACAAAGAATTGTAAGAAAAATAAATTACTTGTAATGAAAATAAAATCTAAAATCAAATTAAAATATCTACAAACGTATTGTCATTAACTGCATTATTGCAAGCTTCTTATGTAAAGTTTCTATTTGGCTGACATGTTGGCTGGAGAACATATTTTCTGGGTCAAATTGAGAGTTTTGTTTGTAAAGTAGCAGTTTTTGTTTGCTTTACAAGAAAACATGTAGTATATGAATGTGTGTGTGTGTATATATACAGTTGAAGTCAGAATTATTAGCCCCCCTTTGATTTTAATTTTTTTTTCTTTTTTAAATATTACAAATGATGTTTAACAGAGCAAGGCCATTTTCACAGTATGTCTGATAATGTTTTTTTCTTCTGGAGAAAGTCTTATTTGTTATTTCGGCTAGAATAAAAGCAGGTTTTAATTTTTTTATTAACCGTTTTAAGGTCAAAATCATTAGCCCCCTTTAAGCAAATGTTTTTTCGACTGTCTACTTACCCTAGCTTACCTAGTTAAGCCGTTAAATGTCACTTTAAGCTCTAAAGAAGTGTCTTGAAGAATATCTAGTAAAATATTATTTACTGTCATCATGGCAAAGATAAAATGAACTAGTTATTAGAAATGAGTTATTAAAAGTATTGTGTTTAGAAATGTATTGAGAAAAGTCTTCACTCCGTTAAACAGAAATTGGGAAAAAAATAAACAAGGGGTTGATAATTTTGACTTAAACTAATATATATATATATAAAACCTTAAAATGTAAGAAAAACCACCTGTTTTACGCTAGAGAATTATTCAAATCCTAGCTGTAAAGTGACGTTGGTGAATTAGTAACGGCTTCTGCTGTTCTGACGTCAGCTGCAGATGTGAATGAAAGGTGGAAGAAATTAGTTCCTAATACAAAAAGATTTTTAGACTCTCCGTGTTTGATTTTCTTTTTTCCGTCGAACTCGTAGTAGTGCAATATGGCTGTATATCAGCACTGGTGGCACGCTAAGGCACGCATGGCCCCCACCAATGCTGATATACAGCCATATCTCACTGCTACTCATGTGATGTTGTTCTATATTTGCTACAGTGATATTGCTATAGATAGATAGATAGATAGATAGATAGATAGATAGATAGATAGATAGATAGATAGATAGATAGATAGATAGATAGATAGATAGATAGATAGATAAAATATTAAAACTTCCAAATTAATGAAAACAAAAACTAAAACTACAGTAGTAAATACAAACCACAAGCGTTTTAGTGCTATGGCAGTGTTGCTATACTTTTTAATTCTTCATTATTTAATTCTGAAGTCAGTGCAGATGTTTTTCAAGATTAATTTAAATTACACAAAATGCTGAAACATATCTATGATGCACATATCTATTTATATCATTCATTCATTCATTTTCTTTTCGGCTAAGTCCCTGTATTATTTCAGAGGTCGCCACAGCGAGAAAAAAAAACAAAACGCCAACTTATCCAGCATATATTTTACGCAGCAGTTGCCCTTTCAGCCACAACCCAACAATGGGAAACACCTATACACTCTTGCATTCACACACATACTGTACACTATGGACAATTTAATTTATTCAATTCACCTATAGCGCATGTCTTTGGAGTGTCGGGGGAAACCGGAGCACCCGGAGGAAACCCACATGACCACAGGGAGAACATGCAAACTCCACACAAAAATGGCAACTAACTCAGCCGAGGCTCAAACTAGCGACCTTCTTGCTGTGCTACCCATGTGCCACCATGACGCCCCCTTATATCATATCATATCATATCATATCAACTACTTCTAACATCTGTTTACCATCAAGTGCACATCTTTAAAAAATATTCATGTGGAAGATCATCAAAAAAGGTTTTCAAAATTTCCAAGTTTCCTAAGATAAGATTGACTGGTGTTCAATAATTCAAAGATTTTAGGACAACTTTAATATAATGAAAGGTGTTCAAATGTTGAGTACTATATATCATCAGTCTTTCAGAAAATAAAGGTATGTATGTATGTATGTATATATATTTATACAATATTCTGTCTGGTTTTCAAATCTGATTGGCGAATAGCCGTATGATATTTTGCAATATCAGAACTTGTACAGCCTCATCACTCTTCTGTATCACTCCACCCACATTGACAACAGATCAATAAACTCACTACAGTTTGACAAATATTGCAGCTGTTGGACTGTTGGATAATTTACTTTTGAGGCTTTTTAGGTGAGAATTTATATAGAGTTATATAGTTCTTTATTCTATAGAGTTTATATTGCAGCTATGCAGTTTATTTGTAAGGATAGTGTCTATTTTAAATATTTATAATTTCGGCGATACATCGCGTTGGCATTCATCAGCCTGAGCAGAGCAATGACGGTTGACATTGTGGCGACAGAGACAGCATAATAAGCCCTTAAAGGAGAAAAACTCAAAACGCGTAATTTCAAACTTCAGCTGATCAAATCATTATAAAACTGGTAAGTGACATTCTAAGTCGATCTCTCTCTTGTATGTTGTAGTGCTGTATTTCAGGAATGTATGTATTTTGTGTTGGCCACTCTTTGTATAACCCTGAGTTACTTTTTGGTTTGTTTCTAATGAGTCTCCTGTTTTTCGTTACTGCAGACTAGTTCAGTAAACGGAAAGAAGAAATGCCCGCATGTGTTTAGCGTTTTTCCTTATCGCAAACACAACCGTAATCGGGTAGTGATTGCTTTGCTATGGCTTTTTCAGGTTATTTATTGTGATATTCCAATTGCAACAGAGAAATACTGGTAAATCTCTGTAGACTGATGGCATTTCATGCCGTTCAGCCTTATAATTTTAAAATGTGAGCAAAATCACCAGTTTTGTCATCACTTTAGACATTAGGCTAGAGAATCATTCAAATACTAGCTCTAAAGTGACTTTAGTGAATTAGTAACGGTTTCTGCTGTTCTGACGTCAGCTGCAGATGTGAATGAATGGCAGAAGAAAGTAGTTCCTCTTACAAAAGGATTTTTAGACTCTGTTTGATTTTCTTTTTTTATATACACAATTATGCCATTGAACTGTTGTATAAACGCAATATCACATGAGTAGCAGTGCGATATGGCTCTCAATGTTTCTATTTTGCTATATTTTAATATAATTTATTCCAGTATTAGCCAAGCTGAGATGCTCAAAAAAAAATTATTTCAAGTATCACAATAATTTTTTCTATTTGTTAAGAAATCTTTTTTTCTCAGATGTGAGAAAATATTAATATTCTGATTGAATATACTGTATATGCAGAACAAAGAAAACAAACAAAAAAGTTGTGTCCCGCCAAAAAGTTGTTTCCCGCCCAAATAAAGTCTCAGTAACCCCTTGTATCCTCTTTCCTACCCCCTGATCCAGAGCAGAGGCCGAGCGTCATCTGTATGCGCTGCTGCCAGCGGCCCTTGTGTGGTTTTTTTCAGAGGCCCTGTCGGATCTTGGAAGCAAAAAACAACAGATTAGTCATGATCTTATCCACCAAGTATCTGCCCCTTTCTTTTCTCCATCTGACAAGTGTCTGCGAGGGGGAGGGCCTGCTTTTCAGAGCCATCAGATGAACTTCACACCAGAAAAGGAGGTGGGCGACGCGGGGAGAGGGACGTCTTTTCAGTCACCCTTCTCAGTTGCTAAGGTAGAAGGCCTCTCCATCTCTGCGCTCTTGTTGCTGGGGACGAAGCCTCTCTGTCAGTGGACAGCGGTTGCTAGGCAGGGCAGAAAGTGGAGGAGTGAACGCTGTGCCGTCTGGCAGCATTGTTGTCTCGGCTAAACATCTCTTTCTCCTGATGGCCGCTGAATGACAGGTTGGTTCGCGCACCTCATGTGGGACCTGATTCCTTATGGAGGGACCCCAGACTTACTGGGTGGTACCGTAGAAAAAAATAGCTTTGAATGCAGTGGGTTGAATATGGGCAGGGCAGATTTCCCTGATTGCTCTCTGGCTGATTTCCACTGTATGTCTACACAGAGGAGGGTTCCTTTTATTATTACTGGGGCCACAGGCCTCCTAAAAAACATATTTTAATACTTTTGCGACATGGACCCGTAAATCAGGGGTTCCCAAACTTTTTAGCCCGCGATCCATAAAATAACAATGCCAGTAACTCGCGACCCCCAAATTTCTCGGAGGTGGTTATAAATATACAAACGTTGCACAACAATAGGCCTATATAAACACGACTATATTGACAATACAAAAAAGTGCAACAGTCTACAAACCAATTCATTTTTATGAATTTATTAATTTGTTTATTTAATATTAACCTCACCTAATTAGACTGGTGGACACAATGTGTACAGCACAAGTCTATTCTTGGTTTAATTTTGGAGGCTGCCACTCAGAGATCATCCTCAATGTTCAGTTGTGGCCTGTATTTATTTTTAATGCATTCCATTGCCATTAAGGTGTCAGAAAGTTTAACCTGGTGCTATAAAATCAATCTGCTGACACTATTGCTGTGTTGTTAATCTAACACACATCAATCCTATAGAAAAAAAGAATGAAAGGGCTGATGGCTTTTAATTTGCAATGTTGTTTTTTTTTTACAGCTTAAAAACTACTATTTTTATCTTCTGTGGGTTATGGTTAAAATACTATCATTCTAATAGTTTAATAAAATTTTTTTGACTTTTGAAAATCACCAAGCGACCCCCCCTGTCATTGTCCCGCGACCCCCCAGGGGGCCCTGACCCCCACTTTGGGAACCTCTGCCTTAAATAATGGTTCCGTAAAAAGTTTTGTGCTTAATGAAATAGAAGAACAGGTTTCTGCTGGCTCTTAAAGTCTTAAAATGTCTTAAAAGCTCAAAATCAAATTTTTAGGCCTTGAAAAGTCTTACATTTATTGTAACATTTTGCTGTAGGTCTTAAATCTTTTTTTTAAACAGGTCTTAGTTTTCCTTTGTTCATGTTATATGGGTTTTGGCCAGATTGGGTAGCAAAGGATGAACAATCCATCTCAATAAAACTTTAAACTTTTAATTAAAGTCATTTTTAACTCTATTTTATATTTCAAAGGGGTTGAGTTATTTTCCTTGCAATAACATGTTTGGAAGTGCTCTATATTTACTGCTGAGGAGACCAACCTGGACAGATTGTTGTGCATAGATTTAGTTTATTAAAGTTTGTTCATTTTTTACAATTCATATTAAAAAAGTTTATGCTGGAAAAAAAGTGCATGAATTCAAATAGAGCTTGCTTGTTTTTACACAATATTTAAAATAGTTTGCTAAGAAATTTCAAAAATATTACATTTTATTATTAATTTATTATTGTATTATTAAATGCATTAAATTATTATTATTTTTTTGAATAGGGAAAATAAAAATTTTTTTCTATCAGGGCCCTTTAAAAAAAAATCCTCAGCTCTTTATGAGCCTAATGTAAGCCTGTCACGATATCAGTTTTTTTTTTGTTGTACGAGATATTGCTCCAAAATATATTGCGATAAACAATATTATTGTCATTTTAAGGCCATTTTATGCCAATCATTATATAATGCCAGAATGGCAATATAATATCAGCACAGTGCAAGTACACTCTTCCAAAGAACACATCATATTTTACACTCTTATAAATATGAATTTAATTATAGTAATTTTAACAGTTTAATAATTAGGCATTGGAATCAGAATATGAAAGTGCATATCCTAAATAAATAATAATTGATGTTAACAAAAAAGTGCAAGGGAAAACAAAACAGAGGCTGCGATATCTGCTACCAGATCTATTTTCAGTTGTCAGACACCCAAATGAAAATATACTACAGTAATTTATAGTAAATACTGTAGTGTTTTTTAAACATACTGACACCTCCAATAGAGATGTAGAGATGTTGCACAATCACCTAAAGTGTTGCTAGAATAGTTTTTTTTAATGTTTTTATGTAATATATATATATATATTGCATCACCAAAAATGATTGAGGTCATGTCCATGTGTTGTGCGATAAGTCGATAAATGGATTATTGTGACAGGCCAAGTCTAATATGAATTTCATCCACAATAGTCTTAAAAATGTCGTTAAAAGTCTTAAATTTAACTTTGTGAAACCTGCAGAAACCCTGAAAGAGCCATTCTATTAGTAAACGGTTCTGAAAAGAATATTTCATTTTCTTTTTTCCATCATGAAGAAGCTTTTTTGGAATGTAAAGTTTGGATGTTAAAGATAATAAATCTTCATACAAAAAAATTCATTTTGTCATTATACAGTGCTCAGCATATATAAGTACACCTATCACAAGTCTTTTAAATTCTTAAAGTAGATTATTAATTTATCTTTACAGTATAAAATAAATAAATAATTTTAAGAACTGTTGACCGAAAAGTTTTTTGAGGTACCAAATATACACAGAAAAAAAATATTTATTGTGTTTATTAATTTAGCTATTAATATAGACTGAATTTAAACAAATAAATTAAGCTGTACATTACTAAATTTAATTTGTTTAAATTTAGAGCGTATAAATTGTTTGCAAACCACTTACCTTAAAGTAATAAATCCAATGAATATTTTTAGGCATCACTGCAGAACCTTTATTACAAAATAAGAACTCATGAGAATTAAGAGGAAAAAAAGGCTAAATTGCAATGTATAGTTTCATACTGAAAATAGAATTGCATCCTCACAATTCACAAAAAAAGTCTAAATTATCAAGATAAAATGTCAAAGTGACAATTATATTTTGCCTGTTTCAAATCTGAGAAAAGTTTAAATATAGTCACAATCAAAAATTTAGGACATAAACTCTTGGTTATGATTAAAGAAAAGTCATAAATTGCTCCCCCCACATCTTGATAAAACAATCCAGTGGTTTCTAATTCATTTAAAATTCAGAAACCGGTAAGAAAACACTTTAAGTTCTGTCTTAAGGCCACTGACTGAGAATCATTCATTTCTCCCTTCTCAAACTGACACTCTATTTCAGGTCTGTCAAGTAAAGGAAAAGACTCCTTAAAAGATCTTTTCATAATTGTTTTTGAACGTTTCAACAATTAAAGCAGATATTTGGTCTACCGAGTACCCCCTTTTTATTTAAATATCTACAAGCTTGCAGTTTTGCCCAAAATAATTTGATAGTTTTCATTTTTTTATTCCTTGTATGCCCCTGTGCCTATTTTACCTATATTTGGTGTCAGTGATGATGGCAGAATTATCTAAGAATCAATGCAGTGATTAGATTTGGAACCTTTTTGGCACGTGGATTCATTTTACTGAATTGGAAATAAAAACATCCTCTCCGCCGCTCCAGATTGATAAAAAATGTAATGTCCTGCCTGCAACTTGTATTATGGAATTATTTAATTGAGTAATTAACAAGAGAGCGATGATTAAACCCTATAGAAACACTTCAAATCCCCCCTTTTTGTTTTTTTCTCTTTTTTTTTCTTTCTTTTTTTCTTAATTTTTCCTCTTCCCCCCACTTTTTAATGTTTTTTTTTAGTTCTTTTATACATATAATATTAACATGATGTTACAACTTTTTGTTAAAAAGAAAACAAAGTGTACAAATGTAAAAGTTATAATTTATACTGATGTAAAATATATAATAAAGAGAAAAAAAAAGTCATAAATTTAAGATAAAGTTACAATTACTTTAAAATATGTTTCTTTATTTCATGAAAGAAACAAGCTTCAATAGGTCCAATTTGCCGCCTAATTTATCTTAAGCCTCTCAGGTAAAAACAGACAATATCCTCCTCAACGAGGGCCCCCAGACAGTCTCTTGCATCTAAACCGGGGTCCTGAGAATGGTCAACAGGGCCTCTACATACTAACTTTACAGGACATAAAGCAGAACAGCTAATGCACAATCACAACCCAGCCAGACTCCATTAATCAAAGCATGCATATTCATATCTCTGCATGCGGCGCTGAGAACCAAAGAGCACGTGAGGCCCCTGGGAGCCGTCCTGGGGTTCCCAGAGTCTTGCTTCAGCATGACAGCACCACATAGGCTGCACAAGAGAAGAAACGCCCCCGAGAGCCACTTAATAGGCACCGTCCCAGACAGAGCCTTGTCTGGACCCAGACTGAGCCACGTTCAAGTTCAAGAATGCCAGACGAGAATGGGTGGAGCTCCAGGGGTGGAGTCACGGCCCTCCATTGATTTAAACCATTTTTGATTTTCAGAAATGCATGCTTTTGCCTCCCACTATCATTGGAGGACGCAATTCCCAGACACTAAGGTCAAAAAGTCAGTCAGAGGCAACTAATCTGCCACTTTCGTAGACTAGACCACATTTCAGATGCGCCATCTATTGTGTTCAATCCTTGGGAATTCTCACACGGCGGCTGAAATTAAACCATCAAAATGAAGCCGTCGATACAGTCTAATCCCTCGAGCGTTTCAGGTTATGGTGTCTAAAGATTCCTGACATTGCTGCAATTGCAATAATTCATGTGCGCGATTGTATTCTCAATGACAGAGCATTTAATCTCTCCTTCAGACGATATACATCACGAGTTTGTGACAGAAACACTAAGACGGGCCCGGGAGCACATCAATTTCCTACTGTAAGGATTTTCAGAAATCATTGGTATCCTTAGACTTTGTAAAAATGGATCATAAGCTACTGTAAGAAGCTTAATACATTGACCCTGAGCAATGGAACGAATCTATACGGCATAATGAGTCATTTTAACCTTGCTCATACCTTTCACCGTGCTGATGGTTTGCGTCTGCGATACATGGTTTATTCACTATTGCTAGCTGTTGAGGTGTCTGTAATGATTACTTGTGGGACTCATTTGGTGTAATGATTGCTTTGCATTGCGAAGGCAAGGAAGCATTATTGGCCCCGTCGACGCTCTCATATACTGCCAAACAAATTCAAGAGTGGCTACACGAACAGCAGTATGGAGTCAAGTGCCTTTCATGCCCTTCATAATCAACAGACCTTCACGAGGAACTCTGAAATGGGGAGTGTTGTGGAGTTCAAGTGTTTGCTTTTCTTAAGACACAAGATGCTTTTTATTTCTATCGACAGTAGGTCTAGTTTAACTACTGAAGGTCTGAAAGTGTTTGTAATAGCCTTCATTTAACGTTTTAGAGCATAACTTGTTTTCAAAGACATTGGTTTATCCATTTTTTTTAGTATTGTTATGGGATGTTCCCGTGCAAATATAAGGTGATGCTATGCAGTTATTAAGGTGTTTTCTATAGTTGCTAGAACATTTTGTATACAGTTGTTATGCTATACATTTTCTGGCTTTCTGGGTGGTTGCCAGAACATTGCATTATGCTTTTTAT
>NC_079441.1:12516670-12604170 GCF_903798145.1 Danio aesculapii
ATCAGGCGAGGGCTTTTCTTTTCTGGATTACTTTTTAAAACTGTCGGCTGGTTTTAGGGAAGTGGGTGGATGGGTCAATCTGTGCTTTTGCAAACACTATTGGTTGGGTTTAGGGAAGGATGGGTCAGTCGATTGGTCAGTCAGTCAATAGCAGCCTCTGGTGGATTTACGCAAGAACAGCAGGTGCGAATAGCACTTACAAGAGAAATTTAAGATCTCAAAAAGCATACACAGTTGCCTCTGGTGGATTCGCGGAAACAAAAACTGCAGAAAAAAAAAAGTACCTCCTGGGACGTATTTGGTGCTCTCCAAAAATGTAAATAGGGGTATGTTTTCAGAATGAGCCTGGGCTGGAAATGCCCTACTTCTAACCTCAATGCGGTCCAGTCAATGTTGCTTTACAGTCGCATATTTACCATGTGAGGAAACAACAAAAGAAGGAAAATGTTAGCTGTCCTCGAAGTAGCAAATTTGTAAATATTTTTAACACTAAAGTTAATCAAAGAGACTTTTATTACAGTATGCTGATGTACTTTTACGTGATACTGAGTAGGAGGTGGGACTTTCAATTTGTGCATCATTCCCTGGAAGTCTTTTAAATAATTAATGAAGCATCAATTTGTGTCCTATTTGTGTTTCGCGACACATGTATTTGCAATGTGTTACTACTCGTTAAATCAGTCTCCAAATTACAGTTCAAATCCCAGATCAATAAATGTCTCAATTATTAAAAGGTCATTTTCTAAATCTATTACATGTTGATAAAGGAACACATGCTGCCTTTTACCTGAGGCTTAAAATCTGTTGCCAGATGGAGATGGGCTAAAAGAGTGATTAGATAACCTCTCAGCCTAGAGAAGACGGAGGTTATAATAACAGAAAGTCCTCAAACAGGTGATTAGGAGGATAATGTGAGAGCCGTAAGTCTGCCACATTTAATGCAGAGGAAATTATTTATGGCAGCATTAATGTTCACAGAAACACAGAGGCTGTTTGTGTGTGTATTGTGATCTGACGGGAAGATAGAAACTAAAATGAGGGAGAAGGAATGAAGATGTTAAGGGCAATTAACATTCAGTCGAAAAAAAGGGTTTGAATGATGGGCTTCGAAATGTTTTAATTATTTTCATAACATTTAAATTAAGTCTTATTTTATGGCTAGTTACTACATATATGTTTCTATTTCTGCCAAAACCAATCACCAATAATATGTAATATTAATATATAAATTTGAAATGTAATTTTTTTCTAAACATTTTCCAAGTAATGTCAAATGAAGTTAATTTTTCACTATTATATGTGTATATATATATATATATATATATATATATATATATATATATATATATATATATATATATTTTTTTTTTTTTTTTTTAGGGTAAATATTATTATTCTCCTCAAGAAATGATTATTATTTTTAATTGGCTACATAACAAACCACTGTTGTTCAATGCCTTGCCTAATTATCCTTTCTTGCATAGTTAACCTAGTTAAGTCTTTATATTGCATATAAAGTTATATTGCATATAAAGTTATATTGCATTTAAAGTTATATTGCATATAAAGTTATATTGCATATAAAGTTAAATGAACTTAACAGGCATCTATTTTACCCCTTTTACAAGATGTAAGATAAAACAGATTATGTCACTGTAAAGTTTCAGCTCAAAATACCCATAAGATCATTTATTATAGCCTCCAGAATGTGCCCATTTTGTTGTCTGAGTAGAGTGTAGCTGTCTTTGTAGCCTGTGGCTTTAAATGTAGTGTTCAATCAAGTCCTGGACTTTCTTACTCAAAACAACCTCATGGGCAACAAGCAATCTGGCTTTAAGAAAGGCCACTCAACTGAGACTGCCCTGCTCTCGGTCGTGGAGGATCTCAGACTGGCTAAAGCAGACTCTAAATCATCTGTCCTCATCTTGCTGGATTTATCAGCTGCTTTTGACACTGTAAACCACCAGATCCTGCTATCTACGCTTGAGTCACTGGGCGTTACAGGCACTGTTATTCAATGGTTCAGATCCTACCTCTCTGACGGTCATTCAGGGTGTCTTGGAGGGGAGAGGTGTCCAACCTACAGCATCTAAACACTGGGGTACCTCAGTGCTCTGTTCTTGGGCCACTTCTCTTCTCCATCTACACGACATCTTTAGGACCAGTCATCCAGAAACATGGATTTTCCTACCACTGCTATGCTGATGATACCCAGCTATACCTCTCTTTTCACCCTGATGATCCCTCGGTTCCAGCTCGCATTTCAGCCTGCCTGTCAGACATTTCACACTGGATGAAAGATCATCATCTTCAGATTAACCTCACGAAAACGGAAATGCTTGAAGTTTCTGCCAACCCGACTCTTCACCATAACTTCTCAATCCAGATGGATGGAGCAACCTTTACTGCATCCAAAATGGTAAAAAGTCTTGGAGTAACGATTGATGACCAACTAAACTTCTCTGACCACATTTCTAGAACTGCTCGCTCTTGCAGATTCGCACTCTATAACATCAGAAAGGTCCGACCCTTCCTATCTGAACATGCAGCTCAACTCATTGTTCAAGCTCTTGTCCTCTCCAAACTGGATTATTGCAACTCTCTGCTAGCCGGGCTACCAGCTAGTTCTATCAAACCTCTTCAGCTGCTTCAGAACGCAGCAGCACGAGTGGTCTTTGATGAACCCAAAAGAGCACATGTCACTCCGCTACTCACCCGTTTGCACTGGCTGCCAGTTGCTGCTCGCATCAAATTCAAAGCTCTGATGTTTGCTGTCTTCAAGAAACGACTAAAAACTCAACTATTTAGTCTCCACTTTCCTTCCTAATCTGCAACTGCCTCTCTAGCTATACCACTAACTTTACTCTCTCTCTCTCTCTCTCTCTCTCTCTCTCTCTCTCTCTCTCTCTCTCTCAAAAAAAAAATTACTATTGCTTTGCTTCTTAGACACACCTGAAACTTGCCTATAGCACTTGTTCACTGTTGCTCTTATAGTTGTGTAAATTGCTTGTCCTCATTTGTAAGTCGCTTTGGATAAAAGCGTCTGCTAAATGACAAAATATAAATGTAAATGTAAATGCAAATGAGCTGCTTCTCCCACCCACCGTTCCCACATTTCTGACTGCTTCTTCTGCGTTACATTGGATAAACAGCCGTCAGTGATAGAGACAGACACAGATGAAGCTGAAGTAAGGTCACTAGTCAAAAATACCAAGTAAGTTTATTTAAAGGGTACCTATGGTGAAAATCTACTTTTCAAGCTGTTTGGACAGAAATGTGTGTAAGTATAGTGTATAAACGGTCATATTGGGGTGATATAAACACACCCAGTCCTTTTTTTTTCAAATTTAACAACATAAAAACGGTGGACCAATTGGAGCGGTTTTCAGATCGACCGCAACTTTACGTAGGAGTGCGGTCCCCCCCGCCCACCAATATTGATTGACAGCTGCAAGCATTAACATGTCCGGTAGTCACGTGTATAATAATATAATCAAGACAGGATGAGCGCAAAGCAGCCGTGAATAAAAGGTGTGTTCAGTTCGCTAGGATCATCAATCATCATCAAACGTGATCAAGAGTGAGTTTTACAAGTTTAAAATGTTTTAAAACAGAGCATGAGTGTAATGAATTATAGCGATTCACTTCAGATGCACTTAATCAGCACAGCCGCGTGTCAGAACAATTATAAAAGAAGACGCTTCAATCGCGGTTTGTGGACGTTAAATCAGGTTTATTTTGTACATTAATATAAAAGATATCCATACAGCAGTGGATATTACCAGTATCAGGTCACATATGCGTGCAAAACTTAAAAATGCATCTCTCTCTCTCTCTCTCTCTCTCTCTCTCTCTGTGTGTGTCTGCGTGTATGTCTACGCTACGTTTGTGTGTGTGTGTGTGTGTGTGTGTGTATGTGTGCACGCTATGTGTTTGTGTCCTTGCTGTGTGTGTGTGCGTGAACTTTGTAATGACATTGTGTGTGACTCGTTGCAAATCCACAAAAAAATCAAATACTGATTGTTAAAGTTCTTACTGTAGTATTTCTCACACACGTTACGTGACATCTGCTTCCTGAGGCAGCCGAGGGTGGCGATTGCTGAAAGGCACGTGGGAACGGTTGGCGGGGAGGACTAGCCTTGAAGGGCCAGTACAAAAAAACAGCAAAACCTTTTTTCCAGCTATAATATAGACACTTCAAACAGCTATAATAAATAATCTGATGGGTGTTTTGAGCTGAAACTTTACAGACACATTCTGGGGACACAAAAGACTTATATTAAATATGAAAAAAGGGGTAACCTATGTGCCCTTTAATGTATTTGTGGTGGAGTTTATTCAAGCCTTTCTGAAAGGAAGAGTCTCACACAAATGGCGTTTGCAGTACACATACATATTAGTATTTACTGACACCATGCGGTCGTGGTGATTGTAGCGGTTAAGAATTACATAGCAATTGTACTGTCTTTATTACAAACATGCTGGTTTAAAAATGTTTTAAACTTATAAAAATCACAGAGAGACATGGCTGAAACATTTAAACATAACATTTAACATTTTAACATATCTTAATCTCATTTTCATTGCAAAAAATGTTCTGTGGACATGAGTTTACATGTTATTATAGAAACATGGTGCCTGTCAATCAATTCCGTGGGTGGGGAAAACCGCACTCCTATGTCACTTTGCGGTTTGTCTCAAAATCTGAAATGTACTGCTGGTTCTTTTAAACAATTAAAATTAATTCATTGCTAAATGGGTGTAAGAATGGGCTATAACTATAACAGTTCAAACTGTAGTTCTGTCGAATGACTAAAAACTTATCAGCATGATGGTAAAAAAAAAACTGTACATTTCTACTCAAACCATTCTTCTGCAATCTTATACCAAAAACAGAAATAAGGGCAGCATTAATAGCTTAAAATGTGGGAGAGCGTTGTTATTATGTGATTGTATTGTATTACAATATGGAGCAATTAAGGGCATTATTAAATCAAAGTAATTCACAAATACTTGATTATGAAATGATTTAATGACAATAACTTGCTATGGTTACAACTGAATTAATTACAAATAACTGTATAAAATGATCAAATATGAAATGATAAAAACATATGATAATGATTGTACCCAGCTTAAATGTAAAAATAAAGTTAATAGAGGTAGAAGTTGAGACAGGGGGAGGGAGAGACAAAGAGAGTAAGTAGGCCTCAAAGAAAGCCTAAGAGCAGTAGAGCCAGAGGAGATAGACTCCAGATCAGGAGAGAAGCAGAGCAGGAAAAGACCAGAACAAAGTTTACCAACTATTTTGTCTCTTTCTTGACCATGTGACTAAAGCCCAAATACTGAGACATACAAACTGACCAATCAACATGTGAACACATCGTAAAACCCCCAACGTCCACACACCAGGCCCTGATCTTATCAGTATCTGCCTTTGGAGTCACTATGGACCTTCTTTGGTGAAAGGACATGCTTTGCCATATAAACAAATGCATGTGATAATTTTCATTCCTACATGGGGCTAGATTTGGCTACATTCTCACCTCAAACTAAGGCCAAATTCCAATTGTTGCATTATTGATTCATTTACAAAAATATTTTTTTTAAATTTGGAGGGTGGCACGGTGGTTCAGTGGTTTGCACTGTCGCCTCATAGCAAGAAGGTCGCTGGTTCCAGTCCTGGCTGAGCCAGTTGGCATTTCTGTGTGGAGTTTGCATGTTCTCCTCATGTTCGGGAGGGTTTCCTCCGGGTGCTCCGGTTTCCCCCACAGTCCAAAGACATGCGCTATAGGTGAATTGAATAAACTAAACTGGCCGTAGTGTATGAGTGAATGTATGAGAGTGTGTATGAGTGTTTCCCAGTATGGGTAGCAGCTGGAAGGGCATCCACCATGTAATGTGGAATAGTTGGCGGTTCATTCCGCTGTGGCAACCCCTAATAAATAAGGGACTAAGACAAATGAAAATGAATTAATGAATGTTAAGTGTTGCTAATAAGTGAGAGACACACTGGTCTAAACATGCCACAGTCATAAAACAACCTGCTTGTTTAAAACACCCTCTTGTAGCCTTATTTTCAACACATTTCATACCGTTCTTTAACACACAACACTGTATTTTTCCATTGAAGCTTTGCCATTTATCTTGTCACTCTGTGCTGTCACTGTTCAATGAAAGTGTCTCAACTTAATGTACAATCAATATAAACAATTACATGCTTACATCTTTCTGTACACTTTATATAGCGCAGCTCATTATTATTTTATGATTCATACAGAGTAAATCAAGCATACAATAATGGCTAATGTCAAATTAAATCAGAGTAGATTTACCATGATCTTCACATTAATAGCTCCTTTCACATATACACCCTGCATCCAAGCTTGCCTACTGTTATGAAGCGGACAGGAGACAGAGGTAAGGAAACGTTAGGGTGTTTATTAAATGACAACAAGGAGCACATGAAGGATAGCCAGGAGGATCAGGAATGATGTTGGGGTCTTTTCCTCCGTGGCTGGGTAACAGGAATACACGAGGATGGACAGCACACACCAGATACAGCTGACAGAGGATGACACAGACTTGGAAGGACTGGAAGACAGGACGATTCGGGAGGACCAGGAAGACTAGGAGGAATACAAAGAGAACAGGTAAATAAATCGTTTGTTTTAGCTGAGGATGACTACGCTGAGTGGTCGCTCAGTTGTCCGCTTTCGTCGAGACGAGCCCGGACAATGAGCGACTGGAGTGCTGTGCTTTTATCTGGTGCTCGTGAATGTGATGCAGCTGTGTGCTCATTAGAAGTCAGGTGATGGTGATCTTCGTGAGTGGGGGTCGTGAGAGCCTGACCAATCCATGACAGTACCCCCCTCCCCAGGGCCCGCTCCTGAGGGCCGACACCTCCGACGCCGTGGTGGTCTCCCTCTGCCTCTAGGCGCTGGGAACTCAGGGTGGCTCTCATGAAACTCCACCATGAGACTAGGATCGAGAATATCAGCTCTGGGAACCCATGTCCTTTCTTCGGGGCCGTACCCTTCCCAGTCCACCAGGTACTCCAACTGGCCACCACGACGTCGGGAACGCAAGATCTCCTTCACTGCGTAGACGGCTCCTTCTTCTAGGAGCAGTGGAGGAGGGGGTTCCTCTTCGTGGTCAGGCTCTGTGGAGGGAAGAACAGGATCGTGATAGGGTTTCAGGAGTGATACGTGGAATGTAGGGTGAATACGGTAGTGAGAGGGTAATTGTAGTTTGTAGGTGACGGGGTTAACCTGTTCCACGATGGTGAAGGGACCAACAAATCGGGGACTTAACTTGCGAGAGGGCAGTCGCATGCGTATGTCCCGGGTGGATAGCCACACCTTTTGTCCGGGTGTGTATCTGGGTTCTTCAGACCTTCTCCTATCGGCGGTTACCTTGCTTCGACGGACTGCCCTCTGCAGATGTTGATGAGCCTCGTCCCAGACTCTCTCGCTCTCCCGGAACCAGTGATCCACTGCGGGGACATCAGATGGTTCGCCATCCCAGGGAAAGAGCGGTGGTTGGAAGCCCAGGACGCACTGGAATGGCGTGAGTCCGGTGGAGGGTTGCCGCAGTGAATTTTGGGCATATTCTGCCCAGCCCAAATACTGGCTCCAGGAGTTCTGGTGACCACTGCAGAAGGTCCTCAGGAACCGTCCCACCTCCTGAATCTTCCTCTCTGTCTGCCCGTTGGTTTGGGGATGATATCCAGAAGAGAGGCTGACGGCCACACCTAGGAGCTTGAAGAAGGCTTTCCATAGACGTGAGATGAACTGTGGACCTCTGTCCGACACAATATCTTCTGGAATACCAAATGACCTGAAGACTTGATTAAAGATATTGTCGGCAGTTTCAAAGGCTGTGGGAAGACCTTTCAGAGGGATTAGTTTGACAAACTTTGAGAATCTATCTACTATGACTAGAATACAGGTATTACCTTCTGACGAAGGGAGGTCAGTGATAAAGTCCACTCCTAGGTGTGACCAGGGACGGTTCGGAATCGGCAAGGGATGGAGCTTTCCAGCGGGTAGATGACGTGGGCTCTTGGATTGGGCACAGTCCTTACAGCCCTGAACATATTGCCTCACATCCCTTGCCATGTTGGGCCACCAGAATCGTTGGGATACTAGCGAGAGAGTATTGTTGATCCCTGGATGTCCAGTGCCTAGCGAGGTATGTAAGGAGTGGATCAGATCTACCCGGTGTTCAGGTGGTATGAACTGCCGATGAGGAGGGCATCCCGGCGGAGCAGGGGCTTCCGGAGTGGCAACGACTGGAGGAGCGTTCCAGGTGATCGGAAAAATGGAGATGTGTTCGGGAAGAATCTTCGTTGGGAGTTCTTCATGATCGTGATGCTCGTGTAAACGAGAGAGAGCGTCTGCTCTTAGATTCTTGGGTCCTGGACGATAGGAAATGGAGAAATCAAAACGTGAGAAGAAAAGTGACCATCTGGCTTGACGTGGACATAGTCTCTTGGCCTCTTTGATGTATTGGAGGTTTTTGTGATCTGTGATCACCTGGAACGGATGTTTGGCTCCCTCCAACCAGTGACGCCACTCCTCCAAGGCTAGCTTGATTGCTAGAAGCTCCCTGTCTCCTATGCTGTAATTCTGCTCCGCCGGGCTCAACTTCCGAGAGAAATAGGCACAGGGATGCAGTCGGGGCGGTGTATCATGATGTTGAGATAATACTGCCCCGACGCCGGTGGTGGATGCGTCCACTTCCACCACGAAAGGAAGATTTGGGTCAGGATGAGTCAGGAGTGGGGCCCTTGTGAACTCCTTCTTAAGAAGGCGGAAGGCTGCGGCTGCTTCTTTGGTCCACTCCAGTCCTTTGGGTTTACCCTTGAGGAGATTAGTGAGAGGTGATGTAATCCTGCTGTAGTCCTTGATAAACCGTCTATAAAGTTAGCAAACCCAAGAAACCTCTGGAGCTCCTTAATGGAAGTGGGTTCTGACCAGGATAGAACAGCCTCAATTTTCTTCCCATCCATACGTATACCGGTTTGGTCAATGATGTATCCCAAGAAATGAATCGACTTCTGGTGGAATGAGCATTTCTCCGCTTTGAGGTAGAGGTGATGTTCTCTCAATGTGTGTAGGACCTCCGCAACGTGTTGGCGATGTTCGGCCTCACTCCGGGAGTAAATGAGGATGTCATCTATGTACACTATTACACAGTGGTGAAGAAACTCCCGGAGGACTTCATGAATGAAGTTTTGGAATACGGAGGGGGCGTTGACCAGACCGTAAGGCATGACCTCATATTCATAGTGGCCAGTAGGGGTCACGAATGCTGTCTTCCATTGGTCCCCCTCACGTATTCTTATCAGATTATACGCGCTGCGGAGGTCCAATTTAGTGAAGACTTTAGCTTCTCGGAGCTGTTCCAAAGCGGCTGGTACCAGAGGAAGGGGATATCGGTATTTTACTGTACCGTTATTTAGGACCCTGTAGTCGATGCATGGACGCAGCCCTCCGTCCTTCTTGGCCACAAAGAAGAAGCTTGAGGCGGCTGGTGATTTTGAGTGACGTATGTACCCCTGACTCAGAGCCTCCCTTATGTAATCTTCCATTGCCTGATTCTCTGGAAGCGAGAGCGGGTAGATCCTACCTCTTGGCAACTGGGCATCTGGAACTAGGTCGATCGCGCAGTCCCATGGCCGATGCGGCGGTAGCTGGGAAGCTCTCTTGGGGCAGAAGACATCATGAAAGGAGCTGTACTCCTTAGGAATGTGGATAGACTGCTTCTCAGGAGGGCTCTCGACCGATGTTGCAAACAAAGAAATGGGGTTCCGACCTTGAAGAGGGAGATTTGGAAAACAGGCAGGTGTACATCCAGATCCCCATTTCTTTATCTCTCCTGTGCCCCAAGAGATGATGGGATCGTGCTTCACCAGCCACGGGCGCCCTAGAATGATGTCCATATTTGCACCCTCCAGAACCAGAAATTGAATCCTCTCTTGATGTAACAACCCCACTTGAAGAAGGATGTCTTCGCATTGTCGATGGATACGGGTCGAAGATCGAGTGCACTGGGTTATCGGTTGTATCTGGTATATATGCGAGGACGCCTCAGTACGGAGGTGGAGTTGACGACAGAGGGATTGGGAGATGAAGTTCCCTGCTGACCCGGAGTCGATGAGGGCTGTGACAAGGAGAGAAATAGAGGCAGTAGTTATTTGTACGGTGGTAGTAAGTGGTTTACATTGTTCAATATTCGTACTGAATACACTCACTGAAGTCCGAATGGGACGAAGGGGACACTCCATACGGGTGTGTCCACTGACACCGCAGTATAGACACAGACCCCGGGTCAGCCTCCTCTGTCGTTCCGCTGATGTCAGTCTTCCAGACTCTATTATCATGGGTTCTGGTTCTGGAGAGGCTGTTGACTCAGGCGATTGGAGGAGTGCAGACGAGGGGGTGATGGTGTCCTGTTGATAGGAACGGAGACGATCGGAACATCGGAGAGAATGTTGGATGAATCTCTCCAGACCCATTGTATCATCTAATGTGGCCAGTTGGATTCGGAGAGTGGGTTCCAAGCCGAGCCGGTACGTGGTCAACAACGATCTCTCATTCCATCCACTTGCAGCTGCTAGAGTGCGAAACCGGAGAGCATATTCCTGTGTAGATAGAGTACCTTGCTTTAGATGATACAGCTGCTCTCCAGCGGCTACTTCCCCATCAGAACGTCCAAACACCTCTTTGAAATACTCCGTGAAGGTAGTGATGGAATTCATGACCGGCCCGGCTTGGTTCCAGATCGTCTCAGCCCATTTAAGTGCAGGTCCAGAGAGTAGAGATACGATGTAGGCGATCTTCGACTTATCTGTGGGATATAGAGAAGGTTGCATTTCGAATATGAGGGAACATTGTAACAGAAAACCATTGCACTCCCCCGCTCCGCCTGAGTAGGGCGCTGGTCGGGCCATGGGACTGGAAGGAAGGGCCGACGAAGAAACTGTGGAGGCGGAAGTGCTCGGTGCTGGTGGTGCGTTGGAAAGTGGAGCTGGTGGCTGTAGAATCCGCTTCAACTGGTCCACCAGCTCTTGAAGGTGATCGGGGGTGCTCATGTTGTCGTCGTTATGGGTCCGGGCTTCTGTTATGAAGCGGACAGGAGACAGAGGTAAGGAAACGTTAGGGTGTTTATTAAATGACAACAAGGAGCACATGAAGGATAGCCAGGAGGATCAGGAATGATGTTGGGGTCTTTTCCTCCGTGGCTGGGTAACAGGAATACACGAGGATGGACAGCACACACCAGATACAGCTGACAGAGGATGACACAGACTTGGAAGGACTGGAAGACAGGACGATTCGGGAGGACCAGGAAGACTAGGAGGAATACAAAGAGAACAGGTAAATAAATCGTTTGTTTTAGCTGAGGATGACTACGCTGAGTGGTCGCTCAGTTGTCCGCTTTCGTCGAGACGAGCCCGGACAATGAGCGACTGGAGTGCTGTGCTTTTATCTGGTGCTCGTGAATGTGATGCAGCTGTGTGCTCATTAGAAGTCAGGTGATGGTGATCTTCGTGAGTGGGGGTCGTGAGAGCCTGACCAATCCATGACACCTACTTCCATAATATACATAATACATATACTGGATAAGTTGGCGGTTCATTCCGCTGTGGTGACCCCAAGCTGAAAGCCGACTAAGCCGAAAAGAAAATTAATGAATATATATATGAAGTCAGAATTATTAGACCTCTCTGAATTATTAGCCCTGTTTATTTCTGTTTATGTCTATAAAGGTGGTGTGTTAAGGTGCATTATTGGTGCGTTGCTATTTTGAAAAACTTAATGTAAATAGACTGTGCCGTTGACTAACTACAGGCCTAAAGTCCTTCTTCACATCGGGGGGCTTTCAGTTTATTAATGACAATTTGCATTATTATAACATTATTATTATTAGTACTATTTATTATATGCATATTTATATTTGTTTTAATAAAAAACAAGTTTACATTTGTCCACCTGTTGGGTTTTGGAGACGCATACATCACTATATGGGGAATAAGAACAGGACATGTGTTTGAATATTATTTTTTTTTGGATATGATGTTTTTTTGACCACCCTTCATTATTATTGTTCATTTATGTGTTTGCTGGAAATTAGAACTGAATTTAGAAATAGTTTTGAAACAAATCTTTGCGCTCAACAAACTTAATTAAATATGTAGGCTAATGGATGTCTTGAGTGGAGTGCGTACAACACTGTTTCTTTACTCCACGAAAGTAAAGAAGTAAAGAGTAAAAGTAAAGTAAAGAGGCCGAATGGAGGAGGCTCATTCTTTATCTTCTTGCTGCAGATGGTCTGTTTAACTGTTTTCTTGCTAGTGAAGCGTTCAGCTTATCCAATCATGTAATCATGTAAGTCCGCCATGTAAATAGCAAATGTGCCGTGGCTCAATGCACGTTATGCGCCATGGTTTAATGCACGTTATGCTCAAAAAACACCCATAAATAGGGCCAGACCTGCGGATGTTTTTTGCTATTTCTGTGGACAATTTGGATAAAAATCTGCGGATTTCTGTGAAATTATTTTTGGAGTATCATAACTAAAACCTTAATATGTGAAATAAAAAATATTTATATTTATTTTTATTTATTTTTATTTAATGTTTAAAATGCAAATCCAGTAAGATTCACTTTATTTGGTAAACAAAGCAAGTCTCTATATAATATCTCTACTAATAGACAGAAAATATTACTGTACAAACTGCATTGTACATAAATCAGATGAACATTTTCATATTAGTCAATAATAATACTGTAATTAATATAAAATGTACACATTTACACAAGTGTGTAAATGATGGGCTAAAGATCTGCAGAAATCTGCGTAATTCTGTGCACGCAGATTCAGTGTGAGGCTACCCATAACTCATTAAGAAAATAAGCACAACCCTTTTACACCATGCGCCAGGGCATAGAGTGTATTTTTCAGTCATTAACATAGCAAAAGTGGATCCAGACATGCCCTTAGTACTTTTGCGCCACGTGCTTTAGACTTTGCGCAGAGATTGTTGAAATAGAGCCTATAGTCTTTTATTATTAAAAACAGTTTTTTTTAGGTAATTTAATTAATATACACACCAAGAAAAAATATATTTTTAATAACCACTGGTTGAAAGGTTTGTCCCTCCAACTCCTCATTATACAGCTGATATACATGCAAAAACAACACATGCCCGCAGGCTTGTTTGTGGTTCTCATAAGGGGCAGTTAATCTATAGACCTGTAAGCGCACAGTGTTTGTGTGAAAACTATACATATATGCTCATGCCAAAACTAATAAACCTTTCCACAATTGTGCTTTTGATTCATTTAATCAAAACAGAAAGTGACATATCTCTTATCTGATGACAAGCTTACTGGTCACAAGGGCGGGATCAACCTGTCAATCACGTCGGATCCACCAATAGAAAACCGCAAACATCCAACCATCAAATCAATTCCCTATTTCCTTTGAATATATTTCAATCAAGATGATGTTTGCTTATAAAGGGAAAGAACAATAAAGCGATTGCGTCTGACTTTAATAAGCCACAAGCCTTAATTCATCCACACCACTTCTGTGACTGACTGCACTACAGTGCATAATCGGTTCGGCAGGACCAATCACTGGCTGAGGTCTGCTATTCCTGAACTAGTCATGCTAAAATCCTGGAAGAGGACAGACAAAGACCATCAGTGACCCGCTCACCCTGATCATTACATCTTTTACGCAACCGCCTTCCAAGAAGTAATTCAGAGCAATCAATGCAAAAACAACCAGGTACAAAAATAGCCCCCACGGACCATTGACATACACTCTATACACAAAGATTCTTTGTATTCGGTAAATTAGACATCTAGAGACTGCTTCTAGCACTTAGAATACTTGTATTCTTTTATTATATTATATTATATTATATTATATTATATTATATTATATTATATTATATTATATTATTATATTTCCCAATATATATGAATACTGCTTTCCGATTCGTATAAGATAATTATAAAAATTGTACTCTTTAATAACCACTGTATATTGCATCATGTGTTTTTAATACAATAACAACATTTGAAAAACCAATGAGAATTGCTGTGGAGATTAACAAGTAAATCAGTTTGTATTCGTTTACAAGATCTTTGAAGGTGAAATATTGGGGATAACAGTGTTGTGATGCAGTGCAAAGTATAAGTTAATGAATGAGTGATTAAATAAATGAATGAATGAATGAATGCGTAAGTGAGTGAGTGGGTGGATGAATAAATGAGTGAGTGAGTGAATGAATGAATGAATGAGTGAGTGAGTGAATGAATAAATCAATGAGTTAGTGAGTAAGGGAATGAATGAGAGAGTGAGTGAGTGAGTGAGTGGATGAATGAATGAGTGAGTGAGTGAATGAGTGACTGAATGAACGAGTGTGTGAATGAGTCAGTGAGTAAATAAGTGAATGACTGAGTGAATAAATGAATGAGTCGATAAATAAATAAATGAATAAATGAGTGTGAGAGAGAGTAAATAAATGAATAAATAAATGAATGAATAAGTGAGTACGTGCCTGAATGAAAGAGTGCATGAATGAGTGAGTAAATGAGTGAGTGACTAAGTGAATAAATGATTGAGTGTGTGAATGAGTGAGTGAGTGGGTGGATGAGAATAAATGAATGAAAGGAGTGAGTGAGTAGTGAATAAGTGAGTGAGTCATGAATGAATGAATGGATGAGTGGGTAAATGAATGAGCACAGATTCAATAAATGAATAAATGAGTAAATAATGAATGAATGGATAAGTGAGTATTAAATGAATGAATGAGTATGTGAGTGAATGTGTGAGTGAGTGAGTGAGTGTGTGGTTGAGAATGAATGAGTGAGTGACTGAGTGAATAAATAAATGATTGAGTGAGTAAGTGAGTGGATTAGTGAATTGATGAGTAAATGAATGAATTAATGGATTGCGTGAGTAGTGAATGAATGAACAAGCGAGTAAATCAATAATTGAGTAGTGAATAAATGAATGAGTACAGAATAAATGAGTGAGCGAGAAGTGAATGAATCGATTGATGAGTGAGTTAAGGAATGAGTGAGTAGTAAATGAATGAACGAATGAGTAATGCATGAATAAGTGAGTGTGTGAGAAGTGAATGAATGAATAAATGAATTGATAAGTAAGTGAATGAATGAGTGGATAAATGAATGAATGAGTGAGTGATTGAGTGAGTGACTGAATGAATGATTGTGTGAATGAGTGAGTGAGTGAATGAGTGACTGGGTGAATAAATGAATAAGTGAGTGAGTGAGTGAGTGGATAAATGACTGAACGAGTGAGTGAGTCAGTGAGTGAGTGCATGAATGAATAAGTGAATGAGTGGAAGAATGAGTGAGTAGTGAATGAATGAAAGAGTACAGAATCAATGAGAGTGAGAGAGAATGAATGAATGAATAGATGAGTGAGTGAGTGAATAAGTGAGTGAATTGTTGAAAGAATGAGTGAATGAATGAGTTATGAATGAGTGACTGAGTAAATGTATGAATGGTGAATAAATCAATGAGTAAACAATGAACAAATGAATGAGTGAGCGCGTATTGAATGAATGAATGAATGAATGAATGAATGAATGAATGAATGAATTATTGAATGTGTGGGTGAATGAGTGATTGAATGAATGCAGAAATTAATGAATTAGTGAATTGCAAATGATGTGTGTGTGTGAATTGGTGAATGAATGAGTGAGTAGTGAATGAGCAAATGAAATAAAAATATATAATAATTATACCTTCCACATTATTTTCACTTTGCACTTGTCTTTCTGTGATTGATTGGTATTGCTGTGGTTTTTGAGCAATCTCATTTTCATTCAGATTTAAATGAAATATTGTATTTATTTCAGTGTATTTGCACTCTCAAATGATATTATTTTGAACCATTCATGGAGAAATCCAGATCATTAACCTCTTATACAAGGTTACAGTGTAAATTATTTACGGTAAACTTGACTGTGACCTTAACGAGAAAATTTTTAAAGCTGAATTTAATTACTGTGGTTCATATAGGTAAATGCATTATTATGATTACATTATCAACACGGTTCAAAACAAACCCTGCATCGTGTATAATATCACTGATGAGTAATAAATAAGAGATTGCATATAGTGTAAGAACATTCTCTTTTTTCAGCCGTACCTGAGGCGACAGAGTGCCTGAGGGTAATTATGAGAAGCTGTCAAATTTGCTGCTGAAACAAGGGCAGGGCTCACTTTCAGTTCAGTCTTAAAGCCTGTTAGCAAAGCGTCCCACCACCACTTATAGATACGGAAAACAGACTGAAGCAGACAAGAAAGAAAGGAGATGAGCTGTTCGTCAAGTACATTCAGGTTTTGACAAAACACAATATGAAATTTAAGGTATGTCTTTATACTGCTGAGTGATCGTGCATATACAGACTTATTATTTAAAGGGATAGTTCTCCCAATAAATCAACATTCTGTCATCATTTACTCTACATTCACTAGTTCCAAACCTAGGGTGCGTTTCCAAAAACCATCGTTAGCCAACTAGGTCACAAGTTGCAACGAACATTCGCAAACTGCATCGCAAACTTGTACGCTTGCGACTACACCTCTGGAGCTGTAGTTAGAAGCATAGTTCCTGGTTGTGTTCTATTTGCAGTTATCCCCTCTTTGCCCTATTCCTTTCGAAACGTCCAAATTTTAAACTAGGAATTAAAAAAAAAAACATTAAAGTCAGCTCTCTTAGGTGTAATTTGCTTTCAAAGTATTTTTTTATAGTTTGGTTTTAGCGATCTTTATGTTTTCAATTGTGCTCCCGTCGTAGTGCACTTTGAAACATTTTATGCCATTTTGAATCCAGCCGAAAGCTATAGGTGACCTTTTATTTAAAAGTGGAATTTACTTTACATCATACCTGTCAACATTCGGATGTGAAAATAACAGCCTGATTTAATGAGGAAACGTAAGTATTTTAAGTTTTTTCAGTTTAGTCGTACGAAAATGTACGATTTTAAAAAGGAGGCGTGGCACCTAACCCCACCCCTAACCCCAACCATCATTGGGTGATGAGCAAATCGTACTAAATTGTACGAATTAGACCATACGAAGTCATACGAATTACCCACTAAATCAAAAAGTTACGAATTGCCATGAGATTACGTTGGAAAATAAGGGATATGCCCACCATAATAAGGGATTCCCCCGACCCCCCTTAAAAAAAATCCCCAAATTACTAAATGTGTTAATTTGGAGCGGTTTCATTGTAAATAAACAGTTAAATGGTCAGTAATATATTTTATTATTATCATTTACAAAAGAAAAAATAAATAGTATACATTAGCCGCAAATAAATTAGCGAAATTTCAGATAACTAACATCAATAGCTATTTTAATGAAATAGAATCAAGCTATCAAATCTCATTAGCCGTTTCTTCACTGTATAACTTACACATTCTGATTAAAGAACAACAAATTAATCTCTTATTTATTTAGATTTTTTTTCTTCGATGGATTACATTAAATAACAGAGGTGTCACTTTAAAAAACATTATAATGGAAGCGTTTGATTACTTTGCTGACTTTTTATGCAAATTTAGGATGAAATTAGTTGTGTTTGAAAAAAAAAAACCCCACCAAGATTGACATCTTTAGATATTATTATTATTATTAATTATGTGTATGTGTCTGTTTAAACACCCACCCAAATCCCAGACTTTTTCTTCACTTCAAACTGCATGAACAGAATCTGTTTGGGAAACAGTGTCTATTGATCACTATGTAGCGCATCAGCTGACAGTCATGCACCGCTATATGGCTGTTTTGAGGATTGCATATGAAGGGGAGACGGCACCTGTAATGGAAAGGAAATGGAATCCCACTGTTTTTATATTTATATTTAAGTGTTTTCATGCATAATCAAAGCGAAAACACAGAACAGACTCACATTTAAGAGCAAAGGGCGGCCCCTGGTGGTTTGGCGGTATAGGTTGTGTATCGGAAGGCTCGGTTCTTTAATGTTTATTTGCCACCCTTCAGAGAAAGAATGATACGGGAAAATACCTTTACGGGAGGATAGCGGGATAGAACTGTAAAATACGGGAGAATCCCGGGAAAAATGGGAGGGTTGACAGGTATGCTTTACATCTCCAAAGCTTGTGAAAACAAAAATATATAGCATACGCTAAAACTTTTAATTTATAGCAGGCTATTTATTAAGAAATGTATCTGTATAGTATATGACATGAGCCTGCTGGTTAGAACATTTCTGCAGTGGTGTCAAATTGTAAAAGTAGACTTTTACAATAAAATAAATAAACAAGAGACTAATTAACAACAATAATAATAAAAATGAGAGAATGTTTTTACCAAAACTAATATTGGATTTTTTTATGTGTGCGAGTTAAACAGTATGATTTGCACAAAAATTATGGGGTTCTTCTCTAAAGAAGTTGTTACTCTACCACGTTTAGAGCATCATTATGGGCGTTTTACAGTACGTTATAACTAACGTGGTTCAAACGAAGGACCTGCGACAGAGAAACTACGGTTTTGGAAAACACTCATCGCTACATCATTCTTTTCCGAAACGATGCATCATACCATGATAGTTCAGCTGCAGTTGTGTCATTGTTTGAGAAACACACCGCTGTTTGAGTTTCTTTCTTCTGGTGAAAACACAGGGTGATTGGTGGAAAAACAGCCATTGACATCTGTAGTATTTTTGTTCTTATATGGATGTCAATGGCTGCTTTTTTCGACTTTTTCCAGAAATGTTGTGTACAACAGAAGTGAGAAATTCATAAAAGTTTAAAAGTGCGGAAGTTTTAATTTTTGGGTGAACTATCCCTTTAAATGTTATTTCAGGCATTTGAAAGCAAAAAAAGTTATCAAAAATAAATAAAATACAAATAATATACAATATAGCCTACAAATAATTCATTCATTCATTCATTCATTTTCATTTCGGTTTAGTCCCTTAATTAATCAGGGGTCGCAAAGCGGAATGAACCACCAGCATATGTTTTTTTTACGCAGCGGATGCTCTTCCTGCTGCAACCCAGTACTGGGAAACATCCATACATACTCTTTCACACACACACTGAATTGGCCAATTTACCTTATTTAATTCACCTATGCCTCATGTCTTTAGACTGTGGGGGAAACCGGAGCACCTGGAGGAAACCCACGCCAACATGGAGAGAACATACAAACTCTGCACAGAAATGGCAACTGCCGGGGCTCAAACCAGTGACCTTCTTGCTGTGAGGCGGTCATACTACCCACTGTGCCACTGTGACACCCAACAAATAATTCTAATCTATTAACTCTTAATAATTATAATATTTAGGTAAATGTTGTGCTCTTGCTACATGTTCCATACTTAATATAGCAATTAGAATTATGCATAAGCTAAGTACATGCAAACCTAAACTAACCAAATTATAACTCAGTAGTTAAGTGAATAGTTACACTGTAACAAGGACCCCAAGTGAAAAAATACTATAGTAATTTATATTAAATACTGTAGCTGTGTGTCATGGTGGCTCAGTGCCTAGCACTGTCACCTCACAGCAAGAAGGTTGCTGGTTCAAGTCCCGGCTGGGTCAGTTGGCATTTCTGTGTGGAGTTTGCATGTTCTCCCCATAATCACGTGGGTTTCCTCCGGGTGCTCCAGTTTCCCCCACAGTCCAAAGATATGCACTACAGGTGAAAATTGGCTGTAGTGTATGAGTGTGAATATGTGTGTATGGATGTTTCCCAGAACTGGGTTACAGCTGGAAAGGCATCCGCTGTGTAAAACATATGCTGGATAAGTTGCTGAATAAATACTGTAGTGTTTTTAACCATAACATATTAAAAAAGTACTTGAATTAAGCTGTTGTGGTAATTAATTAGCGGATTATTGTATTATTGTAAAACAACTAGAAAAATAAACCCATGACACTATAATGTAGTTATGATAAACACTGTAAAACCCAACAGTCAACTTTATCAAATGAAATGAGTGTAGTTAACTCAAAATATACTAAAAGTTAATTCTACTCGTTTGAAAAGAGTTTTGAACTCAGTGTTGAAGGTAATGAGTTAATTAAATACCTCATTACTTCAACTTAAATGGAGTAAGTTCACAGTACTCATATAGATTAGTATTTTAACAGTATCCTCAGTATCCTCATTATCCGTTTTCTCAGACGGTTTCAGTTTCCATAACTTATTGGTTTTTACAGTACTCAGTTGGTTTGAGTTATCTTTATTTATTGGGTTTTACTGTGCTCAAATTTCTTTGTTTACTCAAATGGTTTAAGTTCACAGCACTCATTAGGATTAGTTTTTGAACTTAAATAGTTTGTTGCAATCAGTTTCCTCAAATGGCTTGAGTTACCTTAACTTTTTGGGTTTTACAGTGTATTATAGTACAATTTACCACGATATGCTGTAGTAAAAACTAAAGTATACAGTATTTATTAAAGTTTAGCAGTTACATGCTAAAGCATCCATTAACAAGAATTGTAAATACTATAATATACACATATCTTATTATACATTCTAATTAGTATTTACTGTAATATACTACATGCTTCTGTGCATACTGTGCAAAATAAATATATACACACTACCGGTCAAAATTATAAATTAAAATTACTACTACTATTATTAATATTATCATCCTTAATGTAATAGTAATAAAAGTATTGACCTGAGTATTAATTTCATTTGAAACTACATACAATAAGAAAGCAGTTATTTAAAAAAATGCTTTTAATTTTTTATTTTTATTTTTTACATTTAATAAGTGCCGCCTTGATGAATAGAATAGTTTTAAAAAAAAACATGAAAAAACTAATCCCTAACTTTTGGCAGGAAGTGTATGTCTGTATATAATAACCTATATTTTTGATTGTAACTTTACCTTAATTTGAATAATGCAATGATGTGCAGCTTTTGTAAAGCTGCTTTGAAACAATAATTAAAAAACTATAAAAAAGCAATAACAACAATAAAAACAATTAAAAAACTCTACACATATCAACTTAAATTGAATTGAATAATTTTTTTTACACGCGGCGCCTTAAAATAAAGTAAAATAAAACTACAGAAATAACAAACCTAACGCGACCTTAATAAACTAAGCTTTATAATAGTAGCCTATCCTCTCTCTTTTTTTGCGCAACGGTCTTACATAAAAGCCTTTGTTGGTCGGGAATCCGCTTCCTCCTCCTCCTCTTGCAGGTGTCAGTCTTAATTCTGTCCAGTAGGTGGGACTTTATACTCGTCATCCGGAGCACCAGCGCTTTCAGCAGTACTTTCCTCCAGCTTGGACACTGAGAGCATCTCTATGATGGACTGTGGAACGGAAAGTCGAGGCGAGTTCTGGCATTTGCACTTGTTCTTTTGATAAGGCAATTAGATTTTGGAGCGCGATCCCGTATCATGTTCCCAGGCGCGCGCACTCTTATGTAGCCAACGCGAAATTCGGACGTTCAGCACTTGCATCTTCATCGGCGATCTTCATCTTCACCATCTTCATCAGACGTCGAGCCAAAAGTCATGGATGTATGGTTGTGTTCGGCGGTTCCAGTGTTCACCTGGAGGCTTTTCTTTCTTTCAAGCATCTTCCAGGGTTATTGGAGCTCCATGCTCGATTGTCCACCAACATGCAGCTGCTCGCCCACTGAGATCTATTGCAATAAGTCCGACGTTGGAAATTTCTTCCCTTTACTTGCTCTGCAAGAGTCGGCGGGCAATGGCAGTAACAATAATGACATTGAAGAGCTCTTCAGGAACATCACGTCCATGTAAGTGAGCTTCTGTGCGTCCCTACTGCGCAAAAATTTAGATATATATATAAATAAATATGAATTTTGCCGACTTCCTTGCACACTCAAACTTGAGGTTTTCGTTAAACATGCGTTATCGTATCAACTTTTATTCTTGTATATTGTGTTTAATTTAAAACTGCATTTCAGATTTAATTAATAGAGATGTCAAATAGCTTATTCTTTTCCTCCTCAGAGGATTTAAACGCGTTTTAGTATCGCCAAACATTGATATCGATGATCTCAATTGCTGTTTTGCTGGTGCCGCTTTAATGTCGTGCCTCTGCATTCATTAATGATCGTAGCGTGCAAGAACCTGTTTGCTTTCGCATCGATTTTGCTCAATGCAGCCAAGTCGGTTTTTTCACATTAGGACTGAATGAATCCTCCGTTGGAAATGCTCGTTTTGATTTCACTGTGATCATGAGCTGCATTGTCCGGTTTGAAATTGATCGTTTTGTGGAATCGCATTAATATTCAGGTCATTGTTGTGACATTTCTATTATAGAGGTGGTTGCGGTGATCATTTAACACTGGTAATGAGCGGTTTGAAGTGAACAGCTGTGCACCAACAGGTTACAGGGATTTCTTTCATTCAGCACTCTGGACAGCTCCTATATTTACAGTCTAGATCTGTTAGACATATATATGTTCATATAAAACATGAGAGAGACTTCTGTCTGTCTGTTTTTCATGATCTATCTTGCTGTCTGTCTGTCTGTCTGTCTGTTTGTTCATGGCATGGTTGACTGATTTAAGTTTTTTGTGAACATAATTTATTTAGTTGTTGGCTCATAAAAATGGAGGGGATCCTTCAAAGTTGAGTTTCTTTCAGGCAAAGTGTCAGAAATTCAGTTTTAAAGCTTCGGAAAATATGTTTTTTGGTTTGTTTTCATTTGATTTTGTCTAAGATTAAACAGATTCATCAATTTATTGCTAATCCAACTATTGCAATTAAAGCAAACTATCTTTTTCTCAAAGTTAAATCACCTAAGAATTAACATTTACGGACACTGAAAAAATTATTCAAAGATGATTCCTTGGATTTACAATTTTTTTTAAAGCTAAGTGGTTGTAAACAATCGTTTGGCCTTAATTTAAACAAACAAATGAAGTTAAACATTACTAAATTTAATTTGTTGTTTACAACCACTTAACATAAAAAATAAAATTGAGGGGATCCTTCAAAGTTGAGTTTCTTTCACACTGAAAAAATTAATCAAAGATGATTCCTTGGATTTACAGTTTTTTTTAAGTGGTTGTGAACAATTTATTTTGGCTGAATTTAAACAAACAAATGAAGTTGAACATTATTAAATTTAATTTAAGTTGTTTAAATTCAACACATAAATTATTCGCAACAATTTTGCATTCATCTTTTTTTTAGTGCAGGCAAAGTGTCAGAAATTCTGTTTTAAAAGCTTCGGAAAATATGTTTCTTGGTTTGTTTTCATTTGATCCTGTTTAAGATTAAACAGATTCATCAACCTATTGCTTATCCAACTATTGCAATTAAAGCAAACGTTCTTATCTCAAATAGTTCACCCAAGAATTAACATTTGCGCTCACTGAAAAAATTATTTAAAGATGATTTCTTGGATTTTCAATTTTTTTTACATTAAGTGGGTTGTAAAACAGTTAATTTGGCTGAATTTAAACAAACAAATTAAGTTGAACATTACTAAATTTAATTTGTTTAAATTAAAAAAGACATATAAATTGTTTGCAACAATATTGCATTCATCTTTTTTTAGTGCAGGCAAAGTGTCAGAAATTCTGTTTTAAAGCTTCGGAAAATATGTTTTTTTTTTTTTTTTTCATTTGATCTTGTCTAAGATTAGACAGATTCATCAACCTATTGCAAGTGCAACTATTGCAATTAAAGCAAACGTTCTTCTCTTAAAGTTAAATCGATAGTTCACCCAAGAATTAACACGTACGCACACTGAAAAAAATGATTCAAAGATGATTCCCTGGATTTACAATTTTTTTCACGTTAAGTGGTTGTAAACAATTTATTCGGGCTGAATTTAAACAAACAAATTAAGTTGAACATTACTAAATTAAATTTATTTGTTTAAATTCAGCCCAAAATTAATTGTTTACAACCACTTAACATGAAAAAATTGTAATTTCAGTGCAGGCTCAAGTGGTTCAATACCTTTATGAGTTTCTTTATTCTGTTGATCACAGAAGATATCTTGAAAAATGTTAGAAAGCTGTAATCATTGACTTCCATAGGAAAAATAAATATTAGGCAAATCAATCACTGTAAAAAATGCAGGATTCCACACAATTCCTTTATGTTGTCCCAACACGAATTGATTAAGTAAACTTAATTGTTTTTACAATTTTAATTGGATTGAACTTAAAGCAATCAAGTTTTCCACCCAAAACTCAAGAATTGTGTTGATCAGCTCATTTTAAATAAGTAGTTTAAAGAAGCAGCACAAATAATTTTTTGAGTGATGGTTACAGGTTTCCAACATTTTTCAAAATAACTTCTTTTGTGTTCAACAGAAAAAAACAAACTAGCAAAGAATAACAGACTTTTCAGTTTTGGGTGTACTATCCCTTTAAGTTACTAATTTATATATTTCAAAGCTGAGCATAGGAATCGGCTTTATTTCACAAATATTTTATGCGACGTTCTTGTGATGTCATTTGAAACGTATCCTATGATTTAAAAGCTCATCATTAAGTTTGCATGAGGCCGTTTTTGAGTAAAGTAGGTCAGGGCATTTGAGAATTAAGAAGAACGACAGGGTTTGTTTCGCCCCTTAATGTGAAAAAAAATGACACTAGAATGGACTCACCTTGATATCCATTGAGTGTTGGTTTCATGGAAATGCATGCTCAGATTTAGTCTCTGCTGCAATGGGATTTTGTTGGGGGAACTGACTGTAGATCAGTGTAAGCGGGCTATCCGGCGCCATCTGCGGGGGCCCCACTTTTACTGAGGAATATAAATGAAGCACCTTCTGAGGCAACAATCAAAAGACGCATTGATAACCTGTGGGAGCAAAGGAGCTTCAAAAAGGAAGTGCTTGAGATCTGGAAACGAAGCTCGGGTTGAGCTGTTGCCGCTTTTGAAGTTTGTTTCTAAGGTGATTGTATTTTAATTAGCTGATGATGAATCATGGAAACAAATGATAGTTGTGTTAGATATACTGGAGTGCAGATAGAGAACGCAGAAACCGCATGGTGGATTTCTGCAGTGTTTCACGACAGTTTATTGACACGGGGGGAAAATGGTGTTGATTTAAGTTTAAGAAATTGGTAGTAAAATTTGCAAATAATGAATTACACTGAATTCTTTGTGGATTTTAAGAGTCATTTATTGTGAATTTGTTTTCAAAATGTATTAAAAAATCTTTGTTTCATATAATATATATGATTTTTAAAACCATATACACAGTTCAGCATCTATGAGCACATCCCATTTTGAGAATGAATATTTTTATCCATTTCTCAGTGAATATTGGTAATATATTTTGGTGCATTTGACACCAAACAGTTTTTTTAAACAGATAAATATATTAAAATAAATTTGACTGAGGTTGGAGAGGTTGTGTCGCGAGACGTTGCTATAGAGATGCGTCTCCCACTTTCGGAAGGAAGACTTGTGAGTTTATTCTGTGGTCACGCTATGGCCATCTGCAGTTCCGAGAAGGACGATCATACTGTCTGTGCAGTGAGTTTATCGGACCAGATCACCAGCGGTGTCAAGTTCACTCTGTTTTCCTTCCAAGACATGAACAATAATATTTTGATAATGCGATGCATGCTGTACATCGAACTGACATTGCAACATATACGGTTGAAGTCAGAATTATTAGCCCCCCTATGAATTTTTTTCTTTTTTAAATATTTCCCAAATGATGTTTAAGAGAGCAAGGAATCTTTCACAGTATGTCTGATAATATTCTTTCTTCTGGAGAAAGTCTTTTTTTTTTTTTTTAAGTTTTATTTGGGCTAGAATAAAAGCAGTTTTTAATTTATTTAAAACCATTTTAAGGTCAAAATTATTAGCCTCTTTAAGCTATATTTTTTTGATAGTCAACAGAACAAACCATCGTTATACGATAACTTGTCTAATTACCCTAACCTGCCTAGTTAACCTAATTAACTTAAGTGTCTTGAAAAATATCTAGTAAAATATTATTTACTATCATCATGGAAAAGATAAAATAAATCAGTTATTAGAAATGAGTTATTAAAGCTATTATGTTTAAAATGTGTTGAAAAAATCTTCTCTTCATTAAACAGAAATTTGAGAAAAAAATAAACAGGTGCACTAATAATTCAGGGGGGCTAATAATTCTGAATTCAACTGTACTTGAATTCCAGCTCTGACCTAAAAAAAAGTGTCAAAATTATCCCAATTTGAAACTTAATAATGGTAACTAATAATTATTATACTAATTGTAAGTGTTGTAGTTTTCTACCCTATCACAGCAGAGCATTAAATTCTACTAGCCAATTAGTCGACTAGTCAGTGCAACCCCTACTACCCTAATATATATATATATATATATATATACAGTATATGTGTGTGTGTGTGTGTGTGTGTGTGTGTGTGTGTGTTTATACACAATACAGTAAATGTTTTTTACAATATTTAAAAAAAATGCTTAAGTAATTTATTAAAACACACTTCAGAAATAACAGTAAAAGAGCTAAAATACACATTTTTATCATCGGGATGCTTTTTGCTTGCGTTTTCCCGGCGACATTTAACACCTCGTGACTAAATAAAGGGCGCCAATGTGATCGTGCACACCAACGCGCAAAACGGCAGGCGCAAAAGCGTCATATTTTAAGAAACGCCTCATTGTCGTTTTTTTTTGTTTTGATGCACCACGTTAAAACCTTCTCCACCAATCAGATTGGCAGTTTTGTTCACGTGTTGAAGGTGTTGAAGGTACAGTAAACAGCACTAGGAGGCGCTCAAGCACAAAACTGTCAATGCGAGCGCACATTGAAGAAGATGCCCAAAGGTGATATGAACGTGGAGCTGCTAATTACACTGGTGAACAATAATTATTTCCTCATCGCTTGGAGCTGCTACTTGAACTATCCATGCTTGTTCAAATCGCCAGTAACTTTAACAAAAAGCCAAGCGTGTCAACTTTCTGTCTTGTTCTTCTGTGTTACAAATGGGTGTCAGAAGCTTAAAGTTGTGTAGCGCCATTTAATATGAAGGAGTGATTTTGTATACTCTTCTGCTCGACGCCAAAATCGCTTGGGTTTGAATCTGGAAAAACGTCTTGAAAAATGCTGATAATAAATAAAAAGCTTCCTGGTGTGAACGAGCCTTTACAGTGATAAAAACTTGCATAAGAATCACATTTGTGAATAATCATGATTATTAAAAAAACCCCCTCAAAACTAAAAATCCGGACACATTATAGTAATGAGAATTTTTAGAGAAATGTGCCTAATTCCCATGAACATACACCAATCCGAATGGTCGTAAAACATGCTTCATTTTGCTTAATCTAAAATAAAACTCATACTCCTTTTCCTTTTAACATTACAGTAAAATATTACATCCTGTACAAATGATACAAGCCTGTGCACATTTTTACTTGCTCACTAAAATGATCAGGGATCTTTATTTAAAAAAAAAAAAGCGATAATACAGACACATTGGCATGAAATAGTCCATCTATTCATATCAAACGAATGAAAGAGGATGAATAAAATCCACTGCCATAATTTGTCCTGATTATTGCACCTGATTATAACATTTGAGCTCATTTCTGCTTTCCTAGCCTGGTCCTCACTCAGTAGTTTAGAAAAAAACGTGTTGAATCCCTCGTTGCTCTATAGAAACACTGAGGGTTTGGTTTTTGAATAGAGCTTATAGTTCTATTTAAAATCATCCCTTTTTACTATATAATCAGCAAATGTATCCCACAATGTAATGTAATAAAGGGCTGACTTACCATGGTGCTGTACTTTAATTGGAAATGTGCCCATGTCAAGTCCTGTCGGTGTGCTAATGGTAAGGTTTCTAGGTCAAAACCAGCACTATAGAGAGTCTTCTGGTAGATAAAGTTCATCCGTAGGAGCTGCAGAGTGTAATGCGCCATAATGCGTTATTATGTTATGATATGGATATATAGAAAGTCGATTCAGATCTTAAGCTCAGTTTAAATTTATGTAAGCCTCAGATTCTTGAAGCAAATACAGTAATTTTACCTGTTTTACAGCAAGTTCTGAAAATAGCAATATACTTTCAATTGAATTAAACTGAATGAATCAAGTTTAATTAAGGTTGTAATTTTTGTTCTCAGGTTTTTAAAGGTTAATGTGTGGAGGTGAGTCAAAATAATGCGTAGCACTGAAAACAATGATTCATTGGATTTACTAATTCTTTTTTAAGGTAACTGGTTGTAAACAATTTATGGGCTGAATAAAAACAAACAAACAAAAAAACTGAAAATTTAAATTTAGTAATGTTCAATTTAATTTGTTTGTTGAAATTCAGCCCAAACACACTACCTGACTAAAGTCTTGTCGGTGATCCCAGTTGTAAGAGCAAATAATAACCCAGCAAATAATAACTTGACTTCTAGTTGATCATTTGGAAAAGTGGCAGAAGGTGGATTTTTACCATGAATCATCTGTTGAACTGCATCCCAATCATCACAAATACTGCAGAAGACCTATTGGAACCCGCATAGACCCAAGATCCTCACATAAATCTGTCAAGTTTGGTGAAGAAAAAATCATGGTTTGGAGTTACATTCATTATGGGGGCATGCAGGAGATCTGCAGAGTGGATGGCAACATAAAGAGTCTGAGGTATCAAGACATTTGTGCTGCCTATAACATTACAAACCACAGGAGAGGGGAAATTCTTTAGCAGGATAGCACTCCTTACTTCTCGTACTTTGAACTGAATTCATCTAGTTTACCTGGTTTATCTAGAACCGAATAAATCTCGTAGTTTAGGTGCATTTTTTCTATCGAATGAAAGTTTATCCTACTCAGTTATGCGCGTTTTTTATGTGTATTTTTAAAAGTTATGTGCATCATGACGTTTCCATCAATCGTTTTTATGCGCATCTCCAAAATGAGCAAAATAGGTGGGTGGAAATGTAAGGCTAAAGCGAGAAATACTGCTTCGGCTTTAAAAAAGGGGAGGAGACCAACAGAAACTCTGAGTTTAGAGAATAAAACCTGCTCCTGACCAGGTTAGGTTCACAGAGTAAGTTACCACAGTGACTTACTCTGAAGTCTAAAGTAACCTCTCATTCAGAAACAGGCTTGACTTACTCAGCTTTCTCGAGTTTAACAAACCTGCCATTTTGAAATGGAAAACCCAGAGTTTCTCTCATTTCAGTGTTAAAATACTCTAAAATACTTAAGTTTTGACTTAACCTCCTTTCTGAAACAGGTCCCATCATGTACTATCAACCATCAATAAAAGCCTGACCCCTTCTGTGTTTACAAATACAAGCGCAGCCTTTTAGATGTCATTTCTGGTTAATGATGTCAGAATTTACTGGTATTAGTGAATATATGTGTAAACGGTCTTTTCCTGAAAAATTCCGGAAGGTTCTCGCCTGTGTGAACTTTATCTATCGGTAAAGTCGTTCCGGTAATTTTCCGGATATTTACTGGTATCACTATGTAGAAGGGGCTATTGCCACACACTGTAAAATATATCCAACTAACAAATTGTTAACTCAGTTTAAAATTGTTAGAAAAGAAATTTTTAGTTTATTAAGCTTCAGTGGTTGAAGTTGAGCTAAATTATTCTGTAAATTATACTTGACTTAAACCAGCCTTTTCAGTCAACTTAAAAAGATGATTTGGCACAACTTCAACCACTGAAGCTTAATAAACTCAACATTTCTTTGCAGCCGGTTGCTTCAAAATGTTAAGTTAAATCAACTTTTTATTTTTTACAGTGCAGTGGAATGAACCGCCAACATTTCTGGCATATGTTTTGCACAGCGGATGCCTTCCAACTGCAACCCAGCACTGGGAAACACCCATTCACACACACACATACACTATGGCCAATTTAGCTTACCCAATTCACCTATAGTGCATGTCTTTGGACTGTGGGGGAAACCGGAGCACCCGGAGAAAACCCACGTGAACACGGGGAGAGCATGCAAACTCCACACAGAGATGCCTACTAGCAATGCGGGACTCAAACCAAGCAACTTTCTTGCTGTGAGGCAACAGTGCTAACCATTGAGCCACTGTGCCGCCAAATTGTCAGTTCTTCTAATGGAAATCTAAACTCTACAGTTTTTAAGACTAATTTCTATCAAAGTTTTCAGTTTACTAAGTGCAAGATAAGTTCAAATCCCAAATTAAATCAGAGTTAAATGTCTCATTAAAAAGATCACATCATGAAATAATCATCTGGTAGCTGTAGGAAGTTAAAGCGGAGGCACAGATCTCACTTTTTTTTTTTTTACCCATAGTGTCTGTTCCTCAAGGCGGTAAAAAACAAAGCTACATATAGTTGAATGGCAGCAGCAGTGGTGTGAAAACAGCGCGACGCCACAACGCCACTCTTTTCAACACCGCCGTGCAGATTTCGTCTGCCACCACAAGAATCCACATTATTCCACCATGAAATATTGAACACTTTCAATCCGTGAACAAAATTCCTTTGATCCTCCTTTTTTTTTCTAGGTCACATAAAAATCCTACATGCCACAAATTCCTTACCAACACGACTATTTTTAGATCCAAATTTAATTACGATTTCCTCTCTTTGGAAGCCTATATTTGTGCATATAATGCTTGTAACGATTGTGTTTTAAGACAAAACACTCCACAAAACATAATAATCTACCTGCTGCATAGCACACTTGAATAGACCCCAGCTGCAGAAATGTAAAGGTTCACATAATATCATGAAATGAAATCTGTCAGACATCCCCCTCTTATTTTTTTCCCCAGGAATATGAGTAGATATGGAGATGGAAATTGAAATATGGCAGAAAGATTGTAAATGGAAAATGTCCTGTCCTATTAAAAGTGTGTACGGTTCTTGTCATGTGTGAGATTCTCCAAGGGCTAAGGGAATATGTGAAAAATAGATGTATGGAGGTGTCGGAGAGTCTGATTTGACATATATTACATGAAAAGACTGTCACTGCCGCTGTCATCATCGTATTCGGCTTTATATAAAATGTCTCTGTTATTGTAATCTATCTCAGACATTGTGATTACTTAGTTCAGCCGTGTGACTTCATGCATACTGACTCTGGCTCAGAACTGTTCAGTGGCAACTTGGCAATGACATCCTCGCTATGATTAAATTTGGTGAGTAAATAATTTGAAATATTGTAAATAGTTAAAATAAAACAAAGCAGCAGTTCATACAGGTAGCACAAATTGCACAGGAGACTCATATTTGATGTAGTACTCTGTTGCATAATCATATAAGAATAATATCTATCTATCTATCTATCTACTCATCCATGTGCATTCATCCATTTGTCTGTATGTGTATCCATGTGTCTACCTATCTATATATCTGTCTATCCATTTTTCCATCCATCCATCCATCCATCCATCCATCCGGTATTCCATCTATCTATCTGTCTATCTATCTGCTCATCTATCTGTCCCTCCTTCCATCCATCCATCCATCCATCCATCTGTACAGTATATCCATCCATTCATTTATCAGTCCACCTGTATGTATATTAATCTGTCTATCTATCCATCCATCCATCCATCTGGTATTCCATATATCTATCGGTCTTTCTGCTCATCAATCCGTCCATCCATCCGTCCGTCCGTCCGTTCATCCATCATCCATCCATCTGGTATTCCATCTATCTACAGTATCTGTCTATCCATCTGTCTACCCATCCATCCATCTGTATGAATGCATATTCATTCATCCATCTATCCATTCATTCTTATGTATGTATATGTAACCCCGCCAGTCCTACACCACCCAACCTGCTCCGAGCTTTGTATCGAACTGGCGATCTTCAGCATGGGAGTCGGTTGCTCTACCAAGGAGGCTAAAGACCATGGCCTCTAGCGTCTGTCGCTAGAGCACCTATAGAGGCCAGAGGAGTGAGGTTTACCTGCACAGCACTTACTAGCTGGCCTCCGTTACATATAGCCATTAGTCTATCCATCTGTCTATCCATGTATTCACCTGTCCGTCCATCCATCCATCCATCTCTATGTATATCCATCTGTCTATCCATGCATCAATCCATCTGTCCATCCATCTATCCCATATTCCATCTATCTAGCTGTCTATTTGCTCATCCATCCATCCATCCCTCCATCCGTCCATCCGTCCATCCATCCATCCATCCATCCATCCATCCATCCATCCATCCATCCACCCATCCACCCATCCATCCATCCATCATTTCATCTATCTATCTATCTATCTATCTATCTATCTATCTATCTATCTATCTATCTATCTATCTATCTATCTATCTATCTATCTATCTATCTATCTATCTATCTATCTGCTCATCCATCCGTTCATCCTTCCATCCATCCATCCGTCCATCCATCCATCCATCCATCCATCCATCCATCCATCCATCCATCTATCCATCCATCCATCCGGTATTCCATCCATCCATCCATCAATCCGGTATTGCATCTGTCTATCTGCTCATCCATCTGTCCATGCTTCCATCCATCCATCCATTCATCCATCCATCCATCCATCCATCCATCCATCCATCCATCCATCCATCCATCCATCCATCCATCCATCCATCCATCCATCTTTCTGACCATCTATCCATTCATCCATCCATCCATCATTTCATCTATCTATCTGTCTATCTACCTGCTCATCCATCTGTCCCTCCTTCCATCCATCCATTTATCTGTCCATCTATCTGTACATCCATCCATCCATCCATCCACCCGTATGTATATCCATCTCTCCATCCATGTATATCCATCCATCCATCCATCCATCTGTCCATCTATCTGTCTATCCATCCATCCATCCATTCATCCCTCCGGTATTCCATCTATCTATCTGTCTATCTATCTGCTCATCCATCCGTCCATCCACCCTTCCATCCATCCATCCATCCATCCATCCATCCATCCATCCATCCATCCATCCATCCATCAGTATGTATATTCATCTGTTTATCCATCTGTCTATCTGTCCATCTATCCATACATCCATCTGTACATCCATCCATCCATCCATCCATCCATCCATCTAACCATCCATCCAGTAGTCCATCTATCTACAGTATCTGTCAGTCTATCAATCTGTCCATCCATCCATCTACCCATCCACCCATCTGTTTGTCTTTCCGTCTGTCCAACATACACAATGTACAAAAAAATATTTATACTTTCTTAAACAAAAGTTTTTTTTTTTAAATAAATTGGAGCAGAAATGACATCGACAGAAGAGGCCTGCCCCTAAAAGTTAAAAATACAGCATCTTAGGAGGCATTATAATGATCAGTCTACATGATGGAGCAACTGTTGTGTCACTAGCCTGCCTGCGGAGTCTGAAAATGCTATCTATGTAGGCAGCACACGAGATTTACACAGCCATTTTCAGGCTCTTTATGGAATCTGACAGTTTGGCCTGTATTTTAACGGTGGATTTTAAAGTGTTTTATCTTTTATTTTGATTTGCAACCAATTATAGTACTTCCCTGGTCGGCTGTATGGTTAGTTAAGCTCGGCACAATGTTTTGATTGTTATTTCACACTCGACAGTAGGGTCATTACACATGTTAAAAGCACCCATTTTTGTAGGAAAACCTTTGAAATTAGTCATTTAGCTGTTGATTACAGTCACTTTGCATGTGTTTTCACTCGATCAAACTCAAAGGTATCAGGTACAATGAAAAAAGGGGATCAAAACGGCTTTTTATGTGTCCCACAGGGACCACAATGCCAATGCAACACTTCCGAACTACTATTTCACAGTTGGCCTGCGTGATTTCTCACAGTGAACATCCAATCCTACTTTTTTTTTATTCAGAACGTGCTTAGTTAACACTTGTAAGTGCGCGGAACTTGAGGAAGTCAGTGTACACTTGTTCACGCACACAAAACACTCTACAACTGCTGTCCCAGCCGGTGGGTTTGCAAATTACCATCAACAGCATGTATGTACCAGGACCCCAGATGGGACGTGCTTTAAACACACTTCATTTTCACAGTCGAAAGTTTCCCAGATTTGCATGCTGTATGGCACTTTGGGCTTCTCGCCAGTACAAAAGAGAACAGTGATCCAGTATTTTATTTAAAAGCTTCTCGTACGACAATGGGCTGCTAGAAAACTCATCAGGGGATTTTCGCCGTGTATTGCTCAACTCAAGACAAGACACATTGAGTGCACAAAAGAAAGCTCTACATGATATACTACTAGAAGGCTTGTTGATAGACATACCTGAGCCGAGTGCCCTGCTGCTGGTGTTTTGCAGTGTAGAATGGATGGCAGAGACTTTGACAGCATGATGTGTTTATGTTTTATGTTTGGCATGCAAAATGATGTAATGCAAAATTACTGTTTATTATTATAGATTGGCCTGCATTGTTTCACCGTGCTGCCACTTCACTACAATAAATGCTAGTTTCTATTTTGGATCCGCCAACAAACAAATGGAGCCAAAGCTGATTTCAAATGAATAGCTTAAAATCATTTGTTTTAAACAAAAAGTGACTGGTTGAAATTATTTATTCTGTTGAGTGGCCATTTTGAATTAGTAGTGTCTGGCATGGAGGAGTACACCTCTTAAAGATAGTTCTTTTAAGTTACGATTAGGCAGAACTAATTAGGAATGTTATCGATTACTCAATCATTGATTAATTGTCCATAAGCCTTTAATCGATAGAACTTATCAATGACTGATTAAGCATTTAAAAGTTAAGTCATGCTTTGCACTGTAAGACAGACGTCCACGACTTTATACATTACATAATCAAGTGTGCGCAGTTTAAGTGAACTTGTGGAGTTACTCTCTTGACATTGCATATTGGGCGACGCATAAAACCCTGTTATGCGTGGATCTTGGTTATATCTGCAGGTGCTGCCATTAATCCGCGGGTCAGGTAATCACAAAATAGGTTGCATGATTTTTAAGCATGGGTGGGTCGTGCGTGGATGAGATCAATCATTGGTTTTGCAACTTGTTAACTACTTTTTCTAAAATATTATGGCGTTTTAAGCAATCTTGACATCTCAGTGAACATCTCCCTTCTCGCAACGAGTTTCTGAGTTCTCTCATCTTCAACTCAATCTGGGAACATGTTCAGTGCTGCCAATTTTTTGCCTGTCCTGCCTCATTGTGGTCAAATTACTTGATTTAATGGAGGATTGTCATGGATTAATGTATGTCATTAACAAAAAAAACTGTTTAATACTGAAACTGTGAATATTTCACTTTCATTTTATTTCTATAAAAATTTGATTGGGTTTGTATCTTGGTGCTAAAGCATATAGCAGGACCTTGCTTTGAAGCACTGATTTACTGATTTATTGTATTATTCATTCATTTTCCTTCGGCTTAGTCCCTGATTTATCAGGGGTCGCCACAGCGGAATGAGCCATATGTTTTACTCAGCGGATGCCCTTCTACCCACAACCCAGTACTGGGAAACACCCATATACACTCATTCTCACACACACACTCATACACTATGGCCAATTTAGTTTGTTCAGTTCACCTATACCGCATGTCTTTCGACTGTAAGGGAAACCCACGCGAACACAGGTCCAGAGACAAAAAACGCACACAGCGACCTCGAGTGGATTCGCCAAAACAAAAACTGCAAAAAAAACCCCACCTCCTGAGATATATTTGATACTCTCCATAAATGTATATAGGGGTACGTTTTCAGAATGAGCCTGGGTTATCATACATGCACTATTTTATTAATGCTGTAATACTTATTTAGTGACTGCTTTAAAAAGTTTGATCTATAACCTATATATTATGCTTGTAATCTGGACTAGGCCTGATGAATGCTTGATTCTAATTGGCCAACAAACTTTCTAATCAGTGTTTTTAATTTCAGATAATGCAGTTAAAGTAGTTCCAGACAGATTTGGGCCGTATTACAGTTACATATCACCACACTGAATAAGTCATTTCAAAGGCTTTGGATGAGATGTGCAAGAGAAAAATACTACACACGGAAGCTGCTTGAGGACAAAAACCTGATAAATGTACTGAAATACAACATCTGAACAGAGGCTTTAGATGTGGGAATCATAGTATAAGTGGAATAATAGATTCCAGTCTGCTGCATTCTTGGAAATAAAGCATCACCACCTTCAAATAATTCAACAGCCTGTCATCAGTTATTAATTACAGACTACATTTACCATGTTTTTGAGTGCTTGCGATATTGCTTGAGATACATTATCTCTTCTAGCAGGGAGTCCTGTTCAAGAAAGGCAGCAGAGGACAAAGTTACTAAGAAATACATGCAGTATCATCACACAATGAACAAACACACATCCAGTGGTGTAAAGTAACAAATTACAAACACTCAAATAACTAATTGAGTAGTTTTTTTTAGGAATTGTAATTTATTAAGTTTGCTTTACAAAAATGAGTACTTTTACTTTTCCTTGGGTACGATTTTAGAGCTGTATCAGTACTTTTACTCCACTACTTTCTTTCAACCTGCAGACACTACTTTATTATTTTTCTTGTATATGGGGATTGGCTAAAGTAGAATAATCAGCCCTGTGACATGGGCGCTTTATAAATGCAGCAAACTTGGAAGCATTAAAAGTGTCCAAGAAGATGCCTAAAATCTTTACACGTAATGACGAGAAACTGTTTAGATGCATGTCACTGATGAGATGACTGATGCCTACTGAATAATGACTGAAATTGCCAAATAGCCTTAAACAATAACTACATGATCCAAAGTACACCAGCGAGCTCAATTCTGAATGGCTGAAGAAAAACAAAATAAAGACTTTAGATTGGCCAAGTCAAAGTCCTGACCTGAATCCAATTGAGAAGCTGTGGCATAACCTAAAAAAGGCGGTTCATGTTTGAAAACCCTCCAATGTGTGAATTACAACAATTCTGCAAGGATGAGTGGGCCAAAATTTCTCCACAGGGTTGTTACAGGCTCATTGAAATTTATCGAAACACTTGATTGCAGTTGTTGCTGCTAAGGGTGGCCCAACCAGCTATTAGGTTTAGGGGGCAAACCCTTTATCATAACAGGGTTATGGAGTTTTGTACTTGTTTTCCCTTAATATTAAAAACCTACATTTAAAAACTGCATGATGTGATCACTTGTGTTATGTTTGACTAATATTTAAATGTATTTGATGATCTGAAACATTAAAGTGCGACAAACATACAAAAAAATAAGAATTTAGGGCTAATAATTTTGTTTTCAGGGTGACACGTTGGTTCAGTGGTTAGCACTGTCACCTTACAGCAAGAAGGTCGCTGGTTCAAGTCCTATCTGGGTCAGTTGGCATTTTTGTGTGGCGTTTGTATGTCCTCCCCGTGTTGGCGTGGGTTTCCTCCGGGTGCTCCGGTTTCCCCCACAGTTCAAAGACATGCGCTATAGGTGAATTGAATAAACTGAATTGGTCATAATGTATGTGTGTGAATGAGTGTGTATGGGTGTTTCCCAGTACTGGGTTGCAGCTGGAAGGGCATCCGCTGCGTAAAACATATGCTGTTGGCAGTTCATTCCGGTGTGGTGAGCCCTGATGAATAAAGGGACTAAGCTGAATGTTATGTTTACACATCATTGCATGTATACAAATCATACTTTCACAGCATAATACTCACTACTTTTGAGCACTTTTGAAATGGCTACTTTTTACTCATACTGTACTTTGAGTAATATTTACAACTTTTACTCTACTTGCACTATATTTTTGGGCAAGTAATGGTACTTTTACTTGAGTATGATTTTTCAGTACTCTTTCCACCACTGCACAAATCACAATTGGCTGAAAGCAGTACAAAAGACATCTTAGTTAGCTATTAAAATGTGAACTGTTCTACATGGACAGAATTTAAACTATATTTAAGCATAGTTTTAAATTAACATATTAATTTCTCTCTTATGAATAATAAACAAGCTAAATAAAATATGGCTAAATGTCATTTAGCTGTTAACTTTAGCTCTTTGAGTGGAGTTTGAGTTAGTGAGTGTAATCTTGTTACCTGGCGAGGGCACCACAGCAGACAGCTTCACCTGTCTGTTCAAAGAGTGTGGAAACAGGTTCTGCCTCTCTGTTTCTGTCTGTTTTCTGCTGTACTCACTGCCACTGTCTTCTGTGTCACAGTCTGTGCTTCCCAATGACTTTCTGTCCTGTCAACTTCTTCCTCACCGTTCCTTATACTGCGCATATATATATATATATATAAATATATATATATATATATATATATATAATATATAATATATACATCAGTTCTGTCTGGTTCACTAATCCGATTGGCTGATAGCAGTGCAATATTCTGCAGTATCAAGCAGAATTCAGCAGATGAATAAACTCACTACAGTTTGACAAAAATTGCAGCTGTTGGACAACATAATGTACTTTTGAGGCTTTTTCAGGTGAGAATGTAGTTGTTTAGATTGCATCTATGCACTTTATTTATAAAGATAGTGCCTATTTTAAATATTTATAATTTTTGTCATTGACCAGAGCAAAGATGGTTGATGTTGTCCATCCACAAGATGGCGACAGAGACCGCATAATAAGCCCTAAGAGGAGAAAATATTAACGTATTTTCAAACTACAGCTGATCAAAACATTATAAAATTGGTGAGTGACATTCTAAGTCAATCTCTCTCTTTTTTTATGCTGCAGTGCTGTATTTATACCATAGTAATGATTGTAGTGTATTGACTGTGAGATGGGACCCACATATGTACTTTGTATTGGCCACTCTTTGTATAACCCTGAGTTATCTGTTTGTTTCTAATGCGTCTCCTGTTTTCTTTACTGCAGACTAGTTCAGTAAAAAGAAAGAAGAAATGGGTGCATATGCTTAGCGTATGGGCGTTTTCCTTATCGCAAACACAATTATCTGGTAATCTGGTAGTGATTGCAAAATCCATCTGGTAAAATTGGGTTCTTATTGCAATATTTACTGAAGAATAACAAAATATCGCAATGCTAGATTTTTCCAATATCGCGCAGCCCTACTGGTGGGCATGAAGTGATGGTAACATCTTCTCATTCAATGTTTTACAATACATCTGTGGATGCCATCTATTGAATAAAGCTCTCTGACACCTGTAGAACTCATAAAACACTGCACAAAACACCAGCATAACCATGCTTTACTGTCGCTATCATGCATTTTTCATTGTTCTCCTCACCTTTGGGACGCCACACAGTTTGCAACCCGTCAGAGCCAAAAAAAATGTCTTTCTTTCACAATAGTCGTTCTTGCCGTTCCTGTTTTAATGCTACACATGCACATTGCTTTCATTGTCTGGCGTTTTAGTGATGCGCTTGCATTTCCTTCATTTGTCTAATTGTTTTCTTGTTTTCCTGTTGTTCTCATTGCGTGCTCAGCAAGAAATGGCTTTAGCTGCACCATAAACATGGTAAGAGGATAGACTTAGAGAGAACAGTACAATAGACTGAGTGAACAGTACTTTGTGTCTGTCTCATGACATCAGCGCTCTACTCTGATATGATATTTGCATAATATTTGACCAATTTTATCTAACAAGTGGCTTCCTTCCTACTGTAAATTACATGCATGCCACTTCTGCGCAATGTGATGCATGGTGTCAGTGAAAACACTCAGATCACACTCTCAGAATAAAGGTTGACAAGCTGTCACTGGGAAAGGTATAAAGGGTATATTAAGGCTTTATAAAGGGTCCATAATGATACCTTAAAGGTTATTGTTATTACCGAAACAGTATAATATTTACCTTTAAAGGAACACTCCACTTTTTCAATTTTATAAGTCACCATTTATTTAATCATTTAGGCAATCTTCAGGTCTGGCAGGAGCACTTTTAGCTTAGCTTAGCATAAATCATTGAATCGGATTAGACCATTAGCATCTCGCTCCAAAAATGCAAAAAAAAAAAGAGAGAGAGATAATTTTACTATTTAAAGCTTGACTCTTCTATAGTTACATCATGAGACTGACAGAAAATAAAAAGTTGCTACTAGAATTCTAGTGTAATAATCAAAGACATTTGCCACTTTGATTTTTATTTGTCATAAGGACAATATTGTTGCGCCTGCTGCAGTCATGGTACAGCAGCAAAGTTCCTTCCTTGATTATTACGCTAGAATGCGAGTATAGCTCCTAGCCATATCAACCTAGAAAATAGCTAATTTCCTTAAATGTCAGTCTTAAAACAAAATGTTGTCGAAACTCTTTTTAATATTTTTGTGATCGAGATGCTAATAGTCTAATCTGACGGCCCATTCACACAGGGCATAAGCGTCAATGCTTCCCATTCACTTTAAATAGGTGATGTCAAGCATTGCCAAACTGAATCGTGAATTCGTTGGTGCAGCTTCAGCAGCGTTGCTCGCTGCATAAGTTGGGAATTTCTCAACTTTTCAAGGACCAATGAAAGTGTCAGCCAACCAGATCGCTTTATGCAAATACCTCAGCTCAGAGAGTAGCCGATTGCGGACAAATTTTATTGACTGCTATGATAATTGCATCAGCCCCAACTTCAGACATGCCCTCCATTAAGCATTGACGCTGAAGCCCCATGTGAATCGGGCATTATTCAATCAGTGTTGCTAACTATTTTCAATGAAAAGGCGATAAGCTCTGCCCCAAAAGTCGATAAATGTTGCTAGATTACATCATACGTCAATTTGCATATTATTGACGTCATCACATCCAATCGCTTCTGTTTGTCTAACAGCCCATGGTTAATACTGGGGTATTTATATTAGCACTACGCTTTATCCATGCATGTCAATTTAACTAAATTTATTGCTGTTTGAATACAGTATATCAGTATAGATGTGTAGTGAATTTGCATATCTCAGACATCATAAACTCAGACAAGTTCCAAAACTGTCACTAAATATCTGTGATTGTAAATAATAAAATAATAAAATAAAATTCTTAAATTTAAGACAAAGAAAAAGCAGATCGGTTTGACTGTTCAAGCGAAATACCTCACACTCAGGGTGCTAAATCATTTGCCATCGGTATGCAGACGAGTGTTCTGCTCTCGGCTGCAGGTGGGAGAGACTGCTGTACAAGGACTGGGCCGCCTGTAAGCGTTCTGAGGCGGGGGAAGGGCAGACAGCATCACCCGCAGCTCGTTGAGAAGAGTAGGACTGGTACAGTATGGACACATAAGAGTCTATAAAAATCTCCAGTAACACCCAAAAAAAGTCGCTAGATTTGTTGCTAGTTGCTTTTTTGAAAAATGTCAAAGTTGGCAACACTGTATTCAATGATCTATGCTAAGCTAAGCTAAGCTAAAAATGCCCCTGCCAGACCCAGTGATTGGCTAAAAAGATTCTTTTTAGCTTCATGTGACTTGTAAAATGAGCCTATTTACAAATAGTGGAGTGTTCCTTTAGGGATTGAATTACACTTTAAAATGTATGTAAAAAACCAATGTAACATTTCACAATATAACAGTTTTATAGTTTTTATAGTTATCCATGCTAAGTATAAGACTCTTTCAAAAACATTGAAATCTTTGGGATGGCAGGATACTCTCAACAGCATGCAAAAATTACATTTTTAGTGTGAGATGTCTTCAGTTTAACTAGCTGATGCCCATCGCTTTATTTTCTTGATACGTTTCCTCCGCCAGAGAGTGAAATCTGGCTCTGTTTTACCCTGATAAGTGCAGGGAATCAGAACCGCCCGCTATTCTGTGTTAAGGAAGTCATCTCATGCAGCTTTTCCAAACAAGTGCTCTCTGCAGCCTTTGGCATGGCAAGTGACATTGGCGTCCCAACACCAGGAAGATATTGGTGTCCGTGCCACTACTGCTGCTCCGCCTAATGCTCTCTGCCACATGGGACCTAATTATGCTCATTTTCATTTTGGCTGAAGCTCAGGAGTGGATGGAGGGTAGAGATGTGTGGAATGTAGATACAGCTCAGAAGGGGTTTTGTTGTGGCTATATTTAGACCGCCAGCTCTGGCCATGGACCATGAAGCTGCGATGCATTGCGCACAGTTAATCTGAGGCATATTGATACATGGCCTAAATGCACGCCTGCCTAGACACGGCTAGTTTAGGAAAGGTAAAGTCTTGCATGCATTAGCGTCGATAAAATGCCGGCAGCGATTTGGATCGGAATTGCTTAATGTGGAGGAAATCTCCTTTGAGAATGTGTAATTGCTTCATTGCTGGTCAAAGTCTGGCGTTTTTGGAATGGAATTCAAAACAATTGTGGAATAAAGAATATTAAAAATCTATCTTCATTTACTCACCTTTATGCCATTCAAAATATGTATGACCTTTCATTTCCCATTCAAGGGTCACAGTCAGTATTTTTCCTCCCTGCAAAGTTACAAAATAGGATTAAAATGATCTTGAACGTTTTTTGTCAAGTCATAAAACATTGGAAATTCAATAGATTTTTTAGCCCCTCTTTGAGTCTATTTACTTATGTTAATGTGTGTAAATATATATTCCAGAATTCTCAAATTTCTGTTTAACGGAGAGAAGATTTTTTTCAACACATTTCTAAACATAATAGTTTTAATAACTCATTTCTAATAACTGATTTATTTTATCTTTGCCATGATGACAGTAAATAATATTTTACTAGATATTTTTCAAGGCACTTCTATACAGCTTAAAGTGACATTTAAAGGCTTAACTAGGGTAATTAGGTAACTAGGCAGGTTAAGTTAATTAGGCAAGTTATTGTATAATGATGGTTTGTTCCGTAGACTATCGGAAAAAAGATAAAGGGGCAATAAAGGGGCTAATAATTTTGTCCTTAAAATGGTTTTGAAAAAAATTAAAAACTGCTTTAATTCTCGCTGAAATGAAACAAATAAGACTTTCTCCAGAAGAAAAAATATTATCAGACATACTGTGAAAATTTCCTTGCTCTGTTAAACATAATTTAGAAGAAATTAAAAAAATTAAGAGGGGGGCTAATAATTCTGACCAACTGTATATATAAATTTTTATAGTGTAAATGATATAAGATAGCCACAGAAACCGCATAATAAGTCTTTAGAGGAGAAAAACTTCAAACTACAGCTGATTAAATCATTCTTAAACAGGTAAGTGAGATTCTAAGTCAATCTCACTCTTTTTAGATGTCGTAGTGCTGTATTTTATACCATAGTAATCTGGTAGTCTTTGCTTTGCTTTGGCTTTTTCAGGGTTAATTATTGTGATCTCCCCATTGCAAAAGAGAAATACTAGCTCTAAAGTGAAGTTGGTAAAGTAGCAACGGTTTACAGATGTGAATGGTGGAAGAAAGTAGTTCCTCTTATGGTGTGTTCACAACAAACGCGGAAGAAGCGTCAAGCGTGAGTGATTTACATGTTAAGTCAATGCAATGCGAATAGACATTCTGCGGTGCGATATGCGTGAATGAGGCGGCGCGAATGAAGCGACGCGATTTGAGCATTTTGCGCGATTGACACGCTTAACATGCGTATCGTGCAAATCTCTCCAGTTGGAAAATCTGAACTTTAGCAGACATTCGCGCCGCGTTAATTAATCAAGAACTTTCTCTTGTTGGGGAGTGATTATGACGTAGTGCCTGTTGTTGGTGTCTAGGGGGAAATCCTCCCGCCGTCACCGGACAACAGTTCATCCAACTGGGCTTGGCTTAGTCTAAAGCACCGCTGAAAGCTTCCATCATCCAGGTTGTTTCTGGAGCAGTTGATGAACTCACGGAGCTGGGTACACCGCTGAAAGGATCTAGTGGACTAACAAACAAATCAACGCAGCTATTCAGTATTCCTAAAGCACATAAACACAGTTATTCTCTCAATAAAATCCATGTTAGCCATTTAGCAATGAAGTTAGCGTCACCAGGCAGACAGAAGCCCTGCCCATGTAGCGAATTTGCGTCTGATGTGAAGTGAATTTGACGCGCGAATGAAGCAGATTTGATGCACGTACCGCATCTGGTGTGACCACAGCATTTCAAAAGGATTTTGAGACTCTCCATGTTTGATTTTCTTTTTATATACATGATTATACCATTGAACTGTTGTATAAAGGCAATATCACACTCATAGCAGTGCAATATGGCTGTACATAATCCCTGGTGGGACATTAAGGCACTCTGCCTGCAGCCTTAAGCCAACAAGTGTCTCCAACCAATGCCAATATACAGCCATATTGCCCTGCTACCTGTGTGATATAGTGCATAAATCATCTTTTTTTTATTATTATTATTTTGCACTGAAATAGCAAAAATGGTTTGCAGATTCTATTTGGCCCCGCCTATAATGCCAGTTTTTTCTTGCACAATTGTCTCAGAAAAGAATAGATTCTTACCTGCCAGAAAAGTCCGTAAACGCAGTCTTATTTCATGCATAAACCTTTGCATAATGCTAGTCTGTGGTGTTCATTGGCTGTCTGTGAATGACATCCATTTTGGCCTCAAACACTGTAGTTTTAGCTGAGGCCTGGCAGAGTTTGGATTGTTTTGTCGACATGTCAAGGAGATGCTGCTTTATATGTTGTAAAAGCAATTTCATGTACTTCCAAAGAATAAGGACTCACACTCAAATTGACATGGTAAAATGATAGAGTTGCCCCTAGAGCAGAAATTCAGGCAATGGCATTAGGTTTCAAACTTGTGCTATAAGCCGTAAACAGACAGGGCCAACAATAACCAATCAAAGCAGGGGAGACTTTCAGAAAGGCGGAGCTTAGACAGACCAGATTCTTGAACCAACCATTTCTGATACTGTGATGAAAGAGCTGATATTGTAGTTTATAAAATGAGAAAACTTTTGACCTTGAATGGATGTAAACCTGCTTTGTGAGACTTACAAAGCAAAGTTAGCAACATTTAAAATCATATTATTGGGAGACTTTAGCTTTACTTAAAGTCAAGGGTCAGTTAGTACAGCTTAAATGCCAGGAGCGCCATTTATTTCACTAAAGTGAATGTATTTTGTAATTTATTAAAGCCATTTTTGTGCAAAACTTTGTCATAAGTTCCATAAATATACGTTTTTCTAACAGTGTCGATAGGTGTTGCTGAAAGATGTAGTGAATAGGGAAAATATGGCTGAGACATTTACACATCTTGAAAGGTCACCGCTATTGGAGTTTAATTGCCCCGTGTATGTGCTAGAGGTGAGATTTTACATGTCAGACCAATTGTTCAGACAGCTGAATATTTCATTACAAAAGTCTGAAGTGACCGAAATAGTCAATACAGATTTCCCTGCAGTTCTCATGTCTGTCAATATATGATATAAGCATATTTGGGGAAGCTTCTTTCAAAAGCTGTATTTTTCCAAACAACAAGCTAATCATAATTTGAAGTATTCATCTCAGTCTTGTTAAGTAATTTTGTTGTTGTTCTTTAACTGTTTATAATATATTTAGATGTATTTTAATCAGTGTAAAGCCAGATTTATACTTCTGAGTCACGTAGCGCAAGCTCTGTGATTGGTCGGCCTAGTAGCGATACTGAATGTGGCGTGGCCGAGAAGCTAGAGGAATGTGCAGATGGATACCTTTGTTTTTATGATTTAAATTGTATGATTAAAGTTGGTGCACATCCACCAGTTCCCACCTCTCAATGAGCAAGTTTCAGCTACTACTAAAGTAAGTTAGCATTATAGGTATTTACGATGTAAACAAAACACCCCTGAAGAAACTTGACATAAAAGAACATAGAAACACCACTGCCAGCTAGTGTTTTAGATGTAGAATTGTCAGAGCAACATAAACAGAATGCCAAAGTATAAACGCACAGCTACATACAAGGTATGCGCAATGGCTTACGGTTACCGTGACCGACCTCCATCACACAATTTCAGTTTTTCCAGAACATGACGTCAATAAACGTTGATAGCGCAAAAAAAGTGCATCACATTTCTGAACGGTCTTTAATTATTTAGTGCCATATAACGTTAAAGGTCAGTCATGGATAATAAAAACATGTAGCTACAAAGATAAAAAGTATGAACAATCACTATACAGTTCATTTCACTGTTATGTGCCAAGTAAAAATAATCATTAAATGACTCACTCAGACTAATCTTCAAGAAGAGCCCACAGTTACCTCTTCTGTCATGTTTGCTGGCTAACTTGAGATTGTTTTGCTTCTGTCTCCCGCTTTCCATACATTTGCGCAGTTTTATCTTCTCGAGATCTCTTTTTATCAGGCTTATTATCAATTGAATTGAATTGAATTGAACTGAATTGAATTGAATTAGTATCACATTTACTCATGGTTTTAAAAATGAAAATATGCATGACTCTTTGCTATTTTGAAAATACAGACATTATTTATGTAGACCACTATGCATTTATTAATTTTCTCCGCTCACTGCGCACGAAACAATAATCACCAATCAATGAGAGTGATTGTAAACATAAGAAAGCCGATTGGCTTAAAATATTGTTGAGGGCCGTCATGTGTGCCACACAGTCTTCGCTTGCGCTCATTCTCTCTTTCTCACACAACCACATGCGCGAGCGTAGGAATGCACAAGTTAATGGCGGATCCATTAAAATAAACGCCGGAACGCAAAACACCAATATCTGACACTTTTGCAGAACAGGATCCAGCAAGATCCTGCTCAAATTAAGCACTGATAACGGTGATCTCCTAACACAGAACTATAATTCAGCCTTATATTGTGTTTACTGCATTGGTTCATGTTGTTGTATATGACGAATGACAGAATCTGCTGACATTTTTGCTATTTCTGCGCAGAATTTTGTATAAAACCTGCGGATTTATGTGGAATGATTTGGATATGTGGAAAGTATCATAACTAAAAACGAAATAAATGAAATAAAACAATAAGAATACCTTTTTAACTTTCATTTAATGCTTACAGTGCAAATCTAACTTATTTAGATCAACTTATTTGGTAAACAAAGCAAGTTTCTCATATAATATATTTACTAAAAGACCAAAAATATTATTTTACAAACTGATTTATTTGAATTATTTAGCCTGACATGTTTATTGCTCCAAAATACACTGAAAAAAAATTATTCAAAGATGATTCCTTGGATTTACTCATTTTTTTACGTTAAATGGTTGTAAACAATTTATTTGGGTTGAATTTAAACAAGCAAATTAAGTTGAACATTGCTCAATTTAATTTGTTTGTTTAAATTCAACACAAATAAATTGTTTGCAACAGTTTTGCACGCAACACTTTTTTCAGTGTACTTTAAATGTTTCTCAAAATAAACAATATTGTGTTCACTGGGGTTCAATATTGTGTTCAATCACAATACCGTCAAACCGTGATATTTTTATCCAAGATTATCATACCATCAGAATCTTATACCGGCCCATGCCTAGTTCCAACACAAATATATTAAGTTTTCCTTAATTGTTTTTATAAATATAAATAAATTGAACATAAGACAATTAAGTTGTCCCCACCAATTAAAAAAAGATTTGTGTTGTTGCAACTCATTTAATTAAGTAGCAAACGTCATTTTTTGAGTGTGTTCATTAGAAGAAGGAAACTCAAACAGGTCTGTGACAAGTGTAGGTTGGGTAATTGATGCTAAATTATCTTCGCAAAACCAGCCTAGCACTTTATTAAATTAAGCCTCCACTTTTAATGCATAAGATTCTGCAATTCTCATGCAAATTACAACAACATGCAACCATAGAGCACTCGAAAAAATGACTTTTTGCAGCTTGTTGAAAAAACTTATTTTAATTTAGTTTAAACAACTCTATTCTTAAGGTCTTGAGTCCACTTAAATTTGTAAAAATCATTAAGTTAACTTAATCGATTTGTGTTGAGACAACATGAAGGAATTGTGTGAAACCCAGCATTTTTTATTTACTTATTTATTTTTACAGTGAGTGCATTTCAGTGGTCGAAGATTTGAAAAATGGCATTTGAATTGATCTCCTTTCAGACGCTCAAATCTTGGGACAAGCAAACACCACTCACGCTTTCTTCAGGAAAATCTAAGCGCAACTGCTTGTAATTACAGCTGTTCCTCATTTAGAAAAATACCCTGCATACTCTAAGTGCCACGTAACAAATGCTAGCAAACCGCTGAAGTGCTGCCTCACAAAAACGCCACATATATTTCCACCATTTAAAATGCAAATCAGCATCCCAGCACCTTCTAATGATTCATAGCTCGTTAGCGCTAAAGGTGAGGCGTGTTGTATTTATACACTGGAAATGTAAATCCCGGATTGAAACCTGAAATCAGCAACAGATGGAGGCCAGCTGTAATTTCATCGACTGGATCCATTAGAAATTAGGCATGTTGTACACCTCTCTCAGAGTAATTACATTTATTCAGATGCTATGTGGGTGTTGAAGGAACGCCAGTAAAGAGTCAGTGGATAGAAAAAGAGTATGTTTACTGACTCAAGCAGTCATGCTGAAATGCATCGTGGCTTTGTAAAAAAAAAACAAAATATGTCTGCTGTTTGAGATCATTTCATCTGTTAAATTGCTAATTGCGCTCATCATCTGTTTTTTTTTTATTTCTCCTTGGATAACATTATGGGTTTTGTTTTTATCCTTTACATCCTTTGTGTAGAACTCACAATATAAAGTTGTTGCATTGAAACACATTGTTTGTAGCATTTGATATGCTACGTATAGTTGAAGCCCTCCTGAATTATTAGCTGTCTTGTTTATTTTTTTACCCAATTTCTGTTTAACAGAGAAGATTTTTTCAACACATTTCTAAACATAATAGTTTTAATAACTCATCTCTAATAACTGATTTATTTTATCTTTGCCATGATGACAGTAAATAATATTTTAATAGATATTTCACAAGACACTTCTATACAGCTTAAAGTGACATTTAAAGGCTTAACTAGGTTAATTAGGGTAACTAGGCAGGTAAGGGTAATTGGGCAAGTTATAGTATATTGATGGTTTGTTCTGCAGACTATCAAAAAATATATAGCTTAAAGGGGCTAAAAATATTGACCTTAAAATGGTTTTTAAAAAATTAAAAACTGCTCTTATTCTAGCCGAAATAAAACAAATAAGACTTTCTCCAGAAGAAAAAATACTAAAGCAAATACTGTGAAAAAATTCTTGCTCTGTTAAACACCATTTGGGAAATATATGAAAAAGAAAAAATATCACAGGAGGGTGAATATTTTTGACTTTAACTGTATATGCAGTTTTTGTTGTTGGAATACACACATGCACTGTAAAAAAAATTTACATTCATTTTTTTAGCTGAATCAAATTAACGTTTCTAGTTCTTTCAACTTACGATCAAACAAACTGACTGAAATATTAAGTTAAACTTTGTAGAACTTAAAAAAATTAAACCCGATTAACTTGTTAGAATTAGTTAAAGCAACAGAACAATATTTGTTGTCTTGTCTTTTTGTCATTAAATGAAATAAGTGAAGTTTCACAAACTAATTTCGGGAGGAGCATGTGATAGGATTGACCGTAGCTGGTCTCTCATCTACAATCATTAGTTAGCCAATCAGATTAATCCAAACTCACTATAAGTAGCCTAGCAAAAAACTACTCCCTTCTCTTCGTTTTCCGAAGAAAGCCCCCATCCACCCCTTCTCCCCCTTTCTTCCTTTACTACAGGGAGCTCTCGAAAACCACCTGATCTCGTACTCCCCTTACATGCTCTATCGACCAGGTGGGAGCCCTGGGCTCAATTATCTCCGAGCTCAGGGTTCTCTAGCGAGACAGCATGCCAAACCTGCTAACAGTTTTCAATCAATATCTAAGTGTGAACTCTTGAAAACAACACAAAATATATAATCATTATCATTATCATTCATTCATTCATTTTCTTTTCGGCTTAGTCCCTTTATTCATCTGGGGTCGCCACAGCGGAATCAACCACCAACTGATCCAACATATGTTTTACACACCAAATGCCCTTCCAGCTGCAACCCATCACTGGGAAACACCCATACAGTCTTATTTACACACGTACACTACGGACAATTTAGCTTACCCAATTCACCTATAGTGCATGTCTTTTGACTTGTGAGGGAAACCAGAGCACCCAGAGGAAATCTACACAAACATGGGAAGAATATGCGATGCTAGCAGGCTAAAGCTAGAAGTGGATGCTCTAAAAGCAAAATGTTTCAAGTAGATTTATTTGTAAAATGGTATGAAGGGTGCGTTCACCCTGTATACATTTTTTTTTTTTTTTTAAAGTAACGAATGTAGATGTATTTTATGATGAAAATTATTTATCAAAGCAATGGAGCTCCAAACATCTCACATCCACACATCCAAAACGCATAATTAAGATAATTGTGTTGGTAATGTCACTGATGCATGCCTTTTATTTATTTATTTATTTATTTATTCATAAATTTTCCTTCAACTTAGTCCCTTTATGCATCAGGGGTCACCACAATGGAATGAACCGCCAACTTATCCAGCATATGTTTTACACAGCGAATGCACTTCCAGCTGCAACCCAAAACTGGGGAATTATTTATTTATTTACTAATTTTTTATTCATTCATTCATTCTCCTTCGGTTTAGTCCCTTTATTAATCTGGAGTCATCACAGCGGAATGAACCGCTAACTTATCCAGCATATGTTTTACACAGTGGATGCCCTTCCAGCTGCAACCCATCACTGGGAAAAATCCATAGACACTCATTCACACTATTACACTACGGTCAATTTTAGCTTACCCACTTCACCTATAAGGGGCGACGCAGTGGCGCAGTAGGTAGTGATGTCGCCTCACGGCAAGGAGGTCGCAGGTTCGAGCCTCGGCTGGGTCAGGCATTTCTGTGGGGAGTTTGCATGTTCACCCTGTGTTTGCATGGGTTTCCTCCGGGTGCTCTGGTTTACCCCACAGTCCATGCGGTATAGGTGAATTAGTGTATGTGTGTATATGAGTGTGTATGGATGTTTCCCAGAGATGGGTTGCGGATGGAAGGGCATCCGCTACGTAAAACATGTGCTGGATAAGTTGGTGGTTCATTCCGCTGGGGAGACCACGGATTAATAAAGGGACTTAGCCGAAAAGAAAATGAATAAAATCACCTTTAGCGCATGTCTTTGGACTGTGGGGGAAACTGGAGCACCCGGAGGAAACCCACGCAAACACGGGGAGAACAAGCAAACTCCACACTGAAATGCCAACTGACCCAGCCGAGGCTCGAACCAGCGACCTTCTTGCTGTGAGGCGATCGTGCTACCCACTTCATTTATTCCTTCATTCATTTTCCTTCATTCATCAGGGGTTGCCACAGCAGAATGAACCACCAACTCATACAGCAAATGTTTTACACAGCGGATGCCCTTCCAGCTGCAACGCAGTACTGGGAAATTATTTATTTATTTATTTATTCATTCATCCTCTTCTTTTCGGTTTAGTCCCTTTATTAATCTGGGGTCCCCACAGTGGAATGAACCGTAAACATTTCCAGCATATGTTTTTACACAGTTTATTAGTTCTATGCAGTCTCCCTGTATCTCTCTCTCTCTCTCTTAAAGGGACAGAGCTCAACAGGGGTGATAAATAAAAGACGTTTTTAGGGTTTGGGCTCTGTCGATCAATGTAAGGAAATCACACCTGAGACGAGCTGTTTTTATTAAACGTTTTTCCATTGAGCTCTATGTACTTGTGCTGTGGATCATTTAAACAAAGTCATCAATCAAGGGCAGGCATGGTTGCTGAGAACAATGAGGAGATTATGGAGAAAAGCGTCATGAAGTTGCACGGAGCCAGAGAGAGCTTTTCATCACATGCTGAAATGAAACGGGTGCAAGGCTGAATGGCATTTGAATGATTCAGACGGTTTAGGTTGTGCATCTGTATAAACATGACTGCTCCGATGCATCTGGGTCACAATAACACCATGCAGTCTTGATGTCTGATCACTTGGATTAATGAACAAAGGTTTCTTTTAGTTTGTGTCAGTATTGGGATTTCATATTATTTACTATTTAACTCATTTTCCGAATGCAAATAAAAACAAGTATTTTTTTTAGTTCTTTGCATGCAGCAATCAGTGTCTGATTAATGATCAAACCATTGTTGTTTTTGGTGCTTTAATTAGTTAGTATTACTGATTTGCATATTATGCAAATCACTCATCTAAAGAGATCAGTTTGTTTAGTGGTAAAAATTAGGTACAGGAAAAGGAAATGGTTAAGTAAGCTTTATTTTTTTACGAGTGAAGGATAAAGACAGTTTGTGCTGATTGCAGTTTTTTTTTATTTTTTTGGTATCGTTCGGTAGGTTTGTGTAGCTCATCCTCAATGAAAGGTCTTTGGGGAAATTAGTGACCTGAAGACGCTGTGTAAAAGCAGTGGGCAGTGAAGCAGCAGGGCCTCTGCTGTATTGCATTAACTGCAGTGCGACTCATTTGTAAAGTGTCACTCTCTCCACCGCTGTAAACAGAAACATTAAATCTGCCTGATGTACTGTGCTGGACTCTCTGAGTGTGTGTGTGTGTGTGCGTGTGTGTGTGTGTGAAGCGTGTGCTCCTGTTTGCTTTCGTGTGTTTGGTCGGGATCTGTCAGCAGCACATCTGTGATTTCTCCTGCTTGGAACATCTCTCACTTCTGTCCAGATTGTGTTTGTTTTAGCTGGCAGATAAGAAGCCTGTGGAATAGGAAATCCAGGCAGTGCCGCCTGCCCTGCCGATAGCTGAATTTAAATGCAAGCATGTTTTCCAGCAGATTCGCGAGCTGATAATAGTGTTTCTGTGACATTTGAGAGGAGAGCGGGGGTAATTGTAACACCTTCGCTGTGTCTGAAATCGCACCCTTCCCTGTACTATCTAGCATGTAAAAAAAAAACAATGCATGTGAAGCTACACATCTGGTCAAATACGCAATAAATAAGAGCATGTTGGAAGTAATATGTCTGAACTGCATTCATACTACTCACATTTATACTACATGTAACATACAGTAGCTTTGACACTTACATTTTAGTATACATGCCAATTCTCACTATTAACTAGTGGCTTATTACCTGCCTATTATTAAGATATTGGTTGAATATTAGTACATGATCTTAATCTGCATCCATATCCCCAATACCTAAACCCAATTGCTACCTTAATAACTAATAATAAGCAGAAAATTAGAAGTTTATTGAGCTAAAAGTCTTAGTTAATGGTTTGTTACTAGCAAAAATTCAACCCATTCTGAAAACGTACCTCTACAGACATTTCTGAAGACCGCAAAATACGTCCTGGCGGCACATTTTTTTGCAGTTTTTGTTTTCGGGAAGGTTGCCGCTTGGTACATGCAAGCACAGGTTGCCAGAATGACTTGAGTGTGCCTGACTATCAAGTCTAAAGGCTGATTTGAACTCTTTTCTAACTTATATTCAAAGGAATATTTTCCATAATAAAAGGAACATTTTTCTGAACCGACACCTAAAATTTATATTTTAGAAACTGCTTTTATTTCTCACAGGTGAACAACAGGATGAACTGTGATCGCCTCAGGTACACTTCATGTGCTTTATTAAGTGTTGAATGCTAACAATGTGAATTTGAATGCCATTTTACGTGACATTTATTGTTATACAACTAAAAGCAGCAGCAGATAGTTCACCTCAGATCTTGAAAATAAATTAAAGCGTTTGTAATTGAACTTCAGAACTGTGACTCAGTGCAAACCAACACATATCAGTGATTCAGCATGTACATAAAATAATGTTAAAAAGGTTTAATATGTATTAATTAGATCATGTACCTTACAATTTCACGTGAGTGCAGTGAGTGCACTATTCTGTGCTTCTGAATGTCTTTAATAAAATTTCTGTTGAGTTTTGTCTGGTGCAAACAGCCGAATTGCTTATCACTGCAAATCTTGTCATGTAGCGTGTTGTTAGACATGCGTTTACTTTCTAATTAATAACCATCTCAGGTGGAACTCTGAACCTGTGTCTCATTTCGGGGCTATTACTGTCCACCGGAGGTCGCACTTTTGGTCAAGGGCACATACTTTGAGAACCTTTCTCATAGAATAAATCAAATACACGATTTTCCAATAAGGCAACCCAGGGGGCTGAAATATATTTGGCTAAACTTGATTTGGGCGGGTTAAAAGAATCAAAACAAAGACAGCGTTCTGGCACGTAATGGACATTTTTAAAGCAGAATATCTGACTTCAGCATTGTTTTTCAGATAAACAAGAATGTTTACTTTGCATGTTTCTTAAATATCTGCAAACATATAATGGTATTTTTATTATATCATAGAGTCAAAAAACTTACATACAGCACCTTTAATGGTTGTGAAGTGTCCGTTCAAATTTAAATGGTGTAAATCTAATTGACATCTCTAGATTTTAAGTTTTACTGAACATGTAGAGTATTCATGTTTGTTTATGATTTGAGAGGAATATTCAATTCAATTGGCTATATGCACGATGACTTTTAATTTTCAACCTGGCAGCCCAAGGGCTTCCGGTGAACTGTCTTTGCATTACAAAACTGTCACCTTTAAGATCTGATTTCTTTAAAAACCAGCGATCTTCACTGCCTGCTAGATATACAATATGAAGTGGGTCTTAGATCGGACAAAAAGCACTGCAATAAATTCCATTTTTTGTCTTTAAAATATGTTTATTTTACCCCAGTATTTTCAATGGAATTTCTGCGCCTGTTGCTACTGATGGCACTAGCGGTTACACTGTGTTTCATATCGTTTTAAGCTTGAACAACTAAATGAATGATTAAATCTATTTAACTGAATGTATTGTAATTATATTACAACATTGATGCTGTAAAAACAACCTTGTGAAGATGAAAACATTCACATTAAGCTTTCACTGGAAGTTTATCATTGGCTAGAAAACTCTAGCTGTGTATAGAGCCCATTCATTTCAAGCGCTTACAGTCAAAATCATAAAGTTAAGATGTTATGTATAGCGTGGATATACAGTTAACCTGCACTATATATAGTGTCCTTTCCAAAAAGGTGATATTTATGTGTATGCTACATTTTTAATGATGTGTATTTGAAAACTGTTGATTTCTTGCATTTCCTGGTGTTTAAAATGTGTTTCTTTCTGATAGCTTTCAGCATTTTGTTGTGCATGTAAGCACATTCACTATTGCTAATACTCACTTAGCTTTTTTTTTTTTTTTTAAATAAAACCTCAATCCTTAAATGTTAAACATCAGCACATAACACATCCAGCACAACGACTACTGTGACTACTGAAATGAATGACACCTCCAGTCATGTGGCTTCCTCAAGAGAGGTGTTCTATTATCTTTTCCAAGAAATCACACTGCATTTTTCTCTCTCTGGTGGACAATAAATGGAGGAAAAAAACATTCATACTGAAAGAGGAAATTTGTCTTTTTACTTGAATTTTTCAAATATTTTGCATAGCCTAAACCTAAAAAACTCTCATTATTCAAGTCAGTTTTTACATTCATTCATTCATTCATTCATTCATTCATTCATTCATTCATTCATTCATTCATTCATTCATTCATTCATTCATTCATTCATTCATTCATTCATTCATTTTCCTTTGGCTTATGTTTTGACAATTTATGTTTGGCCTTTGAAATTACTATGAATAAAAGGTGTATTGAGAAGGATTTTTGGTGTCTTTTTAACTAGTAGCTTGAACCACGGGCAGTCGAGTAACTCAAGTATTGTTTTGAAAAGAAATCGATTAGCAGAAAGCAGTAGTTGTGCAACCCCTAATTTTTTCCTTTAGCTTAGTCCCTTTCATAACCCTCCTGTCATGTTCCCCTCCTGCCCCTTACTTAAATGTTCGTGGTCAAAACTGACGGGTCTCTTTTAACTCCTCTTAAATTGCTCAAAAGCATTCTTTAAAAATGTGAAGAATGTCTCAAACTAGGGCAGGGCTCAACTTTAAGGACTGCCTGATGGCCCAGGGCCTGCGTAAGAGATGCTCGGGACAGTAGACAGGATCATTACTGGTGCGATTGGCAATTTTAAGTTTGTGCTTTTAAGTCTTTAAAGGCTTTCTTCTCTGCGATGTCATAAACATCATATTTCTTTTCAGTTCCTCTTATCTGATTTGATGTTTTGAGCATGCAATTTTTTCCATAATCTGGTAACAACCAGAACAGTGAAGAAACGGCAACATGGCGGCAACATCAAATTATAAGGCTAAAATAAAATGTCTGTTTCCAACATCTTGGAAGCAGATATTTATGTGGGAACAACACAACAAAAAAATGAAGTGTTGTTTTGCACAATTTGCCGTCAGTTTGACAAGTCAGCCACATTTTGTTAAATGATTTCGAACCGCAACAAAATACCTCCACATTTTCCATACTGCTCTTTTTGTTTGCATAACATTTTGAATTTTGCTCATTATACATTTATTAAAAAAAATTTAAGTATTGAAATTCTAGATTCACAGACTTTATTTTTTATACATTATTTAAAATACATGGCTAAAATAGCTATTAACTTCTCTTTTTCTTCTTTTTTTATGGGGCCAGTAAAAATTTTGGCAGGGCAAGTAAAAATCTATAATAATATATGATTTATAGAATTAGATATAAATCTAAAAAAATAAATTATATTAAATACAAATAGGCACTGGAATTGTATTACAAAATGAACATGTAATGTCATGGAGGTAATCACATGGGAGGATCGGCACATAAGCACAGGAAAGAGATGGCCACCCACAAAAAGACACTGTGTAGTCTAAAATGTGTGTGTGCGTGAGTGAGTGAGTGAGTGAGTGAGTAATTGGGGTAAGTGTGTATGAAGGTTGAATAAAGTCTGGATACCCATTCATTTCTTACGGTCGTCACTTTTGACTGGCAACACTTAGAATTCAATAAAAGAGATGATCATCACTTGTACATGTTCAAGTCCATAGTGTGGAGGAAATCATAAGGCCTTGAGGCAATCAGATGAAAAGCACAGAGTGTTTTAAGTTGAAAATTGGTTAAATATGAAGGTTAATCAGGGGTCGCCACAGCGTAATGAACCTCCAACTTATCCAGCATATGTTTTACACAGCGAATGCCCTTCCAGCTGCAACTCAGTACTACGAAACACCCATACACACTCATTAACTAACATTAACTAATACAACCTCATTGTAGTGTTACCAACTAGACTAGAGTATATAAAACGATGATGTCATGCTGGTTTATTGTATGTGTTTTGGAGAATAGAGAGGTGTAGGTTAAAAGAAAGTGCAAACAAACACACAACAATGGTGGAACATGTTTGCTATCGCTTCATCAGCAAAGTGTGGATTTATTTCACATTACAAACAAACACAGAGACGCATGATACTCACACAACAAATTCTACATACACACCTGAGCCGAGTTTGGTCACAGCACCAAATTATGGCAAATACAGCTTTTTTGGCCATATTTGCAGATGGAGATCATTCTGAAAATGTCATTCATTCATTCATTCATTCATTCCTTTTTCTTCGACTTTAATAATCAGGGGTCGCCACAGAAGAATGAACCACCAACTATTCCAGCAAACACTTCATACATTACGGCCAATTTTGTTTATTCAATTCACCTATAACGCATGTTTGTGGACGGTGGAGGAAACTGAAGCACTTGGAGGAAACCTATGCGAACACGGGGAGAACATGCAAACTCCACACAGAAATTCCAACTGAACCAGCCGAGACTCGAACTAGCGACCTTCTTGCTGTGAGGTGACAGTGCTAACCACTGTGCCACCGTAACTGTTCTAAGCTAACTTAATACTTTTTATTTTCTTTCTTAATACAGTCAAAACAGAAATATTGACCTTATACTTTAATAAATAGTTTCATTGTTTATTTTGTGTACATTTAAAGAATCTGTATAGATTTCTTATTTGATTCTAATTTCTCCCAAGGGGTTTGTGGGTGGGTGTTAATGCTGTACGTAACGTTGGATAGTTCTAGTTTGAACTTGGGCTCTGTTGTGTTGTCCAATATTTTACCTTGTTTGTTTGCTTTATTTATAGAGCACATTTAAAAACAACAGATGTTGACCAAAGTGCTTCACAAAATGACCAACATCTACAAAATCTATACTTATATACAGTTGGAGTAAGAATTATTACTACTACTAATAATAATGATTAGATTTACTGTTATCAGCTGTGCTGTTGTTACAGGAAAAAGAAGCAACACTGTGTTGTTATCATTTGTTTTGACTACTTATACAGCATATAGAAATATATGTAATATTTAATGTGTGAGGCAATGCAAATACATCTTATTTTGTGTTAAAAAATAAATATAAAGAGATTTAAGAAGATTGGAATTTTTAACAGAAAATAAGATGAAAAAATAAACAAATAAAAAAATTATAAGAAAATAAATCAATCAGTAATAAATAATAATAATAATAATAATAATAATAATAATAATTAGATTTACTGTTATCAGCTTGTAAACGCAAGAAAGATGATTGGTTGAAAATATTGTTCAGGACCAATAGTTACATTTTCGTGAATTTTGCTTTAAATAGCGCTCGACTACTGTTGATCCCTGGTGGACACCTCAATTCTAATTCAATAGAAAAGGTTCTCCCTAAAAGATTAGAACTAAACAATTTCAAAACATTTCCTTGAATCCCAGCCCAAAATCTTTTTAAATCTTAAAATATTGTGATAAAATATTGAGTGTAAAGTATATATATATATATATATATATATATATATATATATATATATATATATATATATATATATATATATATATATATATATATATATATAAACACAAACAGAAATATTACAACATTTTATTACAATTAAAAAAAAAAGATTTTCCATTGAAATGCATTTGAAAATGTTAATTCAGCATAATTTATCCAGTCTAAATGTTAAATGATCCGTCAGAAATCATTCTAATATGAAAATTTAGCGATTAATAAACATTTCTAATTATTGTCAATGTTTAAAACAGCTTTTGCTGCTTAATCATTTTATGGGAAACCTTTTTTTTGTGGGATTCCTGATGAAAGAGTTAACATATAACTTTTCAAGTGACTTGCTAAATAAAAAGTATTGGTAACACTTTAGTTCAGGTCACAATTCATGTTATTAACCACTGGCTTATGACCTGCTTATTGATAAAATATTACTGTTCATAAGTAGTTATAAAGTATGATATAATTCTACATCCCTAATACTACCCAAAACCTAAACCCAACTACTACCTTACTAACTATTAATAACGGGTAATTAGTAGTTATTAAGCTTGTTAGTTGATGGTTTGTTAATACCGTGAATTGTGACCTAAACTAAAGAGTTACCAAAGTGTTAATTTCTTTCACAAAGCAAATCTTATTGACCCCACGCTTTTTAAATCATTAGCGCAAAACCTTTGGTGCAAATTAAAATACGCTGATATAATGAGCGCGCTGTTTGTTTTGTTATCCGCATTACGTTCACTAAGTGTTACATTGATCACTGCTCTACGTTATACAAGCCGACTTGTGTCTCTGATTATCCTACATCGTATCCATGATAATTATCTTTTGCGTTTCCCACACGTTCTATACATCTGACCTTACAGTCTAGGGAGAAACAAATTGTTTTGCTAATTATTTCACAGTGTGGTTTTGCAAGCAATCACACCCTTAGGCCATCTGCCTTTCCAGCACACCAGCATTTCGCGGGCGCTCGCTCAACTATGATACATTTTTCAAGACTCCAGGGGCCTCCCTTTGGGTTCCTGCCCCGGCCATCAAGCGGAAAAACACATATCCCCTGCTTGAATAAATTGTGGTAATGGTGGTGTTTTCAATATTCCCTCTTCTTCTTTCACAGACACATAGAGAACTGGACTGGATTGCAGATTCTTAGGGATGTCGACATGGAGCTCTACACAGGACTCCAGAGACTGTAAGTATTCCAAAACTGATCCAAACGATGTGTTTTACATTGAAATATGATGCAAACCATATGAATTAGACCCTTTAATATACGCTTTGTGAATTTTAGTAAAATGATTCATTGGATTTACTCTTTTTTTTTAAAGGTAAGTGGTTGCAAACCATTTATAAGGGCTGTTTTAAACAAAGAAATTCAATTTAGTAACGTTGAACTGATTATTTTGTTTAAATTCAGCTCAAATAAATTGTTTACAACCACTTACCTTAAAAACAATTGAGTAAATCCAATGAATCATTGTTTTCAGTGTATCTTATAGGGCCAAATATTGTAAAATCTGACATTTGATTGGACAAATGGGTTCATATGATATAATTTGGTAACACTTTAAAATAACTACACACTATGAATCATTCATTAAGCATTATAAATAGTTAATTCAATATTTGTTAAGCATTAACTCTACATTAACAGACGTTAGTAAGTAGCAATGGTGGAACATGTGTTTGCTATCACTTCATCTGCAAAGTGTGGATTTATTTCACATTACAAACAAACGCATGATACACACACAACAAATTCTACATACACACCTGAGCCGAGTTTGGTGACAGCACCAAATTATGGCAAATACAGCTTTTTTGGCCATATTTGCAGATGGGGATCATTCTGAAAATGTCATTCATTCATTCATTCATTCATTCTCCTTCGGCTTAGTCCTTTAATTATCAGGGGTCACCACAGCAGAATGAAGCGCCAACTATTCCAGCATATGTTTTGGCAGCAGATGCCCTTTCAGCCACAACCCAGTTCTGGAAACACCCATACATTTTCATTCACACACCCGTATACTACAGCCTATTGTGGTTACCCAATTCACTTATACTGCATGTTTTTGGACTATGGGGGAAACCGGAGCACCTGGAGGAAACCCATGTGAACACTGGGAAACATGCAAAACTCCACACAAAAATGCCAACTGGTCCAGACGGTACTTGAACCAGCGACCTTCTTGCTGTGAGACGACAGTGCTAACCACTGAGCCACTGTGCCAGCTCAATGTAATATAGTTTGGTATATTTACCTTTGGCCCATGGCTCTCAATGATTTTTGCACCCTTGTTTTAGTCTATGCATTTAGTTGATATGAAAAAAAATTGCATTTGTTCCAACTCTCGCAAGAAGATTTGGTTTTATTGGGCTCAGTGAAAAACAAAGTCTCAACTTTCAGATTTCCATCCATTTGAGGAAGAAATTCAAACAATAACTGCTGTTTTGACACTCCTTGATGTGGCGTAACAGATCGCTATATTGTTGCTCATCATTTCTTCCTGTTTGCTACAGCATGAAATAAACATCACAAGACGTATCACGTAATCGCTCTATCACAGTTTCAGCTGCGGAAAGACATCATTAAAACAGGGTGCAAACAATGTGTGATGCAGCATTACATTTATTTACCTCAGGAAAGTCATACAGTGTCCACAGCTCTAGAGAAGAGCATTTCTCTAAATATTTGCAATATATACAGTAGAAGTTATTAGCCCCCCTGTATATTTTTCCCCTAATTTTGGTTTCAACATATTTCTAAACACAATAGTTTTAATAACTCATTTCTAATAACTGATTTCTTTTATCTTTGCCAAGATGACAGTAAATAATATTTGACTAGATATTTATCAAGATACTAGTATTCAGCTTAAAGTGACATTTAAGGGCTTAACTAGGTTAATTAGGCGAGTTGGGTTAAAATAACACTGACTTTCTCCAGAAGAAAAAAACATTGTGACATTTTGACCATAAAACTAAGCGCACACAGGCTTATAGATCACCTTAAATCTGCTCCTGCGTCATTGACTACATGGTGCAGGAGATTGGTCGTTGTCACCTCAGCAGCCAATGAGCTTGCTCTTCATCAGTTTAGATTATTTTTTAAATATATATTTTATATTAAATATTATTATAAATATTTTATAAATATATTATTATTATATATAAATATTGTCGTTAAGCTGTGGTGTGCTTTTGGAGACCCTCCTCCACCCCAGCCCCACCTGCTATGGGGTTACATATATATTATGGTCACGTTTACACTAATATGTTTTAGTTTATAATTGCGTTTTTTAGAATGAAAACGATCCATGTCCACATTGGCGTTTCGCCTAGCATTTCTGAAAAGATCTTCATCCACACTATACCACTGAAAATGCACATCACGTGACCACACACACACTGGCATGTGCTGCAGCGTTTGCGCACCTCTGATGTCCAGGCAGTCAGCAGGTGCTTCTAGCATAGCTCCCTAAGGTGAGAGCAGCGCATGTTGAACATGGTGGACTGGATCTTATCTAGTTGTTAAACGTGATATTTAATTCATCTTGTCTCTATCTGACGGTATTATTTGTTCTGAGGTAACATGTTTTGGCGGAGCGCAAAGATAAGTTTCCTATATTTTATAAACTTATTGTACGTTATACTTTTATAATGGCCATTATTGATTATTAAAACTGATATTCAGCAAAAGAGACGAAATTTTTCAGATTTTTCAATGAAAATAAAAGGAGGCAGTTGTGTTATAGGCTCCGTTTACGTTATAAATATGCATACAGTGAAGATGACGTCATATAAATATGTAGTTACAAGATGACTCAACATTTTTAATGTCTATTAAGTTAATATCAAAATGAAAACAGGCAATTCCTTATTTCATAATTTCCTTTTATAGTTACGATAGCGAAACACCGCAGCCAGGGTGATGCGAATGAGATTATAAAGTACACTCTTCCCTTTGACGATTTACCCGAAGTGTCATCTGGAGTTTGTTTTCCCTATCAAACTTGTGAAGTCTAAACTTACAAGGAGAGGATGCAAGACTGAACTTTGTGCACTTACTCTTAAGAAAATGCCCCAATCAGAAAGCATGAATGTCTGCAGCCACCCCCCCATTTTCAGATGTCTTTGTTTTCCCCCATCTACACTGACACAGAGAAGCAGCGTTTTAAAACCAAAACGGCCTCTTCAGCGTTTTCGAAATGCTCCATTTTCAGGGCTCAAAAACTCTGAGGTAGTGTGGACGAAAAGCGTAACCGTAGCAAAACGTATGCATTTTAAAACTAAAGCGTATTACTGTAAACAGGGCCTATGTTTGCAGCAGCAGTGTGTTATAATCTCAGATGGCATGTCTGTGTATATACTGGCAGTAGCACAGGGCTATTCAATTAGTCTGTCATGGGGGCCAGTTCATGAAAAGCATCCCAAATGAGGGGCCGGAGAGATATGACTTGCAATATAAGTGATGACACAACAGCAATATAAGAGCCCATATGCTGTATTTTTGCTCCTTAAGACACCCATGTTGGCTTTTTCTACATTAAAACGTTAATATATTGTATTTTGAAACTATAGTGCATTGTACAATGTGGCTTTTTTTACAAACATATTCAAATGTATTTCGAAGCACAACAAAATCAGTGTATTGCTATACAGTAGGCTTCTTCTAAATTCAGACGCATTCATATGTTATGTTTTGAACTGCATAACAATTAGGGATGCAACGATTATAGATTTTGGTTGTACGATTATAAGAATAATCATGGTTTCATGGTTATCACCATTATTATGCATTTATTAAATTTAAAACACTACTAGTTTAGAGAATCACAAGAAAACTGCTTATATTTTAAAGTGTTGTTTATTGCTGCTCAGTAACCAAATACAGCATAAAATGGTAATAAAAAACAAACAATAGTCCATTTCTCTCTTTGCACTTAAAAATAAATGAAAAAGTTTTTGATTTAAACATGAGTGATAATTTTACAATGAAAATAAATGACAGAACAATGAATAAATAAATAAAAGAATAAATAAAAATAGTATTTTTCTAATGTTTAAGCTTTATATTAGGTAAGTATTTAAATGAACTGTTGTTATCATCTGCGTTCGTATATACATAATCATTTTAATAATTTGCAATAATTCGTCTAACATATTTTTTGTTTACATTGCACTGAAAGCCACGCGCAACTCTCACCATTACAGCATGAGATCATTTCTACTGTGTGCGTCTGGAGGGCACGAGTGTGTCGGTCTGCTTGTGAGCCGTGCGCGCACCGCTCCCAATATGCACACGTCTCCAGTGGAAATAATAAACTTGTGTATGGAAAAGACGCAATATGTGAATGGCCTGCTGCTATAATTGTCCAGTGTGCATGTGTATTAGCTTTGTTATAAGCTCTGAACTTTAAACAAGCGCACAGGTGGCATAAATTTTAGTTGCAGCAGTTTTGTTCCGGACAACAGAAATGCGGCGTTGAGACGTCTTTACGATTAATTATGCGTAATGAATTAAAGCGCAGTTAATGGTGAAATCGGCTAATCGTTGCATCCCTATTAACGATATCAGTGCATTGTACAAAAGGCCTTTTCTACAAACATATCCAAATGTTTTCGCCTGCTCGCGCCACTCGCTTAATGTCAGGTGACTCACTTTCTGTGCAGCCTTCAACTGCAGCTTGTGCTGTATTGAACAGATGCAAGTCACTTCATAAATATAGCAGCCGTTTTTCGACTGATATAAATTTATTTTTGATGTCTTGGTCACACTATTTGGAGGGCTGGAACAAATTGCCTCCAATTACCTCCAGGGCCGCCAACTGAATAGCCCTAAAGTAGCAGGTCTTGGTACTTGCTTTGCCATAGTAATCAAAGCAGCAGCTGCGTAGCAGATCTATTCCGCTAAGACCATATACATCAACACTGCTATATACAGTGCATCCGGAAAGTATTCTTCGCGTTTCACTTTTTCCACATTGTTTTATGTTACAGCCTTATTCCAAAATGGATTAAATTCATTTATTTCCTCAAAATACTATACACAATACCCCATAATGACAATGTAAAAAAAGTTTTTTGAAATTGTTGCTATTTTATTAAAAATAAAAAACCTGAAAAATCACATGTACATCAGTATTCACAGCCTTTGCTCAATACTTTGTTGATGCACCTTTGGCAGCAATTACAGCCTCAAATCTTGTTGAATATGATGCCACAAGCATCAAAAAGAATTTTTGCCCATTTCTCTTTGCAGTACCTCTCAAGCTCTGTCAGGTTGGATGGGAAGGGACGTGTACAGTCATTTTCAGATCTCTCCAGAGATGTTTAATAGGATTTAGGTCTGGGCTCTAGTGGGGCCACTCAAGGACATTCACTGAGTTGTTGTGAAGCCACTCCATTGATGTTTTGGCGCTGTGCTTTGGGTCATTGCCCTGCTGGAAGAAGAACCTTCGCCCCAGTCTGAGGTCAAGAGCCCTCTGAAGCAGGTTTTCGTTCAGGATGTCTCTGTACATTGCTGGAGTAATCTTTCCCTCAATCCTGACTAGTCTTCTGGTTCCTGCTGCTTATAAACAACCCCACAGCATGATGCTGCCACCACCACGCTTCACTGTAGGGATAGTATTAGCCTGGTGATGAGCGGTGCCTGGTTTTCTCCAAACGTAATGCCTGGCATTCACTCTAAAGAGTTCAATTTTAGTCTCATCAGACCAGGTCTTATCTTATGGTCTGAGAGTCCTTCAGATGCCTTTTGGCAAATTCAAGGTGGGGAGTGGCTTCCGTCCGGCCACTCTACCATACAGGCCTGATTGGTGGATTTCTGCACAGATGGTTGTCCTTCTGTAAGGTTCTCCTCTCTCCACAGAAGAACGCTGGAACTCAGACAGAGGGACCATCAGGTTATTGATCACCTCCATGATTAAGGGCCTTCTCTCTCGATCGCTCAGCTTAGATGGCCGGCAGATCTAGGAAGAGTCCTGGTGGTTACAAACATCTTCCACTTACGGATGATAGAGGCCACTGTGCTCATTGGAACTTTCAAAGCTGGAGAATTGCTTCTGTAACTTTCCCCAGCCTTGTACCTCAAGACAATCCTGTCTCAGAGGTCTACCGACAATTCCTTTGCCTTCATGCTTGGTTTGTGCTTTGACATGCAATATCAACCCTGGGACCTTATATAGACAGGTGTATGCCTTTTCAAATCATGTTCAATCAGCTACATTTACCACAGGTGAACTCCAATTAAGCTGCTGAAACATCTCAAGAATGATCAGTGGAAGCAGAATGTACCTGAGCTCAATTTAGAGCTTCACAGCAAAGGCTTATGTACATGTGATTTTTCAGGTTTTTTACTTTTAATAAATTTACAACAATTTAAAAAGAAAAATTTTGGCTAGAAAAAAAAAATTTTTTCACATTGTCATTATGGGGTATTGTGTGTAGAATTCTGAGGAAATAAAAGAATTTAATCCATTTTGGATTAAGGCTGTGACATAAAAAATGTGGAAAAAGTGAAGTGCTATCCATACTTTCCATGTGCACTGTACATATTCATTACCATACAAAATTCAGAGAGTGTTCATAACAGAAATTCTCTGAAAAATTCCTTGCTCTGTTAAACATCATTTGATAAATATCTGAAAAAGAAAAATAGATTCACAGGAGGGCTAATAATTACAACTTTAATTGTAAGTCTATATATTCATTGTATTTTACTTGACCTGTTTAATTATTTTAACGTGTTTAACTCTGTCATGAAAAACAGGACATAAAAGCCACTGCATGGTTAAGTGAAGTTAAAACATGTTTTTATAATTAGATTTAGACTTTAATGAAAAGAAAATGCCTTGAGTGCAATTAAACAGCAATTGAATTTATTAGTTTGGGCTCTCTACCTATCTCTCTATATATCGTTGATGTATATAAAAGATGAAAAGGATTATATGGAGGAAAATGATTAGACCATCTGCTGGAGATCCAGACCTCCTACAGACTTTCATTACTCCTTTCCTTCATCTCTGTCAAGCTCTTCCATCTTTTTCCCCATTGATCCCTGAAGACTGACTTCCCCTTTCACTCCCCTTGATCCAGAGTGGACTGTCCCGATCTTCCCATTTGCATTTTCCTCATTAACACTGCTCTGTCTTCTGCTGATGGTGGGCTCTCCTGGTTTCTCTCATGCTGAGGAGCAGATCTGACCTCCAGGTCTTTAAATCACTCTCTGAGGTTCCACTAAAGGTCGTCAGCTGTGTTGATCTCGGCACTTCACATTTTTTTAAGCATAACCATTTCAGATAGTAACATTACGTAAGCAAACAGATGAAAGCCAGACTAGTGTGTGGAGGTTTAGCATGGTTCAGTTGAGTCATAACATCTCTCAGTTCACCTGCGGGGTTATGATGAGTAAGCTGATAGTTTGTTTGCTGCACAGTGGTGATTTGCTGTACAGTTTTTGTCTATCTATTATTTCATCCAGCCATCATAGAATTTATCTATTCACCGCAGAATTTTATACATCTGTTCATCCATACATTCGTTGTAGTTTTATCCATCATTCTATTCACAGACTTCTGTTCAGAGACTATTTATCCATCCATCCATCTATCCATTCGTTCATCCATCCATCCATCTATCCATTCGTTCATCCATCCATCCATCCATCCACCCAATTGTCTTTCCATCTATTTATTCATCTATTATCCATCCAACCATCTGTTCGAGGGCCTTTCATCCATGTCTCCATCCGTCTTTCTATTTATTTGTCCATGCATCCCTGGTATTTTCTTCCATCTATCTGTCCATTTATTAAAGTAAAAAAAAAAAAAAAAAAAAAAAAATATATATATATATATATATATATTTCAGCCAATTTTTTTTCTAGCTCAAACATGTGGTAGGGACCCCCAACCTGCTCGTAGGTAGTTCAGCAGCTTATAGAGAAGCACCACTGCTGCAGTGCCAGAATCAAATATCTGCCTACACTTGTAATCCCTCCCCCACAAGTTCACACATGCAGTGTGAAGGACCATCACATAATAAGCCCCCCTGCATTTGTCTTTATGCTTTTAAGCACTGAATGGTTAAGAGGAAAAATGGTGTAAACATGGCCGACATCCCACCAACATCTTTGAAAAGAGTTGACTATAAAGCCATCATCATAATAGAACTAATTCTGTACTGATTACTGTTCACCGGATAAGGGTGTTGTGAGTGTAATCACTTTTTGCATTAAACACCTGTAATGACAAGGATGCAGTCATACCAATTAATGGCATCCATCCATCCATTCATCCATCCATCCAACTGTCTTTGCAACTGTTTGTTCATACCATATTTATCCATCCATGCACCTTAGTTTATCCATTTATGTGTTCAGAGGCCTTTTATCCATCCATCCATCCATCCATCCATCCATCCATCCATCTTCCAACTGTCTTTCCAACTGTTTGTTCATATCATATATCCATACTTCCATCCATCCAGCCAGCCAGCCATCTTAGTCTATGCATTCATCCAACTGTCTTTCCATCTTTTTTCATTCCTTGTCCATCCATCTATCCTTCCATCCATCCATTCATCTTAGTTTATCCATCCATCCATTCAGAGACTTTTCATCCATCTATCCCTCTTAGTTTATCCATACATGTATTCAGAGTCTTTCCATCCATCCATCCATCCATCCATCCATCCATCCATCCATCCATCCATCCATTTGTTCATCCATTATCCATCCATCCATCCATCCATCCATCTATCCATCTTTCCAACTATTTGTCCATGACCTATCCGTCCATTCATCCCTCCATTCATCTTAGTTTATCTATACATCTGTTCAGAGACTACATTCATCCATCCATCCATCCATCCATCCATCCATCCATCCAACTGTCTTTCCATCTATTTGTTCATCCCTCATGCATCCGTCCATCTTAGCTTATCCATCCATCCATTCATCCATCTATCTTAGGTTATCCATTCATGTGTTCAGAGACCTTTCATCCATTCATCCACTCAACAGTTTTTTTTACACGTTTTTATGCAATTGACACTTTTAAGCACTGAATGGTTAAGAGGGAAAAATGTGTAAACATGGCCGACATCCCACCAACATCTTTCTCATAACTGAGAAAAGAGTTGACTATAAAGCCATCATCATAATAGAACTAATTCTGTACTGATTACTGTTCACCGGATAAGGGTGTTGTGAGTGTAATCACTTTTTGCATTAAACTCCTGTAATGAAAAGGATGCAGTCATTACCAATTAATGCCACCGAGACTGTGCGCAAAGTCTTTAGGATGCACAATTCATTCCAGCTGCCGCTGCGGCTCAGTGCTGTGAAATTGGGGACCCTGATGATACCATTATTCTAATGACACTCTCTGAAGAGACGGGAAAGATGGTGAACCGAGATTGCTTCTGCAGTTTATCATCATAAACGGTGTATATCAAGCAGCAAGGCTCTAATGAACTGTTGGCTTTCTCGGGTTTGAATGATTGACTCGCAATGCCAGGTGCAAATGACCAACAACAGGGTCCTCGGTCAAAATTACTGGAGGAACTGTGGCTGAAAGAAACGCTAGTGGGGAAATTCATTCGCACCGATTGATGGGGGTCATTTGTGCCCTATCATTCACACATTTCTGAACGTGCATATTCATATAATGGTCATTTTCTCTCTTTTTTTCTTCACCAGGACAATAATTAACTGCAATCTACGGCAGATCCAGCCACGTGCATTCACACGGAACCCTCACCTTCGCTACATGTGAGTAAACATCTTCTACGAGTGTGATGAAGGACTTACTGAATAAATCCTTTAAATGAATGAATCATTCTCTTAGCTTCCACGCACTTGTAAACAGTGTTGGGTGAGATATGTTTAGTGCATATTGCCGCTCATACTGCAATAGTTGTAAATAGTATAGCTGGTGTTGTGGGTGATTTAAAAGATTAACTGAGATTAAAAGGATACCCAGCAAGCCTTTTTTGTTTTTAAATTATGTCTAATAGATGTCTAATAGATATCTAAACATAGTCGTCTTGGCTAAAACAGGGCTGAATTTGGGCCGTGAAAATCTAATAGACATCTAAGAATAGGCCAAAACTAGACTAGTCATCAAATAAACAGAAATGACTGACTACACACGAAGTATAAAGTCTAATCTGTCTATTTGGCATCTAGTCTAGTTTTGGGCTATTCTTAGATGTCTATTAGATTTTCATTGACAGCCCAAGTTTAGCCTTGATTTAGTCAAGCTGTCCACGTTTAGATGTGTATTAGATATCTGTTAAACACAACATTGTTTGCTGGGTAGTTGACGGCAAAATGTAAATTTGCTCTTAATTTACTTGTACTTAACCTGCCAAATGCTACTTGGTAGGAGATTTTTAGGTGAAACTTTGTTCCTCCGCAGTTGTGGAACAATTTGCCCCTTGAGATTAGAATGGCACATCACTATCTATTTTTAAATCGCTTTTAAAAACGGACCTGCTCGGTCTGACTTAATGTATTATTGATATAATATTATAGTAGTTTTCCGATTGCTTTATTTTGAAATTTATTCTGTTGTTTCTCTTGGTTTTACCTCTTTGTTTTACAAATGTATCTTACTCTGCCTTATGTACAGCACTTTGGTCAGTCTTAGCTTCCACGCACTTGTAAACAGTGTTGGGTGAGATCTGTTTAGTGTATTTTGCCGCTCATACAGCAATAGTTGTAAATAGTATAGCTGGTTTTGTGGGTGATTTAAAAGATTAATCAAAATTAAAGGGATACCCAACAAGCATTTAAAAAAAAGATGTCTAATAGATGTCTAATAGATGTCTAAACATAATCATTTTGGTTAAAACAATTCTAAGAGGCCAAAACTAGTCATCAAATAAACAGAAATGAATGACCACATATATAAAGTCTGTCTATTTGACGACTAGTCTAGTTTTGGGCTATTTTTAGATGTCTATTAGATTTTCACTGACAGCCCAAGTTTAGCCTTGATTTAGTCAAGCTGTCCACGTTTAGATGTCTATCAAACTCAACCTTGTTTGCTGGGTTGTTGATGCTAAAATGTAAATTTGCTCTTAATTTACTTGTACTTAACCTGCCAAATGACACTTTTTTTTGGTAGATGTTTTTTAGGTGAAACTTTGTCCATCTATGGTTCTGGAACAATTTGCCCCTTGAGGGTAGAATGGCACCATAACTATCTATTTTTCAATCGCTTTTACTTACCTGCTCAGTCTGATTTTTTAATATTAATATTATAATAGTTTTTCGATTGCTTTATTTTTAAATTTGTTGTGTTGTTTCTCTTGGTTTTACCTCTATGTTTTTATAATTGTCTCTTTATCTTACTCTGCCTTATGTACAGCACTTTGGTTAGTCTTGAGGCTGTTTTTAAATGTGCTTTATGAATAAATAAACTTAAAAAGTCAATGAAAAGTCAATGATTTGCAGCAGTTTGAGAGCCAAGAAACATATACAGGCAAAATGATAATTTTGTTGTTCCTCATGTGATTTTAAACCTTTATGAGTTTCATTCTTCTGTCGAACAATTATTTCCTGTCAATTATTTCATTGTTTAGCGTAAAGCACTCTGTTGTCTGTGAAAGAAAGGTGCTAAATAAATAAACCTTTATGTACTTAACAATAAGAAGATATTTTGAACAGTATGTTGGTACTCGCTGATATCATAGTAAGAAAAGAAAATACTGTGGAAGTCAATGGGTGAGAGAGTTCTGTCGATTTGTCCTACCTTGTCAGATTATCCCACCTCCAAATAGAAATTTAGGTGCACATTTTGATGAAGCAATAGGCTACTCATCAGATTTTGCTACCAGTGTAAATGTTCATGTGGAGTAGTGTAATATGAAGCTGTAATATCGCCCTAACCTACCTAATCCCTAACCCCAACCTCAGAACCATTCAAATACTGTGTTGGTAGCATTATCTGATGGGTAGGGCACCATCAGGATACCGGCTACCAGCATTTTTCAAACTATCTTCTTTTGTGTTCAACATGAAGAAATTCAAATAGGTTTTGAACCAGTGAAGGGTGAGTAATTGATGCCGAATGTTCATTTCTAATGATTCATCTATTTAATTGCTTTGACTTTTGACAATTCATTGAGCTAATATTGGACTAAACATTATTTACTGCATTTTTACTTCTAATACAGACTCAGTGCATCATAACTGGACCATTTTAGCTAAAAATCTAAATCTTTAAGCTAAAAAAAAGTAATCTACACCTCGGATGGCCTGAGGTTAAATAAATAAACAGTATTCTTTGGTATCACTTTATTTTGATGGCCCCTTTAATGCATTTTGTTGAATTTAAGTTACATTGCATCTACATTCCAACTAGTTCTCATTAGATTATAAATAGACTGTAAGTTGACATATACTTGCAAAGTTTCTTATAGTCAGTTAAATGTCTGTTGAAGGAGCAGCATCAGCAGATATTAAGCAGACAGTCTACTAATAACTTTGTCAACAAAATGTGCCATGGGGACCATCAAAATAAAATCTTACTCATTTTCTATTGCAAGGTGAACTAAGCCTTTTCAATTAGAAATTGTTTTGATTTTATGCATTGTTTTCCCGAATCAATGTCCTGAAAATGATATTCCTAAGCAGTCAACTTATTTACCATGAAATTGTCGGTGACAGAAGCAGTATGTTGATACAGGAACAGGATCAATGGAGCTAGCAAAACCTATAAATAGACAATAAAGCAACAATTAAAAAAGGGAAATGCTGTGTGAAGACTTGGTTTTATTAATCAGTTGTTGATTAGAATGAGGCTGATTCAGATTTTGCGATGCAGAAGATAAAGATTTCATAATTGAAAGATGGAAGATGACGCTATAACATTTTTATGAAATTATGGAAACTAATAAGATCAATAAGAATGGATATGTGGATATGTGAATATCAAATACTCATGAACTAATTTCTTAATATAATTATAAAATATAATTTAGTTCATTTATATAGAGTGAATTTTTGTAATTTTTGTACAGTGTTTAAGGCAACTATATTTTAAAAGGCACCTATTTTACCTCTTTTACAAGATGTAAGATAAATATTTGGTGACTCCAGAATGTGTCTGTAAAGTTTCAGCTCAAAACACCCATCAGATAATTTATTATTGCCTCCAGAATGTGCCCATTTTGGTGTCTGAGTATGCTAGCTGTTTTTGTAGCCTGTGGCTTTAAATTCAAATGAGCTGCTTCTCCCCGCCCACCACTCTGACGTGTGTGTCTGCTTCTCATGCGTTCCGTCAGATAAACAGCAGTCAGTGATAGAGACAGATACAGATGATGCTGAAATAAGGTCACTGGTCACAAATACCAAGTAAGTTTATTTTGTATGTATTTGTAGTGGAGTTTATTTAAGCCTAAAACAATTTGTCTTAATTTCATTATTGCCAAATATCCGCCATCATTTGGAATTCATTTTAATTTAATTTGTTAAGAAAGAATTATTTTTATTGGTGTGTTGGCAAATTTAAAGGCTAAGTGTACCTAGGCCTATTCAGTGCTGAGATGTTATGTTACACAGAGGACTTATTTTATTCCTTTGTTCCAACTTCTAAGTGGCCTATAGCCTTTATTTGTAATGAATAAATTATGTTAAAACACATGACTCAGTCTTGAAAAAAGGCAAAAGAGCTGTGTGCATGTGCACAATTGAATAACGTCGGGCTGTAAACGGACTCAGGCTTTTTAAAAAAAAAAAAAAAAAGCTGTGAATCAAAATGTATCGGGCTCGGGTTGAATTCTTTCGGCCTAACTTTTAAGGCCCAAATTACAGCTCTGGTGTATACATTATTATGGAGACATGGTACCAATTGTCAATCAATTCTGTGGGTGGGGTAAAAAATAAATAAATAAAAAATCCGCACTCCTACGTCACGTTGCGGTGTGCCTCAAAATCCCTGGGATTTATGCCCTATTTTAATCTCAGGAAATTAAAAAAAAAGTTGTATTGTGTTTCTATCACTTCAAAATGACAGTGGACACGCTATACCTACACACAGTTTGGTCCAAACAGCTTACAAAAGATGATTTTTTATTATAGGTGCCCTTTAAGTAACTGTATCATTAAATGACCTAATAATAAAAAGCTATCCCTTACTTTACTTTTTTTCAATGGAAAAGTAATCTAATTACAGTAACTAGTTACTTTGTAACTATTTACACCTAATACTGACTAAATAGAATAATTATAATGTAAATTCAGTTTTAAATGTAGTATACACTTGAGTAGTGTGGAAGCATTTAGAAAATGTATTTATTTTATTTCCCTTTTTTTGACCAAAAGCATTTCCTGCTGATCATTTTTTACTTCTGATAAATGTGTGTCAGTTAGAGGGTAAACAACTTTGGAGACCATAGTGTTTACTTTTCATGTGAGCTACCGTACCATTTCTTTTAACCTTTGCACAACTAATGGATGGTGATGCTTTTTACCATGGCTAGCAGAAACCATCATGATTTTCTCCTTACTAATTTATTTTTTTTATAAAGTTCATGCCCGTAAACAAAATATCTACCAGTGACCTTCGGTTTCCGCCATCGTCTCACAAACCAGAACAGTGTACGGATTTTCGAGAGTATGTGATAATGGTCTCAATTACAGGCAAGCCAACTGGCTAAGCACTCGGTGAACGGGCTAAAAAAGTAAAAGATCCCATGTTCATTTCAATCACAAACAGAGCAGATGGACATGCTAATTGTGGGGTCATTAAAAAATACGGTCAGGAACTTCAGTAACAAAGACAATGACTGCTTATGTCTTATTTAATTGCAGCTCTTAGAGGATTAAAGTGGCCACTTTTGACATTGTAACGGCCGACGGAAATAAATTGTGGAAATAAAACCGGCAGCAAAGACAAAACATGATTAAATGAAGAGAGTACAGTACAAATACTGAGAAGAATGTAACTGATATCTTTCTGTTAGACCTCTTTGACTCAGAGTTGTTCTTAAAGGTATAGTTTACACAATAAATGAAAATTACTCATTTAAACTCCCTAGTGTGGTTTTAAAAGATTGATGACTTTCTTTCTTCTGTTGAACACAAAAGAAGATATTTTGAAGAATGCTGGTTGCTGGCATCCATCGACTTCCAAAGTAGGGGAAAAAAACACTGTGGAGGTCAATGGGTCTCATCATCCAGCATTCTTCAAAATATCTTCTTTCGTGTTCATCAGAAGAATGAAAGGGTGAGTAAATGATAATAGAACTATCATTTTTGGGTGAATTATCCCGTTATTAACTTATATACTTGAATAAGTTTACTTATTACATATTATTAATAATATATTTTGTATATATTTAATTAAGTATAAATATTAGCAAGTCCATACTGTAGGTGCATCCCAAATAGCAACACTTCAAGCACTCTACTGTTGTAGCTTTGCTCATGTAGGGAAAGGAGAGAAGCCATCGAATGCTGAGGTTTGATTATTGATTTTGTATCGTGCAAAAAAAATTCCAACATAGGTTCATTGTGGATACATACCCCCATCTACATTTCTGGAAAGCACAAAATATGCACTTGGAGGTACATCTGCTTGCAGTTTTAGTTTTTGCATATCCACCAGTGGCCACTGTGTACACTTTTTAATGATCTCAAATCTCTCTTGCACGTCCTCTTCTCGTGAAAAATCCACCAGAGGGTGCAACGACACACACTTCAGCCAAAAAGCTTGCTGTCAACTGACTTACCCCCCCCCCCCCCCCCCCCCACCCACTCCCTTCCCTAAACCCAACCGATAGTTTTTCAAAAGCAATCTAGAAAAAGAAAAGCCATAGCAGCCACGTGATTTTACCACGGTTTCAGATTTTACCACATTTTTGGCCAGTCATTTATGTTTTTGCTTTTGTTTTACGTGCTTTCTGGAACTGTTTTTCGCCGGACTCGAACCCTGTTGTTGCGGTCCACTCTGCTCCACGTCCCATGTCTGGCCGGCCTTCACACCAAGCTACTAGTAACACTGGAAAAGCCATCCATATGGAGTTAAGCGGTCAGCTGGTAGCGTGAAAAAGAACATAAGCTGTCTGCGGCATCATACCGTCACTTACCATTAGTTTTTACAGGTGAAATGCAACCAGACATATCTCCAAGTACATATTTTGTGGTCTCCAGAAATGTAGATGGAGGTACATATCCACAACGAGCCTGCATTGCAAAATTCACTTACATACGTGATTATGCCGCCACTCATGGCAAGTACTATTTGTTAATTTATTTTACTAATTTGGCAACCGTTAAACATTGACTGGAAAACGGTTTAAAATTCGGTTAGCTACAAAAACTTTAGCGTTTGATTTGGGACAACAATAAACTTGTACACTACACTGTAAAAAATGCAGGGTTCCACACAATTCATTAAGGATTGAAGGTTGTTCCAACACAAATCAATTAAGTTAACAAACCTAAGTGGATTAAACATAAAACAATTAAATTGTCTTTAAAAAATTTTAAGAATTGTGTCGTTTAATCTTATTTTACATAAGTAGTTTGAATAAGCAGCAAAATAAGCTTTTAGTGTGTACATAAGTGACTGTATAAATGCATAGTGCATAAGTGCAAAGTGTTTAGTGAATCATTTGGGATGCATCTCATGACTTATCCATCGATTTGTCAAACCATCATTCAAATGATTCATTCAAAACAGTTGATTAATTTAGAATGAAGCAAATGAATACTTATGAATGAATCACTCAATGATTAATTCAAAATCAGATTCATTCAAAAGCAAAACACTGAGTGTTGCTATTGACACATAAATGTTTTCCTCCAGCTTGGTTTGGAACCAATTTCATTGACACAACAGAAAAAGACAAACAATATGAGATCTAATTTGTAACTCATTCGGTATTAACTTGTTCTTTGTTGAACGACTGTGTAAAATCAATATCAAAATTGAGCTCACGCAGTGATATTCAAGAAAACGGCACTCTTGCTTGCTTGTGTGATATCACTGAACTACATCTAAATATAAAACAAAATATGCTTTTATAACTTGAATTATTGTGTCGTTCTAACTCCATTAAACAGGCTTCATCGCACAGTGAATGCTTTCGGACTCTTGGAATACATTTTGGTTTGTTTTTTGAGCGATGTGCTCGATAATTTCAGCTTCCACACTGTTAACACAAGAACATGCAGATAATAAATATAGCAATTTAATTCAAATTCATGTCACGCATTTTATATCAGACTGATAGCATTCCTTCTTAATATCCACCAAAATGAATGACACCAAACTCATACACTACACTGGAAGAAATGCAGAGTTATGCACAATTCACTGAGGTTATCCCAACACAAATCAATTAAGTTAACAGACTTAAGAGAACATAAAACAATTAAGTTGTCCTTACAAAAAATCTGCAGAATTGTGTTGTTTAAGCTCATTTTATGTAAGTAGTTTGAACAAGCAGCAAAATAATTTTTTTTTGGTATACACAGTTGACTGTATAAGTGCATAGTGTATAACTGCATAGTGTGTAGCATGGTTTTTGGGATGCAACTCATGTCTTATACATCGATTTGTCAAATCATCCGTTCAATTGATTCATTCAAAACAATGGATTCATTCAGAATGAAGCATATGACTGTATTTATGAACGAATCACTTGGAAGATTCAAATCATTCAGGAGCAAAACACAAATGTTTTCCTTCGGCTTGGTTTGGAACCAATTTCATTGACACAATACAAAAAAAAACCCCACACAATATGGTGTCTAATTTGTAACTCATTTGGTATTAACTTGTTCTTTGTTGAACGACTGTGTAAAATCAATATCAAAATTGAGCTCACGCAGTGATATTCAAGAAAACGGCACTCTTGCTTGCTTGTGTGATATCACTGAACTACATCTAAATATTAAACAAAGTATGCTTTTATAACTTGAATTATTGCGTCGTTCTAACTCCATTAAACAGGCTTCATCACACAGTGAATGCTTTCGGACTCTCAGGATGTGTTTTGGTTTGTTTTTTTAATAATTTCAGCTTCCACACTGTTAACACAACAACGGCGATATTATGACAGACAATAAATATAGCAATTTATTTCAAATTCATGTCAGGCATTTTATATTAGACTGATAGTATGCTTTCTTAACATCCATCACAGTGGATTTTCTGGCTCCCTGAAGAAGAAGAAGAAAAAAAAGCTTGTTAATGCCACACATTAACTTGAATGGACCTTTTGGATTTTTATGTGTCCTAAACGTCCTGTGTGTGTTAAATGACGGAGAGCAGTCTGGGTGGCCAGACATTGTGTCTCCACAGCCCACATATCAACAGGGCCCTAATAAATTTGAAGGAGCCATTGTAAGGCAGGAGAAAAGGTCATATCCTCTCGGGAGGGCGAAAAAAAAAGGCTCTCGCTCATTAAGTCTTTTTCCTCTACGTGATTTCTCATGTCCTAAAATGTCACTTTGTTCACCAAACGCCCTCCTCTGACATCCCATTCAATTAGGGACAAATATTACAGTATGTGTTCATTTTAACATGACTTTGATCGGCACAGAAAAATTAAACAAAAGAAGTCTTTACTGTAAAGCTGAGTGATCGATTTTTTCAAACACAGCTGGAAATACTGCAATAATATATTTTAATAACAAAACAATATTAGAATTTCCAGTAGATTAATAGTGAAATACAAGTGAATACAGTTGAAGTCAGAATTATTAGCCCTCCTGAATTATTAGCCCCCCTGTTTATTTTTTCCCCCAATTTCTGTTTAACGGAGAGAAGATTTTTTTCAACACACTTCTAAACATAATAGTTTTAATAACTCATTTCTAATAACTGATTTATTTTATCTTTGCCATGATGACAGTAAATAATATTTGACTAGATATTTTCAAGACACTTCTATACAGTTTAAAGTGACATTCAAAGGGTTAACTAAGTTAATTAGGTTAACTAGGCAGGTTAGGGTAATTAGGCAAGATATCGTATAACAATGATTTGTTCTTTGAAAAAATGGCCTAAAGGGTAATAATAATTCTGAAATTCTAAAATGGTTTTTAAAAAATTTAAAACTGCTTTTATTCTAGCCAAAATAAAACAAATAAGACTTTCTCCAGAAGAAAAAATATTATCACTGTGAAAATTTTCTTGCTATGTTAAACATTTGGGAATTATAAAAAAATCAAAGGGGGGGCTAATAATTCTGGCTATATATATATATATATATATGAGGGTTCTGGCTGGTTCCCAATTCTGAACCAGACAGCAATATCAGCACTTGTACAGCCTCTTCACCCTTGTGTATTTCTCCACCCAAACTGACATATATTGCAGCTGTTGGACAACATAAAGTACTTTTGAGGCTTTTCAGGCGAGAATGTAGTTGTTTAGATTGTAACTATGCAGTTTATTTATAAGGATGCGCCTATTTTAAATATTTATAATTTCTGAGATTCAGCGTGTTGACCGCCATCGGCCCGTAATACTGAACAAAACAAGTTCTTAGGGGAGAAAAACCTAGCGTAAAATTCAAACTACAGCTGATCAAAACATAAAACTGGTAAGTGGCTTTCCAAGTCGATCTCTCTCTTTGTATGTTGTAGTGCTGAATTTATACCATAGTAATTGTGTTTTGCTTTGCTTTGTGTTTGCTTTGGATTTTTCAGGGTTAATTTTGGTGATATCTCGTTTGCAATAGAGAAAGACTGGGAAATCTCTGTAGACTGATGACATTTAATGCCGTTCAGCCTTATAATATCAAAATGTGAGCAAAATCACCTGTTTTGTCATCACTTTAAACATTACGCTTGAGAATCATTCAAATGCTAGCTTGGTGACGTTGGTGAATGAGCAACGGTTTCTTCTGTTCTGACGGTCAGCTGCAGATGTGAATGAATGGTGTAAGAAAGTAATTCCTTGTTTAAAGGATTTTTAAGACTTTCTTTTTTATATACATGATTATGCCATCGAACTGTTGTGTAAACGCAATATCACATGAGTAGCAGTGCGATATGGCTTTAAATCATCACTGGTGGGACTCTAAGGCACTCGGCCTGCGGTCTCAAGTCAATGCACACCTCCCACCAGTGCCGATATACAGCCATATTGCACTGCATTGCTCATAAAATTAATAATAAGAAGTTTGTTATTATGTCCAATTGTCATTCTCTGAACAAAATGACTCAATTTTTATTTGAAATTAGGAAGAAAGTTATCAGATCTTTACAGAATAAAACAAACATTAACATTTATTAATAAATCTAATAAGTAAGTTACTAATAATCCAAGTAAATCCAGAGACTTTCAAGAGCTCTCTATTTTTACTTTTCAATAGCTTTATGCACATATATTATTTGTATATATATGACAAAATTTTAGCATAATTTAGAATAGACAGAATTTCAGACATATTTATTTAATCTTTTTATTTAATCACTGTTTTATAAATTCAGAAGCATTAAGAAACCGAGATTTGGATAATTAACGTTGATTTTCACTTACAACAATTTGTTATTTAGTCCTATTGTCATTATCTGGAAAAAAAGAAGCTGACAAAGACTAGATTTTTATTTGAAATTACGATGAAACATTATCAGATCTTTACAGAATAAAACAAACTAATAACTCAAGTGAATCCAGAGACTTTTTAAACACGCTCTATTTTTATTTGTCAGTAGCTACTGTATGTGCACATGTCTTATTTATATATTTTTACCATAAATTATAGAACAGTTTCTAAAAGTTATTTTTATGACCAAGACTGCAAATATGATAATTCAACTAGATGCTATAATACTATTAAAATGAGTATGTGTTGACATTGATTCATGTGGAAATATGAACTGAATTTAGAAAACTGTACTGCATATTTTAGGCGAATATGAAATGATTTATTCTCGATCTGACGTCGGTTTTTTTTTTACTTTAGCTATAAACATGCACTTTAATCATGCATATTTCGTATAACTTTTTCTAAACTAATTATTATGCATTGCACATGAGGTAAAGCACCGATAACGCAAACAGCAAGTAAATAAAGTACATGGTACAAAATAGTGGGTTCCACACAATTACTTCATGTTGTCCCAACACAAATTGATTAAGTTAACTTGATCATTTTTACACATTTAAGTGGACTGAACATAAAACAATTAAGTTGAGTCATTATATTTACTATATATTCTAAAAATATAACCTACATTCTGGCATATTAAAGTCAAACAGTGAAGTGTGTTGCCAATAAAGCAAAGGGAATCAAAAGATTACCCCGAGCTCAATCCCACTGCCAGATTTTTGATCCTGATGAATTTGCACAGGAGTCAAAAAGGCACATTATACGTTAGCGGACATAAAACCAAATTAAAGTAACTGTCTGCCGTGTCATGAGAAAATATCTATTTATAAAAGACTACTAGAAGACTATAAACAAATTAATGGTAATTAGAGCAGCGTTATTAAATTAAATATCTGCTTTACTAAGCGCCAACTATAAATATGATGACCTTAAAACTAGGTCGAAAGCCTTTTGCTTTAATGAAGGTCTATTTGTTCTTTCTTCTGTCGGATCATTTTAGTCCATCCAGACACTCACCAGAGAATGACATAAGTGTTTTTTTATTTTTGTCACTAAATGTTTTAGTCAGGCTAGTCAGACTCCATTTGGCAGATGCAGCATGTATTGTTCATCAAGACAACAGTGGCGGTAAAATGGTCTATTCTTATTGCATCTATTTACAGTTCACATAGATACGTGATGTTTCAGTGCATTTGTCAAATCTAAGATGTTGTTTTTATTTATTTTATTTATTTTTACCAGACTCAATACAAGAAGAACTATCATGATGGCATTTGTTCTATATTTATGGATACCTAGGGGTGTGTCATTAGTTAAAATGGTCCTATTATGTGTCTTAGGCGTCCCCAGAATGTTTGCAATTTGGAATATTTTGAAGTTTTGAGCTATATTTTTAATTGTGTTTCTTGATTCACCTTCTTGACATGCACAAAATAAACTAACAAAAACAGATGTACAAATCTAAATAACTAAACAAAAAATACTATTGGAATTTAAATACAATTAAATATGCTTGAAAGACAAGAGGGAAATAGGAATAAACTCTAAACCTCTGTCAATGATGAAACTCATCTATACATTGGGCATTTCAAATTGATAAACTTATGTTCTTCAACTTTACGTTGTTTTTTTTCTCCATGCAGTCTGCATGTAGGAGCTTTATATTGATTGCTAATCTACAAGAGATGATGGTTATTTGGTTAAACATTGGGCATATTACTCCATATAAGATTATATTTCAGCACTTTTAAAAATGGGCAGCGACTTTTAAATATCACATAGAAAGTGTTCAAGCGATCATGTGCCTTTTTGGGAAACGTATGTGAAGTTGCGAAAAACGTTCGCCACTTTGCACATACAGAACATACAAGATACACTACCTGACAAAAGTCCTGTCATCTATCCAGGTTTTAGGAACAATAAATAATAACTTGACTTCTAGTTGATCATTTGGTATCAGATATGGCACATATAAAAGGCAAAGGCCTCTAGATTACGCTTATTTTACCAAAATAAAATATGATCATGCCAGAAATAATGTACAGTCTGGAATATAAAGTCATGGTGCAGTGGAAAAAGTATTAATATTGTGTGTGACAAATAACTTATTAATAAAGTCATGTAAAATGGCAAAAGAAAGCATTCTTGCAGGACTCCCAGAGTTCTCAAGATTCTTTGGATACATCTTCTATGTCTCCTCCATCTTACCCCAGACATACTCAATAATGTTCATGTCTGGTGACTGGGCTGACCAATCCTGGAGCACCTTGATCTTCTTTGCTTTCAGGAACTTTGCCCTCTCCTGTGGTTTGTAATGTAATAGGCAGTACAAATGTCTTGATACCTCAGGCTGTTGATGTTGCCATCCACTCTGCAGCTCTCTCGAACACCCCCATACTGTATGTAACACCCCAAACCATGATTTTTCCTTCACCAAACTTGTCTGATTTCTCTGAGAATCTTGGGTCCATGCGGGTTCCAGTAGGTTTTCTGCAGTATTTGTGATGATTGGGATGCAGTTCAACAGATGATTCATTTGAAAAATCTACCTTCTGCCACTTTTCCAAATGATCAACTAGAAGTTATTATTTGTTGCTTTTACAACTGGGATCGACGACAAGACTTTTGTCAGGTGGTGTACATGGTTATCGAGAAACCCAGCCATGATCTTTTATTGTTTTATAACAAAAAAGTTTAGTGTAAAACGTAAAATAGGACCCCTTGAGTGAAAGCTGTAAGAGCTGTAAACCCTGTCTGTTTTCAGCGACTATTGCACCACCTGATTGAAATGTTTTTTTATGCAAAATGTGCACCAGGCGGTCAGAGGACAGACTGTAAGCTACACGCAGATTTAGCTGTAGCTAGATTTTAGTGACTCTGAAAGCTTTTCCAAACATCCCCATAAGATATGCAGAACGCAAAGCATTTAGCCTTTGCGGGGTGATAAGCTAATAGCTGTGGTTGGGTACAGAGCAAGAATTCAGACGGGGTCTGTCCACTAACCTGATATTCTGCTTGAATTAATTGCTGCTTTTGTTAAAGGTTGAATGTTACACCCTTGTGTTTTCTTACGCCATGTTTGTATAGGGTTTAGGAAGCAAGCTCTGCTATTCTCTGTGGTTTTGTAACATCACTGGAGTCATATAAAGTGGTGTGAAAATGTGTTTGCCCCCTTACTGATTTCTTATGTTTTTATGCATGTTTGTCACAATTTCATATTTCAGATCTTCAATCAAATTGAAATATTAGTCAATGGTAACACACACACACACACACACACACACACACACACACACACACACACGCACAAACTAGTTTATATATGTTTCTGTTGTGCCAGATTTTGTTTCCGATTTTTTTTTGTTTAGTGTTTAGAGTCCAGTATTCATAAAAGCTGTTTAAAAAATCTGAACCTAGAACACAAAACCATAAATGTATATGTAATAAATAAGCTTTCCATTCGATATATAGTTTGCTTGGATAGGACAATATTTGGCTGAGATACAACTATTAGAATATCACATCATGCAATTTTGAAATGAAGGATTTTTAGTATTGAAAAATTATAATACAAAATACAACACCAAATAACCATGTGTAAAAAAAATAATAATAATGTTTTACCCGTAAACCGCAATCTGCAACAACTGCAATCAAGCGTTTTTGATAATCTGCAATGAGTCTGTTATAGTGCTGTGGAAAGATTGTGGCCCGCTCATCTTTACAGAATTTTTGTAATTAAGCTACATTAGAGCTTGAACCGCCTTTTTAAGTTCATGACACAGCATCTCAATTAGATTCAGCTCAGGACTTTGACTAGGCCACTTCTTCACTTCTTGAAAGTCTTTATTTTGTATTTCTTCAGGCATTCAGAAATCGGCTTGCTGGTGTGCTATATATTTTGTGGTGTGAATAGATTTTTATCCATTTAAAATATGTATTTTTTTCTGTATGTTTCCCATGAATAAACAATGCATTTATTAATACTACTAATGATAATTATAGAAATAAGAATGCATTTTATTTGTAATGTGCTTTTCTTAAACCAAAAGCGATTCAGTAAAAATTAAACAAACAGTAAAAAACATTAAAAAGTATCAAATAGAAATAGCACAAACTACACACGCAAACACACACACACACGCACGCACGCACTCACACATGCACACAGACACACGCACGCACGCACGCACGCACGCACGCACGCACGCACATTAAACTAGTTTAAATATGTTTCTGTTGTGCCAGATTTTGTTTCAGATTTTTTTTGTTTAGTGTCCAGTATTCATAAAGGCTGTTTAAAAAATCTGAACCTAGAACACAAAACCATAAATGTATATGTAATAAACAAGCTTTCCATTCGATATATAGTTTGCTTGGATAGGACAATATTTGGCTGAGATACAACTATTAGAATATCTGGAAGAATCTAAATATATATAAAAAAATTGCCTTTAATATTTTTCAAAATAAGCTCTTAGCAAAGCATATTATCAATCAAAAATTGAGTTTTGATATATTTCAAGTAGGAAATCTCAGAAAAATCAATAATCATGGATATTTTTGGATTTTGCATTAAATATAGAGTACCCATACACTAAAAGAATGATTTTGTGGTAAAGGGTCACATATTATATTATATTATATTATATTATATTATATTATATTATATTATATTATATTATATTATATTATATTATATTATATTATATTATATATCATGATTTTATATCATAAGCATACTTCATTATCAAGTTGTTTATCAGACTCTTATGCTGTAATCTGTCAAAGGAAGACAAAGATGATCTATAGTGAGCCGTTATAATTGAAATATGGCAGATATATGACACACAAAGTGAAACATATTGTGGTCTCTGCAGGCTTAAACTAATGTAATTTTCCCCCCAGATTTTCCCTGTCTTTTAAATAAGATTAGAGCATATTGATCCAGCACAGCTCACATGCTTTGCTCAGTCAGCAGGTTGGATTTTGACGGACAGATTCTGGCTCTCAGCCTGACACCGTGTGTACATAGGTAAAGACAGCCTCTCCAAGCCGCTGTCACTCATTCCAGGACGGAGCGTTTTATCACAGCCGTGAGCTCACGCTCATCAATGTCGGTTCAAACTCATGGGGATTGTGGGAAGATGTCTTCTATTCACACCCTGTCCACTCACATGCTCGGGGTCATCTTGTTTTAGCCTGCTCTCTCAACAACAACAACAGCTGATAGTTGATTCGAAGATTTACAGAATACGAACAAAAGAATACGTTTTTTTTTTTTTGTGGCAAGCCATTTTGACTTTTATTCGTTCTGAGGATGTGAACTCTTTATATCATCAATTCAATTCTTGAAATCAACTATTAGTATTCTTGATATCAAGAGTTCTATGTGACCCTGGATCAAAAATCCTGTCATAATGGTTCATTTTTTTGAGTTTTCCATTGATGTATGGTTTGTTAGGATTATATTTGACTAAATCTGAAATCTGAGAGGTCAAAACAAAATAAATAAATAAATAAATAAATATCAAAACATCATTCATTCATTAATTCATTTATTCATTCATTCATTCATTCATTCATTTTCTTTTTGGCTCATTCCCTTTATTAATCAGGGGTCGCCACAGCGGAACGAACCACCAACTTATCCAGCACATGTTTTACACAGTGGATTCCCTTGCAGCCGTAAGCCAACACTGGGAAACACCCATGCACTCTTGCCTTCACACTCACACTATGGCCAATTTAGCTTATTCAATTTACCTATAGCGCATGTCTTTAGACAGTGGGAGAAACCGGAGCACCCGGAGGAAACCCACGCGAACACAGTGAGAACATGCAAACTCCCACTGCGCCACTGTGATGCCCCAATATTAAACAACTAACTAACTAACTAACTGACTAACTAACTAACTAATTAACTAACTAACTAACTAACTAACTAACTAACTAAATAAATAAATAAATAAATAAACAACAAAACAAACCAAAAAACAAACAAATAAATAAAAATAAATTAATAAATACTAATAAATAAACAAATAAATAAATAACAAAACAATCAAGTAAATAAATACAAATAAATAAAAACAAATACATAAATAAACAAATAAACAAACAAGCAAATAAATAAATAAAAAAACAAACAAATAAATAAATACAAAAAAATAACAAAACAAACAAATAAATATAAATAAATAAATGAAAATAAATAAATAAATAATAAAACAAACAAACAAACAAATAACTAAATAAATAAATCAATAAATACAAATAAATAAATACAAATAATAAAAGAAAAATAAATATGAAAACAAACAAACAAATAAATGAAAAAATAAATAAACAAATAAATAAATAACAAAACAAACAAACAAATCAATAAATAAATGTAAAATTCACCTTTAAAATTTGTTAGTTCTTAGCAATGCATATTACTATGAGAAATATGTAAGTTTTACTTTTGGTATTAAATTTACAAAATATCATAATAGAACTTGATCTTCACTTAATATTCAAATGATGCTATCAGTATATGAATTCTTGACATGATGAATGCATTCATTCCTTTTCTTTTAAAACTAAATTGTTGATACCAAGAATTAACATTGCTACGAGTGGAAATGCAATTTCTGATATCAACAATTTTATTTTTGATATAAATGATTGTATTTGTGCAAATGATGACATAGTTGTTGATATTAAGAATGAACAGTGTTACTAGTTAAAATGTAATCAGCATTTTGATGTCAAAAATTTTATTATCAATGTCAAGAATACTTGCCACAGTTTGCACCAGATACTTTCTTAAAATCACTCCGTTTCGTTATAAGTCACAATCACCAGCGATCCAATCTCTGCAGATCGCTGGTAAACACAGACCGCATAAAACTACAAATCCGCCATTATATGGACTACAAGTTCCAGGCATGCACCACACACACTTACACTCGTTCCTGATCCTGACTGCAAACACACAGTTGGAGAATTGTTAAAGACTGATTACTAGGTCTTTAAATACAGCGCGCACACACACACACACACACACACACACACGCACGCACACGCACACGCACACACACATCTGTGCTGAGTTCTGTCTACATTTCTAGAGAACACAAATTATGTAGCCAGAGGTATGTCTGGCTGCATTTCGTCTACGAAATTAACACTGTCATGCCGATGACAGCTTCTGTTCCTGAACACGCTACCAGCTGACCACTTACCTCCATGTGGACGGCTTTTACAGAGTTACCCTGTAGCTCGCCACGTATGTAGGCGGACTTAGGATGCAGAGCAAAGTTGACCACGACGATAGGG